>NC_089254.1:102810873-103123306 GCF_963930625.1 Muntiacus reevesi | reverse complement strand
GTTTTTATTTTCTTTATCCTTCTACACCTGGAATTTAACCAGAGAATATTGACATGTATGAGCTTTGTCTTTAATTTCATTTGTGACTCAGGGATCACTTTCAGTCCAATAAAGCAAACTCTTCCACAGTCCAGGGGATTATTCAGCTAGTATGTTAATTGTTATCCTATAAGTTCTCTTCATGTTCTTTTGTTCCCTTTTGCAGAACCTTGTAAGGATACCCTATTGATTTTTTTTTTTAAATCCATCTTGATCTGCTTGAGATTTTTATCAGGTTTCATAAATTTCCCCTCATGATGCCTGTCTCTTTTTTTCAATCCACCACTAATTATGGAATTTAGAAAGATGGTAACGATGACCCTATATGCAAGATATCAAAAGAGACACAGATATAAAGAACAGACTTTTGGACTCTGTGGGAGAAGGTAAGGGTGGGATGATTTGAGAAAATAGCATTGAAACATGTATATCACCAAATGTGAAATAGATCACCAGTCCAGGTTCGATGCATGAAACAGGGCACTCAAAGCCGGTGCACTGGGGCAACCCTGAGGGTTGGGATGGGGAGGGAGTGGGAGGGGTGCTCAGGATGGAGGACACATGTACACCCATGGCCGATTCATGTCAATGTATGGCAAAAACCACCACAATATTGTAATTAGCCTCCAATTAAAATAAATAAAAAATAAAAACTGGGAGAGTAGTAAAATTGTTACTAACCCGAGACTATTTTTAAGCAAATAAAAAAGCAAGTAGCAGAACAGCTTATGGTATATTATTCTATTAAAATAGATTCACAAATAAATTATTTACAATAGTGAGTAGAAAACATTTAGTAAGACCATACACTAAAAGATATTTACCTTTATATATTGCAAGTTTTTCTATCTATATAATTTTGTATAAGAAATCTCCAAAGACCAAAAGACAAGCTAATATTTCAGAAAATTTTATATGAAGTAAACTGAAGTTAATATTTTTAAATGACCATTAGATCAACTGGCTCAAATTGTTCAGAAATAAAATATGTCTTTCTACAGGAAGAGAGAATGATAGAGCAAACATAGCAAAATGTTAAAACTGGGAAATACAGTAAAGGGCCTGTGGGAGTTCTTTGTGCTATTTTCAAAATCATTCTGTAATTTTGAAAGTATTTAATAATAATTTTTAAACAACCACCACATTAGAAAAAGGCAATCTCTTCTTTTAGATGTTCAACTTGATTTTCACCCTTCAAGTTTTTAATTCCCTTAAATGTTTGCTATTTCATGGCAAATAGATGGGGAAACAGTGGAAACAGTGGCAATATTTTTTGGAGGGGGCTACAAAATCACTGCAGTTGGTGACTGAAGCCATGAAATTTAAAGACACTTCCTCCTTGAAACAAAGTTATGGCCAAATAGACAGCATATTAAAAAGCAGAGGAATTGCTTTGCCAATAAATGTCCATCTAGTCAAAGCTATGCTTTTTCCTATAGTCATGTATGGATGTGAGAGTTGTACTCTAAAGAAAGCTGAGTGCTGAAGAATTGATGCTTTTGAACTGTGGGGTTAGAGAAGACTCTTGAGAGTCCCTTGGACAGCAAAGAGGTCCACCCAGTCAATCCTGAAGTAAGTCAGTCCTAAACATTCATTGGAAGGACTGATGCTGAAGCTGAAACTCTAATATTTTGGCCACCTGATGCAAAGAAGTGACTCATTTGAAAAGACCCTGATGCTGGGAAAAATTGAAGGTGGGAAGAGAAGGGATGAGGTGAGGATGAGGATGAACAGAGGATGAGGTGATTGGATGGCATCACTGACTCAATAGACATGAGTTTGAGTAAACTCTGGGAGTTGGTGATGGACAGGGAGGCCTGACGTGCTGTAGTCCCTGGGGTTGCAAAGAGTCAGACACACTGAGTGACTGAACTGAACTGAACTGTTTATTTTAGTTTGTTTCTTTCACCATCCTGTATCATTTTGCTAAGGCCTCTTGACCAGAGTCTGGCTAGTTTGGTAAAGGTATAATAATCTCTTTTGTTGAGGGTTAACAGTAACAGATGGGCTTTGCTGAGCTGAGTTTTCCTGCCATCCTCAGAAACTGAAAGAAAAGTAGTCTTCCCGGGAAGTTCCCTATCCCTTGTTTGGTAGATCTGGAGAGACAGATGGGCTTTCCTGGTAACACAGACAGTGAAAATCTGCCTGCAATGTGGGAAACCTGAGTTTGATCCCTAGGTTGGGAGATCCCCTGGAGAAGGGAATGGCTACCCGCTCCAGTATTCTTGTCTGGAGAATCCCATGGGTAGAGAAGCCTGGCAGGCTAACACTTTCACTTTCACACACTTAGAAGCTTTAAAGTGACTGTTGAAGCTCTTTCCTAAAAGCTTTTATAGGATTCTCTCCTCTGACTGCAGGGAACCTGGAAAGCATAAACTCTGCCTTGAAGCAGTGGTTCTCAAATTTGCATGAAGATGAAAACCCAAGGATTATCCAAAATTCCCACTGCTCAGTTCACATCCAAGAACTATTAAATTAGAACTTTCAGAACTGAAACCCCAGCATGAGTACTTTGCATAGCCCCCCACTTGATTTTAACAAGTAACCAAGTAATAAAAAACTGACCTAAGGGCTCCGGGAACTGCAGACCCTCTCTAGCATCACCAGATAACTTCTGCTCTCCTCCTGCACCAACACTCCTTCTACTAAACCCTTTCGACTCCTTCTACTAGTAGACGTTAACTGTCTGCTGTTTGGGTCTTGTGCTGTAGATAGATGGGCAGAACTGTGTTTGCTACCTTCCTGGGATTCAACATGTGGGAGATTCTCTCTCTCTTCTGATTTTTTAAATTAATTGCCTGTAGATGATCACACACATAATAACTTTATTTAAATTCATTTTTTTTTTTCAATATGCAACAGTTTCTCTCTTAGGAGAATTTACCTTCCTTTCTCTGTAACAGTGCTAGTGGGAGATCACTCACGATTGCCGTATTACTTGATTTAGTGTTTTCATGCCCTCAGCACTTGGACAGGTTTTTGCCCTTATGATACGCTTTTTCAACCTCACAAAAGTTTAAAGAGAATGTCTTATAATTTATATTCTATATACCTAAGGTTAAATTATTTTTTGAGTTCTGGCCTAGTATTCTCTTCAACCTAGTATGTTAATTTGTCTAAAAAGATAGAAGTAATTCCTCAAAATGACAATGGGACACCTTTCCACCAACTTTTACTTCTCCAAATATATGTCATTCAGCTTATCATGGAAGCAAATCAGATAGTTTTTCTCCATCCTCAAAAAGTCTAACACTGTTTCTTTTTAAAATATTCTCTAATATTTAATGAACCATATCCTATGGCTTAAGAATCTGGGAATCTTATTCCTTAGTTTTTAATTAAATTTCACTTTAAATAATTACAGCCTTCATATGACTAATAGACCTAAAATATTTAGTCTTTGAGGACAGATCAAATGAGATTTGATGAGCTTCATGAGAAGCCATTCTCTTTTTAAAAAATTATATTAATATTTATAATTAAAATAATATAAATTGGTGTGACAGATTTTTCACAGATATTATGAAAAAAAATAAAGTCACAACAGACATTTCTCATTTAACTCTGCTGCAAAGACATATACAAGTCTTAATTTGGGAAGAATTTACAGGGTAAAAACTTAGAAAATGTAACAAGGTGAATTTATCTGTTTCTCAAGAATTGTCCAATTTATGAGCGGGTATAGTATTTTAGAAGCCCAGCTGGGCATTCTCAACCAGATTTCTTGAAATTCTTTTTGAAAAAGGCAATTATTATAATCAACAGAAGGACCAATAGCAGAGGGCCAGCAAACTTAATACTACTATACATATGTATTATTTGCTCCTCACATACCCAAAACACTTTCTCTGACATGTGTATTGCTTGTTTGTCAGTTGATTTGTTAAACTGTGGAATAATTCAATATACAAATAGCTATATAATAGTAACCATATTTCTTCATTTCTTTTTCCTTGAATTTAATTTGCCTTATTTTCAATAATTCTTGTTAAAATTCTAGCTTTCTGCCTTCATATAAGAAATTGCTATTTGTAGTGAAAACATAGTATAATAATTTTTAGTGGGATTATAAAGAGCTTAGAAATACTAAATTTTTATTTTGAGAACTCCTTATTCAAGAAGAAATTATGCTGAAAACTCAAAAGCACATTTTCAATTGTCAAATTTGTGGAATTCAAAGTTTATATTCATTTGAAGATCAGTTCTCTATCATTGATAAATACAGATTTTTTTTTCTATGTATATGAACTCAACTTTGAAAGTTTTTTTTTTTTTTTTTTTTTTAAATAAAAGCAAATCCACTCTAATTACAATGGACTCTTATTTATATGTTTCTAAACATGTTACTAACAGTCAGGGAATGGTCTAAGAGGGAGAAGCTCTGTACAATCAGTACAAACAAGACCTGGAGCTAACTGCAGCTCACATCATGAGCTCCTCTTTGTAAAATTCAAGCTTAAATTGAAACAAGTGGGAATGTGACAGCTGGACTACAAAGAAGGCTGAGTGCCAAAGAATTGATGCTTTTGAACTGTGGGCTTTTCCTATATCTTTTCTTAGTACTGATTGTTGTGTACAATCCTGGACTTTGGGAGGAGCCTTCAGCAGCATCCAGCATCCACCTAGCTCAGGAAATGCAGTGCATTACTGCATCTGATATTTACTTTATCTCTCAATGTTGTGACATAAGGTACTGAGCTCTCACTTGCACTAGTGAAACTGGCACCATAACATAGGACAGAAAGATTGAGAATTCCTGTTTCCTCCTGTTCTGTTTTGAACAATCATGGAAATAAATAATAGTAGCCAGCACACGTTACCATGAAGAGAAAAGGAAAACCATTTTTCTCTTCTATGACTTCTACTGGGATTAAAAACTGTTTGAAAAAGAGCATAATTAACATTTACATCTCATACAAGCTTTTTTCCTCCCCCAGCTAATCTTTATCACTAGATGACCCCTATAAAAGTTATCTTAGTTATATAGAGAGAAATTTTCACTTGAGCAGTCATTTTCTGAAGATATTTCATACTGAAAAGTCTTTGAAATACCATTTTTCATCTACCCACTAAACCTATTGAAAATGTCTCCGCAGTACCTGAAACATTTTCTCTGTTGAAATATATCATTTTACATTACTCAGATGTTCTGAAAATTCATAAAGTGGCAATCATAATTTATTGAAATTTCTTTCTGCCAGTCAGAAATGAATAACTATACAGTGCATTCAGGAGGAAAAAGGAAAGAAAAAGGAAGAGAGTAACATCAGTGTTTTTGGTTCAGAAGTAACAGAAGATGGTTCTTTACTCAGAACCTTAAGGTCAGTGGTTCTCTATAATTCTTGTTCTTATTTCAAGCTCATAAAAGATTGAGGCTAAAATTGTGTGGCAACCTTTACATTTCTTGTTGAGTCACTAAGTCATGTTTGACCCTTTGTGACCCCATGGACTGTAGCATTCCACGTTCTTCTGTTCACTACCTCCTAGAGTTTGCTCAAATTCATATCCATTGAGTTGATGATGTTATTTTAACCATCTCATCCTCCGCTACCCCTTCCTCTGTGCCTCAATCTTTCCCAGTAACAGGGTCTTTTTTTTAACAAATTGGCTCTTTGCATTAGGTGGCCAGAATACTAGAGCTTCAGCTTCAATTCTTCTAGTGAATATTAAGGATTGATTTCCTTTAGGATTGACTGGTCTAATCTCCTTGAAGTTCAAGGGACTGTCAAGAGTCTTCTCCACCACCATAGTTTGAAAACACCCTTTGGTGTTCAACCTTTATGGTCCAGCTTTCTCACATCTGTACATGACTACTAGAAAAAACATAGCTTTGACTTTACAGATTTTTGTTGGCAAAGTGATGTCTCTGCTTTATAATATGCTGTATAGGTTTGTCATAGGTTTCTTTCCAAGGAGCAAGTGTCTTAATTTCATGGCTGCAGTTATCATTTGCAGTGATTTTCAGTTCAGTTCAGTTCGATTGCTCAGTCATGTCCGACTCTTTGTGACCCCATGGACTGCAGCATGCCAGGTGTCCCTGTTTATTACAAGCAGTGATGTTAGAGTTCAAGAAAAATCTGTTTCTGCTTCCCTTTTTCCTTTCTGCTTGCCATGAAGTGATGTGACTATATGCCATGATCTTAGTTTTTCTTAATGTTGGGTTTGAAGTCAGCTTTTTCACTTTGCCTTTTCCAGCCATCTAATAGACAGCTCTGCACATAGACATCACCAGATGGTCAATACCAAAATCAGATTGATTATATTCTTTGCAGCCAAAGATGGAGAAGCTCTATACAGTCGGCAAAAACAAGACCTAGAGCTTGTGGCTCAGATCATCAGATTCTTACTGCAAAATTCAGAGTTAAATTGAAGAAAGTAGCAAAAACCACTAGGTCATTCAGATATGATCTAAATAAAATCCATTATGATTTTATAGTGGAGGTAATAAATAGATTCAAGGGATTAGATCTGGTAGATGGAATACCTGAAGAACTGTGGACAGAGGTCTGTAACATTGTACAGGAGGTGGTGACCAAAACCATCCCAAAGAAAAAGAAATGCAAGAAGGCAAAGTGGATGATGAGGAGGCCTTGCAAGTAGCTGAGGAAAGAAGAGAAGTGAAAGGCAAGGAGAAAAGGAAAGACATACCCAAACTGAGTGCAGAGTTACAGAGAATATCAAGGAAAGCTAAGAAGGCCTTCTTAAATGAACAATGTGAAGAAACAGAGGAAAACAATAGAATCGGAAAGACTAGAGATCTATTCATGAAAATTGGAGATATCAAGGGAATATTTCATGCAAGGATGGACATAGTAAAGGATTGAAGCTTTACACAAGGGATTCTAATGAGCTGGTTTTTTTTTTGTTTTTTAACTAAACTGACTGATAATTATTCAATAATTAGCAGTGGGATCCCAGCAATTGACTCTTGTTTCTTCTCTGCCTCAGCTGTCTTTTGCTTGTTTACTTTCTGGAAGATGACTGGAGGGCTCTGGCTGTCCTTATCATTTGTAGATTCTGAGCCTGTGGAGTGTCTAGGATTGTCCTTATCTCTGCTGATTTCGAAATTTCTTCCCCTGCAGTTTCATCTGCTTTTGTTTCTCTAGCTAGTCATGCCCATCTGATTAATGTGAAAGTGATGCTATACTGAACGGCTCTTTTTCTTACTTTATAGGAGAGTTAGGAATACAGGTACCAAACAACAGAAGATTGATATAAGGATTATATGAATTAACAATAGTAATCATGCCATGAAGCTGGCATCACTCAACGTATACTTTTAGTATCTCTGTTATTGTTATCACATTTCTGTCATTTCAGGAAAAAAGAGAAAATAGAACCCCTTCAAATGTATTACTCTACTTTTTCAATGCCCAGTACCTGTGTATACTGGAAACTACACAAATTTTAGTAGATACATTTCTCCAAAATACAATTGGGTATATATCTGGAACTGACCCCATTCATCAATTAAACTTGAGCCATCTATGAAGAAACACATTTTTGAACTGCTTTACCACCGTTTTATTCCGCTGTGGTAGATATTTTATAATACACTTTTTTTTTGCTATTATATATAATTCACAGTAATGAACTTGTGTCTATGTCTTTGTAAACTTCTTTAAGTATATCTGTAAGGTTAAAATCAAGAAGTAGATTTGCTGAGCTAAAGGACATTAGGCACTTTAATTTAGATCCATATCACCCAACTGCTCTCTGAAATCTGTGCTGACTTACATTAGCTCTAAGAATGAATGAGTGTTCCCAGTCCCCATGTTTTCCTAACACTGTTAAATATGTTTTCAGTGCCAACAATTTCAGAGGAGAGAAGTGGCATGTAGTTCTACTTTAAGGTTTTCCATTTACAACTAAAATCTGACACAGTTTCATATGTCTATTGGTTTTCATTAAGGGGAGTGAAGCATCTGTCTCATCTGTTCTCATTTTTAACCTAAAGATCCCAGGTATTCCTCCTGCTCTGAAATTGCTTTTTGTTTTTTGTATATCAGCCTCTTTTTTTTTGCTTTCATTCCATCTGCTTTGGATTCTCATTTAATACAATACCATCTGTTTTCCTCACAATTGCAAGTGTATTGACTGTTACAATTCCTGTTTAAAGCACATTTAAAAACACGTGTCTGTATTACATTGAGTCATGAGGACAGATAAGCTAATACAGGCATAGGTTTGAAACAGTGCCTGGTGCACAATCGCAGGTTGAAGCCTGGCATGAAATTTTTCTTCTTGGCATTTTTAAAAAATGAACATCTTATAAGTTGATTATCATATTATACAAAATTAAAGTTATACCATATTATACAAAATTAAGGCTACTTATTATTTATAAGAGCTCTTTTTACTAAGACAATATTGTCTTATATGGTGCCTTTTGCTTTTTTTCCCCCAGAAAAATGAATGATTATGTACATTTATTTTCTCCGTGATTTTCACTGTGGAATTATTTTAAGTGGTTATTTGCTTATAAATGAAATCAAATAATGGGAAGAAAAATAGGAAACATTAAGGGGGAAATTAAAAAGAGAAAAAATACATGGAAGAAGAAAAACTAAAACTTTTGCTTATCTAAAATATAAATAGGTACAAAAATTAAGAAGGTCAGAGACGAAAGAAGTAAATTAATTTAAAAATTAGGTAAGATGAAGAAATAAGGAAACAAATGAAAAATATTAGGATAAAATTAAATGTGATTCAAAAAGAGAAATTAATGGAAAAAAAGTATGTTGGCCTTCCCAGCCATTAGAACCAGCCGCTTTTCTCCAAATATGTAGTAGGATTATTACCAATACACCATGGAGATATCCTAGTTCCACATAGTTTACTGGATCTTTATTGTTCCTCAGTGAAAGCAGGAACATGTTCATGTTTAGAGTCCAAAACTGGAAAGCTTAAATTCAAGTGCTGGCAACTGGGATGATTAAACCTTGTGCTAATTCTTTGAAGTTACTAAAACCATAGTAGTATAGCCACTTATTTCAGAGTTTCTCCAACTCAATTAAGAGAGTGTTAGTACTCAGATCTGTATATTCAATAGGACTATGAAGTATAATCCCGATCCCTTCTGGGATTTGGAATTTATTGTAATATTCTGGGGAAAGAAGAAATTATCTATCATTCTTATTTTACACAGCCAGTTGTATAACCTTGTATAACCTTGTATAAACAAGATGATTAATGCAAAGTACTTTACTTTTATAATCTAAAAGTAACTCTCAGAGGCACATGGATAAAAATAGAAAATAGATATTATATATATATTCAATATGCTTACTATGATATAGCCTAACATTGGCTATTATTGTAATTCAGTTTATAGAGTCAATACTATTCCACTCATAATCCCAGCATATTCTTTTTGTGGAGTTCACAGGCCAATTTTAAAATTAATTTGGAAATGCAAATGGCCTAATAAAATCAAGGCAGTCTCGAAAAAAAATAAAAACTAGCAAACTTACATTACCAGATTTCAAGAGTTATAAGTGAAAGCAATCAAGACAAGATGATATTGAGACAAGGACAGTCATAAAGTACCATGGTGCAGGATGGAATAGAATAAAGATTTCAAAAATATATCTGCTCATATATGAAGACCTGATTTAGCACGAAGACACCATGGCAATTTGGTGGGAATGAATGGCAGTTTCAGTAAGTGGTGCCAGATTAGCTAGATAGCTGTATGGTTAAAAAAAAAAAAAAAAAGAAAAAATTAACCCTAAAACTTGAAACTTCATACTTACTCAGTCATGTCTGACTTTTTGTGCCCCCTGGACTGCAGCTTGCCAGGTTCCTCTGTCCATTGGATTTTCCAGGCAAAAATACTGGAGTGGGTTGCCAATTTCTAGTCCAGAGGATCTTCCCAACCCATGGATCAAACCCGAATCTCTTGAGTTTCCTGCATTGACAGAAGGACTCTTTATCATGGGGCCATGTAGGAAGACCCTTATACCTTTATATCTTACACAGAAATTAATTCAAGAAATTCAAACATTATTTTAGGAATGTAGATGTAAAAGCAAAACAAAAACAAACTCAGATGAAAACAGCAATATTTTTATGACTTTGGGCAGAAACAATTTCTTTTTCCCCCCTCACACTTTATTATGAAAAATTTGAAGAGCATTTGTTGTAAATATCTGTATATACATATTCTGTAAATATCTGTATATACATAAATTGATTAACAATTTATCCTGTTCATTTTATCATATTGAATTACATCATCTCTCTTTTCTCCAAGGAATAAATCCTAGATTCTCCTAGGAACAAATTCCATAGTTACCCATTTTTTCATTCTATGATATATATTCAACAGCTATAGACTAATAATATCAACACAAATTAGAGTTCTAACTAAATAATTTTAATATGGTTTAGGGTTCTTATTTTTTTTAGTTGGTATCTCACTAGAGATGTAAAAATAATTGTTCTAAATTCACTTGAAATATTTTATTTGATTATACCATTAATTCATTATATTAATGCAAATCAATTCTTTACTTCATATTACTCTAATTTTTTAGGGATTACTTATCTAATTTGACTTTGATATTTACCTAAAATTTACATGGCTTACACTCAGGTTGATGGAACTAATACATTAAAAGAAGTATGACTTCCATCCCTGTATATACCACTCTCTTTTCTCCCACTTCTCAATAAACAATCATTATTCAAAATTAACTTTGTTTTAAACTATCATTGTTTTTATTTTACCATAATCAAAATGTCCTCCTTTGGCTTTGTTTATTATTGTTTTTAATAGCTTTTATTTTTTAAGGCAGTTTTATGATCACAACCATATTGAGCAGATGAAGATTTCCTGTCACATACGTGGTCTCATCATTATCAACATGCCCCACCTGAATGGTAAAATCCTACAACTGGGGAACATACTTGTCACATCAGACCATTCAAAGTCCATACTCTAGGATTCACTCAACTCATTCCTCCCTTTGTTCCAACCTGTGAGAGTCATTTCTACGGTCTCCATAGTCCCTTTTTTCGAGAATATTACATAGTTGAAATTATACATTATGTAGCATTTTCACTGGCTTCTTTCACTTAGCAATATTCATTTAACCAGTCAATCCTAAAGGAAATCAGTTCTAAATATTCATTGGAAGGACTGATGTTGAAGCTGAAACTCTAATACTTTGGCCACCTGATGCGAAGAACTGACTCCTGAGAGAAGACCCTAATGCTGGGAATGATTGAAGGCAGGAGGAGAAGGGGACAAAGGAAGATGAGATAGTTGGATGGCATAACTGACTTGATGGACATGAGTTTGAGCAAGCTCCAGGAATTGGTGAAGGACAGGGAAGCCTGGCATGCTGCAGTCCATGGAGTTGCAAAGAGTTGGACGTGACTGAACTGAATATGCATTTAAGTTTCCTCCATGTCTTTTCACGGTTTAATAGTGCATTTCTTTTTAGTGCTGAATAATATCCCATTGTCTGGTTGTATCACTTTTTTTTTTTTTTTTTTTTTAACCCATTCATCTACTGAAAGACATCTTGGTTACTTCTGAGTTTTGACAGCTGTCAAGCTGCTATAAACGTCCATGTGCAGGGATTTTAAGTGGGCATTCTGCTTCTTACAGTAAATACCAAGGAATGCAATTACTGGATTATATAGTAAGAATAAGTTTAGTTGGGTTAGAAACAGCCAAACTGTTTTTTCAAAATGACTGTACCATTTTGCATTCTTGCCACCCTGACTGAGAGCTCATGATCCCCACATCCTGGCCAGGACTTTCTGTTGTCAGTGTTCTGCATATTAACCATGGTGAAAGGTGTACAGTGGTGTCATCTTGTTGTTATAGTTCTCATTTCCCTCATGATATACAATATGGAACATCATTTCATGTACCTATTCGCCTTCTGTGTATCTCTGGGGAAGTGTCCAATAAACTCTTTGGCCTACTTTTTAATTGAATTTTATTTTATTTATTTTATTTTTATTTATTTTTATTTTATTGTTGAATTTTAATTTGCTTGCTTATTGTTGAGTTTTAAGAATGTTTTTTATTGCATTCATTTATCAGATGTGTCTTGTACCAATCTTTTCTTCCAGTCTGTGACTTGTTTTTTTCATTTTCTTGACAGGATTTTTAATTTTTATTTGACTTTAATGAACCCCAGCATATCCATTCTTTTCTTCATGAATTGTGTTTTGGTGTCATTTCTAAGAAGCCATTGCCATATTGGTCATATAGGTTTTCTCCTATGTTATCTTTTAGAAGTTTTATAATTTTGCATTTTGCCTGTAGGTCTGTGGTCAATTTTGAATTATTTTGTGCAGGATACATGGTCTGTATCTAGATTCATTTCTTTGGATGTGGATGTCCATTTTTGGAACTTGTTGAACAAACTTCCTTTGCTCTATTGTTACCTTTGCTTTGTCAAAGATCAGTTGATTATATTTATGGAGGCCTATTTTGGGGATCTGTATTCTTTCCTTTGAACTATTTGTCTATTTTTTGCCTTCCATTGTCCTTTCCTGAATCTGTACTTTTGTGCCTGATGTTAATTTCTGGAAATTCTCAGTCATTGTTATTTCAAATATTTCTTCTGTTTTTTTCTCTTTCTTCGCTTGGTATTACCATTATATATATATGTTATACTTTTGTACTTGTCCCACAGTTTTGGGATATTTTGGGAATTTATTTGTTTCAGAGTTTTTTTTTTTTTTTTTTTTTTTTTAGCTTTGAGAATTTCTATTGAGATAGCCTCCAACTCAGAGATTCTTTCCTTAGCTGTATCCAGTGTAATAATAAGCCCGATATAGACATTCTTGATTACTGTTAACAGTATTTTTTGTCTGTAGCATTTCTTTTAATTTTTTGTTCTTAAGATTTAAATATGTGGCTTATACTGCCCACCTATTTTTCAAGCTTTTTTTTTTTTTTCCCATCAGCACTGTTAGCATCTTAATCAAACTTTTATATTCCAAATTCTTGCCATATGTGTGTCTGGTTCTGATTCTTATTCTGACAATTCAAGCTCTATCTTTTGCTCTTTGTATCTAATATATATTTTTGGTAGCCAGGCCTGAGGTACTGGATTTAAAAAAGAAATAAAAAGGCTGCTAGTGACATGATGAGGTGCTGGGGGCGCGTCCTGTGGTTCTGTGATTAGGTCTCAGTCTTCAGTGGTTTGTACCCTGATCTGTGAACCTCTCAAAAGTTTCTCATTTTTTCTCCCTGCTCAGGTGGGACAGCTTGGCAACCTGGGCTGTACTTTGGCGTTTTCCTTCCTTCTAGTAGAAGTCTTGACAGCTGAGATTGGGTATTTCCCTCCCTGTCACTTGCTGAGGCTCTGACAAAACTCCAGCAGGTTAGGCTTCGGTTAGTTTCTCCAGAGGACAGGCTGTGTTAAGAAGAACAAAATGCTCTGGTATATTTCAAAGTGGTTCATTTTCCCTTCCTCCTGCTGGAAGCACACCTGGGTTTTCCTCATTTACTGTGAGAGCCTGGTGGAACTCTAGGATGACCGACTCACCTGGAGTTTTTATGACTCAGGCTTCCCTACCCTGAGCCTCCGGCACCGTGTCCTTTCAGAGATGCCGGTTCTCCTGGCTTGGCACTGCTTCTTGCAGATGTTTCAGCTCTGTGAGTGTCTGTTCTGGTAAGTTATCCTTCTCTGTACTTGCCCATCTCTCGAATTTGCGGAGAAGTGTTGTATTGGAAGACCTCACTCCTCTTAACAGCTCTAACAAGAGCTGATGGCTTTCCAGTTTGTTCAGCACTTACTCTTAACCCATGCCGGTGACTTCTAAGCTTCTTTTATGCTGGACTGCAAACTAGAAGTCTCTCCACTTTGCTTTTTTTAAATAAACAATACAATGTAGAGTTATCTCTTTAGCCCTATAGAGAGATATATTTCATTCATTTTGAAATCTGCATGGTAATGGTTTTATTTTGTATTATACAGTTTACAAACATGTTCAATTAATTTTGTATTGATAGACGTTAGATTGCTTCTCAGTTTGGGGAGTACAAACAGTGCCACAGTGAATAGTCCATGCATGTGACGTTTTATGATTTTACCAGGGTATCTTTAGGGTAGATGAACTGGAGTGTTGAGAAAAGTGGGGTTTGGCTGCTCACTGCTCAAAAACCATGAAAGAAGCCAGGTTGGTGGAAAGTTTGCTCCATTTTTGTTGCTGGCAACTGGTGGGGGGGTGGGGGAGGGCAGACATCTGTCCAAAGGCTGACCCCCCGCAAACAATTAGGGGGCAAGTGCTTTTATAGACAGAGGGACGGGGCTACATGCAGAAGCAGCAGAGTTGGCTCTGACATCCATCTTGACACTGGTCATTGGTGGTGGTCTGATCAGTACCATCTTGGTTGTTTTAGATACAGTTTATCTTAAGTTCCAGGATCAATTTTTTTTTTTTTTTTCCCATTTCTTTGAGGCCAGTTCTCAGAATTGTGGCAGCCTATGTCATGGCTACAGCCTGGTGATCCCAACTTCTCCACCTGGTGACTGTTTCAGGATCTATAAGACAGCTCACAGGATGTAGCTCAGAATGTTATTTATCACACCTGAGAAGTTACTTAAGGTGTTTTTTTTTTTTTTTTTTTTAACTATGCTTAATAACTCAGTCATTATTATTTGGCCTCCTCTGATTTTTTTTTTCCTTTGTTTTTACATGTTCTCACTTCTCTGATTAAACGTATTCTTTGGCTAAAGTTTTTCCCACAGACAAAAGGCAGCTGGAGGACATGGGGGGAGGGGAGAGGGACCATAGGGTCCTGCTCTGTTTCAGGAGATCCGGATCTAAGGGTCAATGTGTGTTAATTTTGCTAGATATTGCCACACTCCTCTGCTTCGAGACTGCACTGCTTTGCAACTCCTCTAGCTCTTTTTGAGAATGATGCCTAGTCACAGATTTACCCAATTATGTGTTCTGTCAAATGCATGCATTTGTGATAATCTGACAGGAGATAATGGCCTCCGGGTGTTTCACTTAACATTTCTCATACTGTAGCAAGGTTAAAAATTTTAGCAAGGGTAACTATTTTATCATAAATGTAATGGACATTTGAATTTATTATGACTATGTGCACCTGTGCTGAATTTACCTCCTGCACATTTAGGTTACATTATTGATTTACTTCTTTTCTTTGCTATTTTTAGGAGCTCTTTTTTATTTTTTTATTATCATTTTCAGTGATATAAATTGTAGGCAAAACTTTTAAACAGTGACTTGAGGTACTACCATGAAGTGTGATATTTGTAGTCTATTTTTCTGTAGTTTTCAAGCTTTGAAAATAAGACAAAATGAGAATTGTGGAATAAATGCTATGCTTATTTTCCTTTATTAATGGACATTTTTCTTCCCTGACTCTTGACTTCATAGACTTTGTTTCCTACAGAGAAAGAAATTTAGAAATTCATATTATAATTTTCCTTAAAATTGTCTCCTAAAATTTTCACTAACCAAGAATTCATAACTGAAGTCATAATTAAATTTCTGAGTATAGGGAGATACTTTCCCATTTTTAAAAATCCAGCCTTCTTGCTTGAAACTGTGCTAACTGTGACCCAGAGAGATGACTTGGATTTCCCAGGGCCCCAAGCGGAGTAGCAGTTCACGGATCCCTGCATTCCTTCCACCAGGGGGCGTGATCATAGTGACATGTGCAGTAGTACTAATTTTCGGGTGATGGGGAGACTTAACTATTATTGTTCAGTTGCTTAGACGCATCTGACTCTTTGTGACCCCATGGACTGCAGCATGCCAGGCTTCCCTGTCCTTCACCATCTTCCGGAATTTTCTAAAGCTCACGTCCATTGAGTTGGTGATGCCATCCAATCATCTCAATCTCCATTGTCCTCTTCTCCTCTTGCCTTCAATCTTTTCCAGCATCAGGGTCTTTTCTGATGAATCACCTCTTCTCATCAGGTCGCCAAAGTATTGGAGCTGCAATTTCAACATCAGTCCTTCCAAAGAATATTCAGGACTGATTTCCTTTATGACAAAACCCACTGAAATGTTGTGAAGTAATTGGCCTCCAACTAATAAAATAAAATTTTAAAAAAAATATTCATGGATGTTAAAAGTATAAGTAAAATAATTCTATGACCAAAAAAAACAAAAAAACAAAAAAACAAACAAAAAAAAACAATTGACTGGTTTGATGTCCTTGCAGTCCAAGGGACTCTCAAGAGTCTTCTCCAACGCCACAGTTTGAAAGCATCAATTCTTCAAAGCTGCAGTCACCATCCACAATGATTTTGGAGACCAAGAAAATAAAGTCTGTCACTGTTTCTGTTGTTTCCCTATCTATTATTAGCCATGAAGTGACGGGACTGAATACCATGATCTTTGTTTTTTGAATGCTGAGTTTTAAGCCAAACTTTTTACTCTCATCAAGAGGTTCTTTTTATTTTCTTTTTTTTTTCTGTTTGCTGTCTGCCATAAGGGTGGTGTCATCTGCATTTCTGAGGTTACTGGAAGACTTGTTTAGTAGCTAAGTTGTGTCTGACTCTTTTGCAACCCCAAGGACCGGAGCCCACCAGGCTCCTCCGTCCATAGGATTTCCCAAGCAAAAATAATGGAGTGGGTTGCCAGTTCCTCCTTCAGGGCATCTTCCAGACCCAGGGATCAGACGCATGACTTCTGCATTGGCTGGCAGGTTCTTTACCACTGAGCCACTAGGAAAGCCTGTTAGGAAGACTGCAGTGCATAAAAAGCAAACTATATATTTTCTTGTCTCATTTTGCATAAAATCTAGTGGAAAAGTAGCACATTTAGATAAATAAAATCACATCTCTTGGCTCCATCATAGACTCTGCATGAGTTGATCTTGAAAGTAGGAGGAATGTGTCTATAAGATGCTATAATGTGACACTATGTTCAGAATCAGGGGTCAAAACCCTGTTTTCCTCTGATGTGAATTTCAGTAGTTTTCAAAGAAGTAAATATTGCTGTTATCATAATTTTATTTTAACCACTGAATGGACTTCCCTGATGGCTCAAAAGTGAAGAAGCTGTCTGCCAATGCAGGAGACACGGGTTCAATTCTTGGGTTTGGAAGATCCCCTGAAGTAAGAAATAGCAACCCATTCTAGTATTCTTGGTTGGGATATCCCATGGACAGAGGAGCCTGGAGGGCTACAGTCCATGGAGTCACAAAGAGTCAGACACGACTTAGTGACTAAATAGCAACAGTAATACTGAGCATTAGGCAATCACTGTAATTTCATTAGTCATTTTGTCTGTAGCTTTCAGATTAATTTTGTAAGAATTCCTCAGAAGATGAGTATGGGAAAGATGATTATTTGTATGCTGAGAGAGAAATTTACAGAGAGAAGTTAAGCAAATGTTTCCATTGGAAATAGATTGGATTTTATTTGTGAATTCAATTATATTACATTCTAGGAATAGAAAAGATTAAAAAAAACTGGGAATATTTATGGACATATAATGTAAACTATGACACAAACTTATTCTCCTTGAAGTTATTCATTTAGGGTACTCACAGAGAAGAAAATATCTGATATGACAGGCTTAGTATATTTATTCATGCATTTTAATGAGTTTTTGACATGAACCCTAACGAAAAAGGTAACTGTAGCAAATGACAAGAAATAAAAGACTGCACTTTGATGCAAATAAGTTTATTATTGTTTGTTAGGTGGTGAACTGCTTAAGGCATTCCAATATTAACTGTCTTCTGTTTCTAATAAGTATTTTGTTTTGTTTTAATAAAAAGTATTTCCTGATATTCTGTAAGGATGTTTCTTGAAAGAAATAGCAAATGAGCATTATTCTAAATAAATTTAATTAAAATTTAAATATGTAAGCCTACATTGAAATATGATACTCATTTAATTTTCATGTTTTTCAGATATTTGACATGATACCATAATTTTCCCCTTTGTTAGCTCCAGAGTTTAGTGAAAAGGCAGGAGGACAGATTTAACCATACATTTTAAATTTAGAAACATGTTGCAGATTTTAATAAAACTGAATTTCAATTAAATTGAAGTTTTCCTACTCTGTAATAGAAAATGAAAGTGAACGAGGAGAGTGAAAAAGTTGGCTTAAAGCTTAACATTCAGAAAACTAAGATCATGGCATCTGGTCCCATTACCTAATGGGAGATAGATGGGGAGACAGTGGAAACAGTGTCAGACTTTATTTTTTTGGGCTCCAAAATCACTGCAGATGGTGATTGCAGCCATGAAATTAAAAGACACTTACTCCTTGGAAGGAAAGTTATGACCAGCCTAGATAGCATATTAAAAAGCAGAGACATTACATTGCCAACAAAGGTCCATCTGGTCAAGGCTATGGTTTTTTCCAATGGTCATGTATGGATGTGAGAGTTGGACTGTGAAGAAAGCTGAGCGCCGAAGAATTGACGCTTTTGAACTGTGGTATTGGAGAAGACTCTTGAGTCCCTTGGACTGCAAGGAGATCCAATCAGTCCACCCTAAAGGAGATCAGTCCTGGGTGTTCATTGGAAGGACTGATGCTGAAGCTGAAACTCCAGTACTTTGGTCACCTCATGTGAAGGGTTGACTTGTTGGAAAAGACCCTGATGCTGGGAGGGATTTGGGGCAGGAGGAGAAGGGGGCAACAGAGGATGAGATGCTTGGATGGCATCACCGACTCGATGAACATGCGTTTGAGTAAACTCCGGGAGTTGGTGATGGACAGGGAGGCCTGGCGTGCTGCGATTCATGGGGTTGCCAAGAGTCGGTCACGACTGAGCGACTGAACTGAACTGAACTGAATAGAAAATAATTTTTAAAAAATCTTTTAACACGTAGCTAGTTCCTCTTCTATCTCTTTTTGTCTTTCCTCTCTCCTTTCCATTTTCTTTTCTGCAAGGGTTTTTTGTCTCTATTTATATTCTTACTGCTTCCCAATATATGCCTGGAGCTCAGCCCTCTCTCCTCTGTTCTAAAGGTATATACTCCCTATCAGGCTCACCTCAATGAATATGACCAAGAAATTTCAAATACAACCTATAGAGCATTAACATATACACTTTCTGTCTGCACAACTCCTGCTGTGTTCTATCTGTTGTTCACCAATTGGTCTGTATAAAACTGTGATTATCCCTTCCCTCCTTTATACTAACAATTGGTTAGCTTTCTTCCTCCATTTTGTGTCTTAAATAGCATGATTATCCCTTTGATAAAGGACTACATTCAGCTCCTTATTCATAACTAGATAGCACCTTCTAACGTGTCTTTAAACACACACCCCTTTCTGTTTCTGAAGCTTTGAACAAGTTTGTTTCTGGCTATGCTGAGCCTTTTCTGCTGCACAGACTTTCTCTAGTTGTGGTATGCAGGCTTCTCATTGTGATGGATTCTCGTGTTGTGGAGCATGGGCTTCAGTACTTGTGGTCTATCGGCTTAGTTTCTCTGCAGCACATGGAATCTTCCTGGACCAGCAATTGAACCCATGTCACCCACATGGGCAGGCAGATTCTTAACCACTGAACCACCAGAGAAGTCCAGTTTGTTTTTTTTTTTTTTTAATTACAAGACCAATCACCTCTTCTCCTGTACACACGTCTTGTGACTTTCCATAGTGTACAAAATAAAGGATAAACTTCATAACACTCAAGAACCTTCATTTTTTGGTCCCCATTCAAACTCCATCTTAGCTTCCATTACGTGAACCTTATAAACTAGCATTTTGTGAGTTTGGCTGTTGGTGGCTGAGCTTGGCCTTTCACACTCTGCTGCTCCTATTAAAGACTGTTCATCATCACTTACTGACTCTTCCTCCCTTTGGACACAATTGTATTGGTAAAGCTTCTGTGCAGATATCTAGGATATCATCTACATTATCCAGATGAGACTGAAATTGCATGACTCATACAGGACTTGTACCTACAATCTTTGAACTGAGATCCCAAACCTGATCTCAGTACTTAATGAAGCTCAGGTTCTTGCTGTCTCATCACGAAAGAATCCCGTGAGAAACAAAGAGATAGGTAAGAAGTGGGTTTATTTAGAGAGAAACACACTCCTCAGGAGAATGGGGACCATCTCAGAAGATGAGAGCTGCACCGGGGTACAGGCTTGTTGGTTTATTTGCTGCTGCTGCTAGGTCACTTCTGTCGTGTCCGACTCTGGGCGACCCCATAGATGGCAACCCACCAGGCTCCCTGGCCCTGGGATTCTCCAGGCAAGAACACTGGAGTGGGTTGCCGTTTCCTTCTCCAATGCATGGAAGTGAAAAGTGAAAGTGAAGTCGCTCAGTCCTGTCCGATTCTTAGCGACCCCATGGACTGCAGCCCACCAGGCTCCTCCATCCATGGGATTTTCCAGGCAAGAGTACTGGAATGGGGTGCCATTGCCTTCTCCATCAGTTTGTTTAGGGGCACCTAATTTCATAAGCTAATGAGTGGGAGGAGTATTTTGGGGAAGGGGTGGGGATTTCCGGAAACTGGGCCACTGCCCACTTTTTGACTTTCATGGTCAGCCTTGGAACTGTCATAGCGCCTGTGAGTGTGTAATTTAGTGTCCTGATGTCTTCCAGGGAACGTGTGCTGAGCTCGAGGTCTAGTGGAAGTCCAGTGTCCGCCATCTGGCCCTATCTGGTTCTAACCAGTTTATGTCATGTCTTCGGGCTGTCTCATCTAAAGGTTGTGCCCCTTCCCTTCTGTTTCAAAACTGACCCTTGTTTAAAGCGGTGCTTCAAACATAAAATAGTTTACATACAGAAAACAATTATCACACTTTACCTTACTTATTTGTAAATAAGCTCACCCTCTAAACTGTGGGCATTTTGAGTGCAGGATCATTTGATATCCTTAGCATAGCTCTCACCTACCTAGCAGTTACTGATGATCTATTACTTGATGAAGACAGCCTGGGTGAAAGCCAACACACTCATTCCCTTTTTGTCTCTTATTACATGCCCATGTTCTTTGAGCTTCAGTGTTTGCACCTGTCAAATAAGGAGTTTTGATGAGATTTTAATGTTCTTTCAACTAGCTGATTTTTCTCAGTTGTTTCTTTGGTCTTTGGTAATATTTGTTGTTTATACAGACAGATTCTTAAAATTATAATTACTAAAGAATTACTAAAGAATAGATACATCAGCCTAATTGAATATTAACACACTTGGTTCATTTGGATGCATTTGCTTTTGTTTATTAATAAGACACAGTTTAAAGAATAGTGTATTATTTTGGCATTAGAACTGAAGTTAGAGAAGATTTAATAATTACTTGTCACTGAAATCTGGGACAGACAACTTGGAAATATTTAATATATTCTATTATATGAAATATAGTCTTTCAAGGAGCTCAGATTATTTTCTAAAAATGACTTTCAATCTTTCCATGTTGCTATGGAAGATCAGTGGATGGGTCAGCTCTTTTAGAGTATCTGTGCTCTGGGGATTGTTAAGAAACTGAGGTAAAGCAATGTCACATTTTTTATAAAGTTCTTTCAACATAGAGTTACCCAGCCTGTGGGAGCACAGAGGGAGAGTTTGTCCTTAACATCATCAAGTCTGTTCATCACACAAAATTAGCTGTGTGCACCTCTTCTCTTCCTCGCCTTCTCCTCTTCCTCCTTCCTCTTCTTTTCACGAGTATATTTTCAAGTGATGTGTAGCACATTTTCAAAAATTCATTTGAAGTAACTCTTTCTTTCTCCTGTATTATATAGTACCTGCTTATCCTTAAAGGTAAACTTTTATTTCATTTTAATTAGTTTAGTTGGGCTATAATGAGTTCCAAGAATTTCCCTAGATAAATCGGGGCCAGAGTTTGTAACATATTGAAATTATTAAATAATTTTTATATTGATTTATGCATGTTACTCTTTCTCACATTCAAGAAATGTTTTTATTTTTGGAAATAATACTTTTATTAATTTTGTCAATTTATTTTGTTCTAAATTTTAATCCTAGTGATACTGTAATAAATGAAACAACTGCTTTCAGTGACAAAAGAGGAATTAAAACTTATAGGAAATTTTTGGAGAGAACTGTCCTGGTTGATTTCAGTGATTGTTTTTATAATAATTAAAATATTTTTAACAATAAGTGTTTAGGATTTATGTGTGTATATTTTTTGGATACTTGGATGCTAAATAAATATGTATTTTTAAGTATAAAATTTTACATAATCTTTATTAATATGTGTGACAAGAGATAATGTTCAGTTTTTTTCACTTTTGAAAAGAAAGGAAATACTAAGAAAAAAGTTGAAGAATAAAAAGATATTATCAAAAAATACCATTATCTCTGCACAATCATATATTTGAGACAAAAAAAAATATTGAGGAATTAACACATGCAAAGAAAACTGTGTAAAAGAACCAAGAAGAACTGAAAATGAGAGATTACTATCTCCGTAGAGAATTAAAAGTGCACTTTCTTCATGATAGAGAATTCCTCCCCCGCAAAAAGAGAAAATGATATATTTAATTAAGACATTGAGAATACTAAGTAAATCA
This sequence comes from Muntiacus reevesi, assembly GCF_963930625.1. Taxonomy (NCBI): domain Eukaryota; kingdom Metazoa; phylum Chordata; class Mammalia; order Artiodactyla; family Cervidae; genus Muntiacus; species Muntiacus reevesi. Next base: position 103,100,804 of record NC_089254.1, on the reverse strand, counting down.
GTATTGCTATGGAAATCATAATTTGGAGGTATGAGATATGGAAAGAAAATAAATTCAAAATCTATTGAGGTTCTTTTCCAAATCTGAAATAAGATATAACAGGCAGACTCTAAAGAAAAGTACTAAGATTGTCATGCTGCAAATAAGTCATATGTTTTCAAGTTTGCTTTAATTAGGAGGGAATATTTCCTTCAGAATAGAGCAGTCTAAGCAAGGCCCAGGTTTTTTTTAAATCTTGAAGATTGTTTGGGAACATTCAAGGAAGCTATATCAGACTGACTATATATTATTTATTCTTTCTTCAATTTTATGTTTGAAATCTTTCAAAAATGGGAAAAAAGGAAAGACATACAATACAAGCCTGCATTCCTTCTGAAATAGGTTTAAGAAATATTAAACTACATTTAATATTTGCTACATTTACTTTTCATCTGCCTCATACTCTTATCTATAAATTTATGCGTGCTTTAGTCTCTCAGTCGTGTCTGACTCTTTATGCCCCCTGGGTGGTAGCCCACCAGGCTCCTCTGTCCATGGAATTCTCCAGGCAAGCATATGGAATGGGTTGTCAGTTCCTTCTCCAGGGACCTTCCCAACCCAGGGATCGAGCCCGGGTCTCCTGCATTGCAGGCAGATGCTTTACCATCTGAGTAATACAGAACAATTTAAGAAATAGTTTGCAGGCATTATGAATCAGTTCAGTTCAGTTCAGTCGCTCAGTCGTGTCCGACTCTTTGGGACCCCATGAACTGCAGCATGCCCCGCCTCCCTGCTCATCACCAACTCCTGGAGTCCACCCAAACCCTTGTCCACTGAGTCGGTGATGCCATTCAACCATCTCACCCTCTGTCATCCCCTTCTCCTCCTGCCCTCAACCTTTCCCAGCATCAGGGTCTTTTCAAATGAGTCAGCTCTTCACATCAGGTGGCCAAAGTATTGGAGTTTCAGCTTCAACATCAGTTCTTCCAATGAATATTCAGGACTGATTTCCTTTAGGATGGACTGGTTGGATCTCGTTGCAGTCCAAGGGACTCTCAAGAGTCTTCTCCAACACCACAGTTCAAAAGTATCAATTCTTCAGCATGCTGCTTTCTTGATAGTCCAACTCTCACATCCATACATGACCACTGGAAAAACCATACCTTTGACTAGACGGATCTTTGCTGACAAAGTAATGTCTCTGCTTTTTAATATGACATTATGAATATTTCACTCTGAACATTTTGGTGTGCATTTACTGAGACTATTATATTCTCTGTCACAACACTGTTTCTCCTTCTCTTGGTCTGTATCTGTGTGTATTTTCATCACTAAGTCTTGTCTGGCTCATTTCTGACCCCATGGACTGTAGTTTGCCAGGATCCTCTGTCCATGGTATTTCCCAGGCAAGTATCCTGGAGTAGGTTGCCATTTATTTCTCCAGGGGATCTTCTTGACCCAGGAATTGAACCCATGCCTCCTGCACTGACAGTCAGATTCTTTATAGTGACCCACCTGTAAAGCCCTTATCTATATATCTATGTCTATATAAATTAAAAATATGGATAAACTGACAGTAATTTAGCTATTATTTAATAGTCAATCAATTTTCAAATTTCTCACATTACCCCCCACCAAAGACTTTGTCATCAACCCCAACAAGGAGTCACATTGCATTTTGTTTCTACAGATTTCTAATCTAAGAGCATGCCTGTGCGTTAAAATATTTTGAATAACACTGATATTTTTGTAGGGTCTGGTTAAGTTTTTTAGAACAAATACTGAATGTGTCTACTTGTTTCTTCACTTTTCTCTTTGAACTTGTTCCTTTACCCCGTGTATTTCCTGCCAACTGGAAGTGGAGTCTACAGGCTTTATTAGATTCAGATTATACCTTGGGCAAAAAGAATTTACCAGTGATGGGGCATCACTTCTGGAGGCCCAGTAAGAACACCCTCGTGCTGACCTCTGTTTCCTTATAACACAATGCCATTAGTCTTTGAGCCAGTCCTTGCCTCTTGCTACTACCAGCTGGCCCAATTTGACGTTCTCCAGATCTAGAACTTCTCAAATAGGAGGAACGTGAAAATGTGTAAATAAGAGGACATATTTTGATAAACTGAAGTAGATGTCCCTTCATCTCCCTCCCTCTCTTTCTCCCCATTTGCCTTGGGGCAGAGTATACCTCTCTTCCTCTGTTACTTTGGGACTAGACATATGACTTGGTGCCTCACGGGAATGTGAGCAGGTATGCAAGCAGAAGCTTTAAATGTATTTAGATGGTTTGGCTTGTCTATTGTGATCTGTTGATTCACCATGAGGATATGCCTTGGAGAGGTGTTAGGTAAAGGAGAGTGAGGCATACTTAGAGCAGATTTAACTCAATCTGAAGCCTGGAGATAAACTGAGATCATAAACAATTTAAATAAGAATAGTTGTAGCCAATGTTATGGTAAGAAGAGAATATTCTCACTTCAGCTGCTAAATTCTTTGTTCTTTCCTCATACAGTGTTGTTGTGATAATAGTTGATGAATGCATAGGTCAGAGTATATGCAGAAGAAATCCTGCTACATGTTGCCAAATTTCCATCCCTATAAGACAATACCATTTTACTACCATAAGCAAAATATCCCATCTTTAGGGAAAAAGTACAAAGTTAGAAATGGCTAACACACTCATAGCCCTCATATGTTTCAAGTATTCTTAGGAGTCCTACATACATTAATTGATTTAATCCTCAAAATACTATTATTCCTGTTTTCAACTGAGAAAAGGACATTTTAGTGAATTAAAATAATGAGGAACACATAAAATGTGGTAGTGTTAGAAATGAAGCTGATGATTTAACAACATGGTCTGTGTGCCATATACTATTACACAAAGAAGAATAAAAAATACACATTTTTGTTTGCTGAAAACAGGCAGAGGAGAATGATAGAGAAAATTAGTGGGATCGAAAGCAGGTATATTGGAATATAGTACATTTGACCTATTTTTAAAATTCATGGATGAAATTCAGGCAGTTACAGTAGAATAGAATCATAGAGCAAAGCGACAAAGACATCCTTGAAGTCTGAAGAACCAGAAAGGACAGTGTTGTGCCTCGAATGAGAGCTGATGAGGAAACAAGGATGGAGATAAAGGTGTATATTGCTAAGGAATGAAGAGCCACTAAAGGAAGCCACATTTGGTTTTGCTTTAAATTGTATTTTTTAAATTAAAAAAATTATTCAATTGTAATTGCTTTCTGATGCTGTCCGTTTCTGCTGTATAGCAAAGTGAATCAATTATACATATATCCTGTCTTTTTTGGACTTCCTTCCCATTCAGCTCGCTGCAGAGCATTGAGTAGAGTTCCCTGTGCTGTAGTGTGTTATCCTTAGTTTTCTATTTTATACATATTATCAATATATGTCAACTTCAATCTCCCAATTCCTCTCGCCCACCCTTCCCCTTTGGTGTCCACACATTTGTCCTCTATGTCTGTCTCTATTTCTGCTTTGCAAATAAGATCATCTATACCATTTTTTCTAGATTGCACATGTAAGTGTTAACAGGTGATATATGTTTTTCTATTTACTGATCTATTTCACTCTGTATGACAGTTTCTGGGTCCATTCACATCTCAGCAAATGGCACAATTTCGATCCTTTTTTATGGCTGAGCAATATTCCACTACATATATCTACTACATCTTCATTATTCATTCCTCTGTTGATGTACATTTAGGTTGAGGAAGCCATATTTGAATACATCTTATTACCTTAACAGTAAGTTTGAGTGAGGGGGATTGATAGAGAAGGTACAGAGTTTATGTGAGCAGTAACAACAAAATTAATGAGAAACCAATAACACTGTGAGGTATGCAAACTAATATATTGACAGAGAACAGAGAGAAAAGATACAGATTAATTAGTATAAAAGTATGTTGGAGTGGTTGGAGCCATTGGGTTTCACTATAATAGCACATTTTTCAGAGCTCAGGAGCCCAAAGCAGGCAAGAAACATGAGCAAGTGGGTTAACCAGGGTCTAAGGATTGGAAAGATTGATGCAGAAAAAGAGCGGATACAAGGCTTAATCATTGAAAAGTCCATGCTCAGAGAGATTTAAGTAATAAACTAGATGAAAGTGAAAGTCATTCAGTTGTGCCCGACTCTTTGCGACCCCATGGACTATACAGTCCACGGAATTCTTTAGGCCAGAATACTGGAGTGGGTAGTCTTTCCCTTCTCCAGGGGATCTTCCCAACCCAGGAATCGAACTGGGGTCTCCTGCATTGCAAGAGGATTCTTTACCAACTGAGCTATCAGGGAAGACCCAATAAACTGCATAGGGCCAGATATTGTAAAATCATTTTATTCTCATTTACTGAAAGAGAGTATTTAAAGGAGGAACAGCTTTAAAATATCACATATCTGCACATGACATTATTTTTTGTGAATTAAAGAAAACTTCTGGTGATTAAAAGCCCAACCAAAGAAATGAACCCAAGGAATAAATAAATATTTGGACCATTTTAAGGCTTTTGTAAAATGTGAATTACATTTGTTTATTGTTTCTACCCTAAGAATAAATATATTTAGGAGTTTTAGGATTTACCATGTTTCAAGGAAAAGCATTCAGTTCAGATCAGTCTGTCATGTCTGGCTCTGCAATTCCATGGACTGCAGCACACCAGGCCTCCCTGTCCATCACCAACTCCCAGAGTTTACTCAAACTAATGTCCATCGAATTGGTGATGCCACCTCATCCTCTGTCATCCCCTTCTCCCCCTGCCTTCAATCTTTCCCAGCATCAGGGTCTTTTCCAATGAGTCAGTTCTTCATATCAGGGGGCCAAAGTATTGGAGTTTCAGCATCAGCCTTCCACTGAATATTCAGGATTGATTTCTTTTAGGATGGACTGGTTGGATCTCCTTACAGTCCGAGGGACTCTCAAGAGTCTTCTCCAACACCCCAGCTCAAAAGCATTGATTCTTCAGTGCTCAGCTTTCTTTATGGTCCAAATCTAACATCCATACACGACTACTGGAAAAAGTATAGCTTTGACTAGATGGATCTTTGTTGGCAAAATAATGTCTCTACTTTTTAATATACTGTCTAGGTTGGTCATAGCTTTTCTTCCAAGGAGCAAGTGCCTTTTAATTTCATGGCTGCAGTCGCTATCTGCAGTGATTTTGGATCCCAAGAAAATAAAATCTGTCACTCTTTCCATTGTTTCCCCGTCTATTTTCCATGAAGCGATGGAACCAGATGCCATGAACTTAGCTTTTTGAATGTTGAGTTTTAAGTCAAGGATAAGTGGCTTAAGGAAAAGTGTAGTTGTGGCCTAAATGGAATATAGTTCAAAGTAGACCAGATGCTTTGGAGCATGGAGATTTAGCTGGCAGCATCAATTTGCCTCATCTAATCAAGTCCCTTCTACTTATTCTCCATCACTGGTGATAGAGGCTCCTTTGTTAAACTGGAAGGGACTGCACTTTTTATAAGGCTTAGAAAGTTATGTTTTATATTGGAGTAAAAACATCTTTATTTTTGCTGACTCATCTTTGTCTGAGACATGATTTGAATTCCATGGTTTCGAAGGAAATCAAGTGTTTTGAAAATCCCCCAATATTTTTTCACTAGTTCAGTATTAATTATTCTCACCACTAATTTTTTTAATCAGTGTGGCTAGAGTTAGAATATAGGTAATTTGTATTGGAAATCATAAAATAGGATAAAATTAAAAGAGGAAAATATTTTTGCCTCATTAGAATAAAGGTAATGTTTCTGAACATCTAGGCCAGGTTGGGTGGAGAAGTATTTGACTATTGGGAAAAAATGATGGAGGGGGTAGTGAGGGTAGTGCCAAGGAAAATGAAGCCACGGTGAATGGAAAAAAAACATGTTACAGTATCAGAGGAGCATAAAATTTTAAAAGCATGGGGGGCTGGTGCACTGGGATGACCTGGAGGGATGGGATGGGGAGGGAGGTGGGAGGGGAATTCAGAATGGGGAACACATGTAAATCCATGGCTGATTCACGTCAATGCATGGCAAAACCACTACAATATTGTAAAGTAATCAGCCTCCAACTAACAAAAATAAATGAAAAAAAAAAAAAAAAAAAAGATCCACATTAAAAAAAACCAAAACTTTAAAAAATAAAATAAAAATAAAAGCATGGGAAAAAAAAAAAAAAGCATGGGGTTTTGACTGAAGTTAAGTTTATAATATAAGCCCATGGCATCAGAGTATATTCCAGTAGAAATGCTCTTTATTTTTACTTCCTTAACAATGTTTCACTGGAAGGACAGATATTGAAGCTGAAACTCCAATACTTTGGCCACCTGATGCGAAGAACTGACTCCTTGGAAAAGGCCCTGATGCTGGGAAGGATTGAAGGCGGGAAGAGAAGGGGACGACAGAGGATGAGATGGTTGGATGTCATCACCGACTCAATGGACATGAGTTTGGGTGAACTTCAGGAGTTGGTGATGGACAGGGAGGCTTGGCATGCTGTGGTTCACGAAGCATGGCATGGGGTCATGAAGAGTCAGACATGACTGAGCGACTGAAGTGAACTGAACAAAGTTTTAGAAAATTGCCTCTAAACAGATGGCCATCTAAACTTTTATAGCACATCAATGGATGGAAACAACTGATAGGAAAGGTTATCTCATGGGTATTTAACCATAATTTTAAGGCACTAGTTCCTTCTTATATCAAGCTATATTTGTTTTCCTATAACTTGAACACATTGAATCTACTTTTATCTTCTGGGACAACCTGGGATACATTGTTCTTTTCCTTATTATTACAAAGATGTAAGTGTTTTTAGAGCTTTTTTGTTTCTTTCACATCTTCTGTTTTCAAGATAAACATTCCTCTTTTCTTCAGTTAATTTTTAATTGTGTCATTTCAAGCAGTCTCACTTATTCTGTTTTTCCTTTGTATTTGTCAACAACTCCTAACAGTTAGGGCATACAAACCTAGATGAACTGCCTAACATACAATTCCAAGTCCAAAGGAGAGGGACTATTATTTCTCTTCTTACATACATTAGAATCTTTAAAGTGGCCTAAGCTTGATGTTTATTATTTTCATAGTATTTTGAGTCACATTTCATATGCAGAGAACTAAATTATTTACCTTTGTTTTCCATACATAATGCTACTAATCAGGATTTACAATCTTGCACTTGACATTTACATTCATGTACTCATTAGATGTCATCTTCTTTCAATCTACATTGGGTTTCTAGTTTTGCTATCCTTCCCATATTCATGCTATTTAAAATATAGTTAAGTGCACAATCAATGTTAGCCTTGAAGGACTTAGACAAAAGTTATTAAAGTTCTATGACTATAGGACATGGTAAAGATGAAATCATGAGAATGTATATAATGACAAGGGGAAGAAGGTAAATGGGGAAAAAAATAATGGGAAGAAAGAGAATGTTATTGAACCAAAATCCTGCTAGCATGGGGCTTCCCTTGTGGCTCAGATGGTAAAGAATCTGCCTGCAATGTGGGAGGCCTGGGTTCGATAGCTGGGTTGGGAAGATTCCCTGGAGAAGGGGGCTATCTACTCCAGTATTTTGGCCTAGAGAATTCCTTAGATTGTATAGTCCATGGAGTCACAAAGAGTTGGACACGACCGAGTGACTTTCACTTCACCTGCTAGCACACAGGGTGTTCTTTACAATGTCGTTAGCTTTAGGGGGATGGTTCTAAAATAAAACATTTGTATCAGCAAGATTCAACATGTGAGCACTTCAACATGGACAGGTTTCCAGAAGAGTTGGAAAGATGGAAGGAGGTTGGGGAACTTATATACAATATACTCATTTCATTTAGGCTTAATTCTGGTGGGTGATTTTTCTTTTTCAAGCTAAAGCTTATTCTTTTTCTTATGGAGAAATATTACATATTTGAATCAAGGTAGTGCCTGAACTAAGTGGTATGATAAAATCCAAAACTGACATTAGATAATATAACAGAAATGAAGTATAGATCAAAAGAGTTCCTTTTCTAAATAATTGAATTCATAACCCATGTCTTTGAATTTCAAATTTTACTCATTCGACTTATAATGGCTTTCTAAATTGGCTTTTTCCAGCTGATATGCCAAAAACACTTGATAGCCCAAATTTTCCCATTATAGAACTACTTTGATAAACTAACTTTGAAGTCAATTGGATCATTACAGGCAAAAAGAAGTGACACTGCAATGCTTGCAAATGTAAGTCAATATATGGAGATTTTTCTTGAAGAAGATTTTGTAGCTGGATAGACGTTTTCATGTCAAGGTTCTAAGTATTAAGAAAGATACAAAAAAAAGATGTAAATAATTAAAGTTTTAGAGCTTACTCTTAGTGTGTTTGAAATCTCATAGGGTAGAAAATAGTAGTTTATTCTTTCATCAGTTAATTAACAAATATTGACAAAATAAATTCCATGTGCCAGATATTTCTAGGCATTTGGTATACATTTAGACATTCTTCCTTTCATGGAGTTTGTATTGGAGAAATCAGAGATAGACAATCAAAAGTAAAGGAATTAAGTAAATTAAATGATATGCCAAGTGTGATTGCTACTGTATATAAGAATATGAACAGGAGTCATTTAGACTTTAGAGGTGGGGGAAGGATACTATTTTATACTGAGTCCTCTTTGAGAAAGAAATATAAGAAAATGGAGTTAGCCTTGGAGTAAGAGTTTTTCAAATAGGAGAAGAGAGGAGAAAAAAAAACCTATAAAGGACATGGTTGGTATGAGGAATTAGTGGCGGACCACTGTTGCTGGGGCATTGTACCAGTAGGGAAAGAATAGGAAATGAGGAAAGAATGGACTGAGAGATTGTAAATGATGTGGGGGGTGCGTGTGTGTGTGTATGCACATATGCTCAGTTGTGTCTGACTCTTTGACACCCCATGGACTGTAGCCCACCAGGAAATGATGTCTTAGGTACCTTTTACCATGGCCCCAGTGATTCCCCACCTCCTAGTGGTCGTGACCTCTGTAATCCTCTGTCTTCCAGTGTGGGATGAACCTAGTTAATTGCTTCTAACCAGTAGAATATGACAAAAGTGACAGAGTACCATGGCCATGATTAGGTTATAAAGGTTTGTGACTTTTATCTTGATGGTACTCTCTTTCTGTTACTTTCTTTCTCTCTTCTGAAACTGTTCTGATAAAAAGCCTGCTGCAATGTTGTGAAGTCCTCTATGGAGAGGCCTCCATGGTAAGTAATTGAAAGAAACCTCTGACCAGCAGCTCACAAGGGTCTATGGATTCCTTAACTCTATTACCAATCTTGGGAGTGATTTAGATCTACCAATCTTATGAGTACTTTCCCTGTTGAAGCCTGAGGTGGTTGAAGTCTTGCAGAGTTGCACATAAACAAAATGGATGCTCAGTTAAATCTGAAGTTCAGATAAAATTTCTTATGTAAGTATGTTACTAAATCCAGGTCCAGCTGCTCGCCATTCAAAAGCCGTTAGAGAGGCCAGGTTAATGCAACGGGAAGTTTAATTTTGGAGGTTGGCAACCAGGGCATGGGGGGTGGGGTGGGGAGAGGTGGATGCTTTCCAAAGGGCAAGCCCTCCCTGCCCCAACAATCAGTGTGCGAGACCTTTTATCAACAGAGGGAGGGGCGACACGCAGAAACAGCACAGTCAGCTCTGACAGTCATCTGGAAGTTGGTCATTGGTGGTCTGATCCGTGTAATCTTGATTGTTTTAGTGCAGCTAATCTTCAGTTTCAGGGTCGGTTTGTTTCCCTTTATTTGAGGCCGATTCTCAGAACTGTGGCAGCTTATGTCATGACTACAAAATGACTATCGTGTGGTTAACTTCTCCCCCTGGGGTTTCAGTATCTATAAGACAGGTCACAGGAAGAGCTCAGACTATTGTCTGCAGCCCCTGAGAAGGAGCTGAAGGTCCTTGACTGTGCTTAATATAGACCAACTATTATTTGGTCTCCTCTGGTTGCTTTTCTTTGTTTCTGCATTTCAGCATATTCTCACTCCTCTGATTAAACTTTTTCTTTGACTACAGTTTTTTCACAGACAAAATGCAGGCTGAAGAAATGGAGGGGGGTGGGGCAAGGACCATAGGGTTCTTTCAAGTATATAATATCTTGAACATATGCTAGAAATTATCTGTTGTTTATCTGAAATAAAAATTTAATTGGGCATCCTGCATAGTGTCTGCTAAAAGCATCAACCCTACTTGTGAATGACCCAGAGCCAGAGGAATTATCTAAACTTGTCCATGATTTTTGATCCAAAGAAAGATAGAGATGTGTTTACTGCTGTTAGGTTTGGGGGCTATTTGTAATGCAGTGATAGCTAGCTAAAACAATGTAGTTTTGATAAAAGCCAAAGGAGAAAAGTGCTAACTTAGGTTTGAATGAAGGCCAGGGGAGTAGTGAGTAAGGAGGTTGGGTTTGTTGTACTGTGTCTTAATTTATTGGTAAGAATGCTAAGAAGGATTAGAATATACTTAGAACTTAAAGCTCAGTTCTTTCACTTTTCCTAGAGGATATCACAACTCTTCTGTTCACTAATTTACACATCCACCCTGAACTTCCCTGGTAGATCAGATGGTAAAGAATCCACCTGCAATGTGGGAGATCTGGGTTCAATCCCTGGGTTGGGAAGATCTCCTGGAGGAGAGCGTAGCAAACCACTCCAGTATTCTTGCCTGGAGAATCTCCATGCATCGAAGAGCCTAGTGAGCTACAGTCCATGGGGCTGCAAAGAGTCGGACATGCCTGAGTGACTGAACAACAACAATCATTCTAAACTGTCTTTTGGAACATATTCCTACAGTAGCTTCACTGTATTAACTTTGCAAAAATTTAAAGCAATGTTTTAGGATATGGTCTTGCTGTATCCCCATGTTGTAAGAATAGCTAATATATGTAGCACTAGCTATGGGCCAGTTACTGTGGCAAATGCTTTCTGTGTATTAATTTAATTGCCATAATAACTAAAATGAATAATGTTATCATTTGCATAGATGATAAAACTGAGATGCAGATGATAAAGTAATTTGTGTAAGATTATAGACATAGTAAGAGACAGACCAATGCAAACTCGGTAGATAGCAAACTTTCTGATTTTAACAAACAGAAACTACTTTTTCTGTGTGAGTCATCTGGCACAAACTCGAGATTCATCTTTATTTAGATGACTGATATTTTATCTCAAGAATATACATTTCATCCCTTATAAGTTTCATTGTTACCTTTTCCATGAAATCCATCTCTTGCAAATCCAAATTGTCACAGTCAACTCTATGTTACAAATGAACCCTACTATCTTCTGATCTGTTTACACCATTCTGGCAAGTATTCAATCAATCTGGGGATAAATACTTGTTCTGTTTCAAGTGATCTTCAAAATTTTTGGCAATTAAAAAAAATTCTCTTAGCCTCAGTTTTCTTTTTAACTACGAAATGGGAGTAATTTTTGTTGTTGTTCAGTTGCTAAGTCGTGTGTGACTCTTTATGATCTCATGGACTACAGCTCGCCAGGCTCACCTGTCCTTCACTGTCTCCTGGAGTTTGCACAAATTTCTGTCCATTGAGTCAGTGATGCCATCCAACCATCTCATCCTCTGCTGCCCTCTTCTCCTCCTGCCCTCAATCTTTCCCAGCATCATGGTGTTTTCCAATGAGTCAGCTTTTCCCATCAGGTGGCCATAGTATTGGTGCTTCAGCATCAGTCCTTCCAGTGAATACTCAGCATTGATTTCCTTTAGGACTGACTGGCTTAATCTCCTTGCAGTCTCAAGAGTCTTCCCCAAACCACAGTTCAAAAGCATCATTCTTCAGTGTTCAGCCTTCTTTGTGGTCCAACTCTCACATCTATACATGACTACTGGAAAAACCATAGTTTTGAGTATTTGGACCTTTGGGAATAAAATAACATAACTATTATTTTAAGACACAGAGAAGATTTAAAAATATATTTTACATACAGTGCCTATATAGCACCTGAGTTAAGAATTGTGTGTCAAATGCTAATCCCATGTCATCTCCCATTTTTCCTTGTGTCTAACCTCCAATCATTTTCTTCTTGATCCCCTGAAATCTGGCCAGAATTCCCAGCTAACATTGAAGTAGTCTTCTAGGAGACCTCTATGATTTATTTCTTTCCTAAAGCATAAGCGTTTCCTTGCCCTAATTTCTCTTGTTGTATTTGGAGGTTTTGACACTTTTGTTACTGCCCGTTTCAGTTAATAATTTATTGCTCCCTGACTTCAGTCACATCATCTTATTAAAACCTCACCATGCTCTTTGACCCTTTTTGTGCCATTTTAGTAGCACTATCAGTCACACTAAGCTTGTCCCATGTAACCTGTAGATTGGGCCTCTCAAGGTCTACATCATATTTGTTTATTTGCTTTCCTTCTAATTATATTAGTGTTTTTCCCTCAAATTCTTAGTCACCTGATTCTTCCTTACTCCAGGTACTGAGATGTTGCCTCTCAGCTCTTGGTCTACCTGGATTTGCTTTGCTTTGTGATGGATGAATATTTCTTTCTGGCTGGCTGATGTTCAGTTTTGTCAGTTAAGGGTGCTGGAGGGATGCTGTCAGAGGGAGGGCGTTCTCCTGATGGCCCTGTGCCTTTTTCTCTCTCTCTCTGGCTGCCAGCGTTGAGCACACCCAGGCAGAGAGTGCCTGCCCTTCGGCAGGTTTGCATGTCCATCCTGTTCCGTGGGGCCCTGCTCACCAGCCTCAGCCTTCCCGTCTTCTGGCAGCAAGATTCCTGCTCGTCAGGCTTTGTCTCCTAGTTGCAGGCCCGCTCTATCCGGGAACAACATAGGCACCATCCTCGCCATCTAGTTGGGCTTTGTCTTCTCAATCTTGTCCCCTAGTGGGGCCTACTGTCCTTGAAACTCTGTAACTTTCTCAAGCATCAGTGGATTATGGACACACCCTCTCTAAGAAGGCTTAAATCTCAGCTTTAAAGACTCCTCTAACTGATTTCTTCCTTGTCTAGTTCTCTCAGCCCTAGGCTACTCTATACGATTCTATTTTATTCTTTCCTAGTAGGTTTTTCCCTTTTTGTAATTAACGCTTCTTTATTATTACTTTTTTAGTATTCAAATGACTTGCTTAGTTTGTGTGTCCTAACTGGGTTCTGACGGATGCAAGATAGGTACATGAAAGGTCCTAGGAGGCAAATCCTGAAAGGTGTTATTGTGGAATTAGTTAATGATGTTTGTGGTCTTAGCATAGTGCTGAGCTCCTTTCCAGGGAGAAGTGAGATGCTAATAAACCACACGTATGCAGTTGCACCTGAGTTGCACCACGTAACACTCCGAAGTGGCTGTACAAAGTTATCTTTTGATGGACAGTGTATTTGAGTTCCTGTTACTCTGTGCATGCTAAGTTGCTTCAGTCCTGACTGTTGGAGACCAGGTGGACTGTAGGCTGCCTGGGTCCTCTCTCCATGGGATTCTCAGGCAAGAATACTGCAGTGGGTTGCCATTTCCTTCTCCATCCTGTTACTCTAGATCCTTATCAATACTTGCATGTGTATATTCTTGGCTTTAGCCATCCTAGCAAACATTCAATGCTATCCATTTATGGTTTTAACTTTAATTTATATTAAGATGAATGAGAGTGAGTACCTTTTCATATGCTTATTGTCCACGTGAATATCCTTTTAACCATTTCCTGTTTGGATATCTTTTCCATTTTATTTTTAATTGGCTCAGTTACTTTTTCCTTATTGATTTATAGAAGTTCTTGATATATTCCATAAAGCATAACTTATATTAGTTATATGTGTTACAAATACTTTTTCCCAGTCTGTGGAGATACCATTCAGAATAACAGGAATATTTAAATGCTAAAGAATAGATCTTAAAATAATTTTAAAAGATACTACTCTAAAAGTATATATTGAAGAAATAATATGATCTACATGAGATGTGCTATGCTTATGGATGGCAAACCTATAAAATATAAAGATACCAACTTTCTTAATCCTATCTATAAAATCAAAAATCCTCAATCAAAATAGAACCTAGTCTGATTGGAAATTGAAAAACTAATTGCAAAATTCATATGGAAACATGACAACCTTGAAGATTTACTCTACCAGGCATCAAGATCTGCTCTAAGGCATCACTAATTTATAGTGTGAATATGGCACAAACATACATATACATTAATGTATAAAGCAGTGAGCAGCAAGTTTAATAACAGAACCAGCACACTTTTTCTCAGAGTGATATGCATGGTGCCTAGAGATAATTGATTTGAAAGTCTTTGACCTCTATTTATAGAAAAGTATTTGCTCTCCAGGTTTCTTCCAGATCCTATCCTGTATTGGCATCTTATGTTACTACCTCTTCCATTCTGTAATTTTCCCTAAATAGGATTCATGAGAGGAGTTTTAAAAACTTCTTTGCATGTAACACTGACCCACAGCAAGGAATTTCCCTTTGAAGTCTACTGTATAATGTTTATCCCCACAGAAATGTTCATATGTTTTATATCTTAAATTATTTAGAGATAGTATTTAGCATGTCAATATAGTGTTCAAATTACCCTATATTTCCTCTACTTTTCTGTGAATACATTAATCCCTGGTTAGTAGTTACTATGATATTTTATTAGAGATTAAATTTAGCATCTATTAATTTGGTGATATAACTGTAGTGACTGGGTGGGAGGGGGAGGTTGTTTCATCTGACTGGTATTGGTCCCAATAAAAAACATCACTTTGCAACAGGCTTGTGCGTTTCCAATGAAAGACACTTAATTTCCAAGAGCTCATTTTATAGAGAATATTATTGCCCATTCATAGAAAACAGCAAGAGCCAGTGTGAACACCATACTCACCTTTGAAGATATTGTTGTTTTTGAGCTTCCTTGAAAAGATCATGCCAGTTTGGGATGGCATTCCCAACAGGAAAAATTGAAAACTTGGTTACAACCATCACTAACACATGTGTTAAGTCTGAGCTCCATTTTCTCCCTGCTGATTCAGGTAATTACCCTTAAAAATAGTTTCACATTTTCTTTTTTCTACAACTAAAGGCACTGTGCTACTCAAATGATCTTAAGTGCATGCATTTTCTTTTGAGTATGCTAGATAGTTACTTTTTCCTCAGTCTTTCACCTCTTCCTTCTTCATGTTAATTTGAAATAATTGCATTTTGAAAGAAACAATAGACAAGTTGCTTTTCAAAGGATCAGTAGAGTATAGACATCAAAAGGAAGAATGAGCTATTTCGAATTACTTAAAAAGTGAACCCTTGTTACTAAATCTCACTGAAAAATGTATTTAATAGTTTTTTTATTTACAAATAACAGATTATGAAAATTTATGAAATTATTTTATATATATTTTAAAGTTCCTTTGAGAAGGAAGGGGGTCGGTGACGGTCTCCAGCTGTTAAATTAGCTTGTGGCTCGGCTGTACAAGCGGAGATCTCGTTCTGTTTAGGATGCTGCCAATGCCTGAGTAGGGCCGCAGTCCTCAAGGATTTGCTTTTCCAGGGTAGATGGCGGCCAGGGTCTGAGCAAGACCTTGGTAAAAGGTCGCAGTCATTTGCATCCACTCTGAGACTTCTTTATTGGGCAGGATTTACCCTGGATCGCGCCTTTAGGTTGACAGAGACTTTGACGGACCTTCATCATGGTCTGCTGGGTTCCCTGCTCAATCCTGCTGCCTCTGTCGGTTGTTCACAGCTTCCTCCTTGATAAACCTCTTCCACTCCTACCTCCATCTCAACATCTACTTCCAGAGAACTGGACTTAGGCCAGGGAAGCTTTTAAATGTAATATAGAGTCATATTGTAGATCAGAGACAAACGGAGGCAGAGACAAAGCAGAGACATAAGTTAAAACAAAATTTTAACTTTGCCGAATTTTTATCTGTTGAGATAAATTGCCTTAAAAATTCATAGTTAAAATTGAGACAAAGCAGAGACGTAAGTTAAAACAAAATTTTAACTTTGCCGAATTTTTACCTATTGAGATAAATTGCCTTAAAAATTCATAGTTAAAATTGATTTACTATGGATTTTCTTAAGTACTTTTGAAATACTTTCTGAAAGAACAGTATAAAAGAGAAGAAAATTCTTCAAAACAAAAGCACATACATTCGACTGAACACTTTGATATCAAACAATGACTGCTATGAGGGTGAGACCATTATTAAAACTTTATGTTGTTTTATTGCTTTTTTTAAAAGCAAATGTTCTTTGAAAAAAATAAGTTTATATCTAAATAGCAGCAGAGAAGTAAACAACTTATTAGTATGTTTCAGGAGTGATGAATATTAGCAGGAAAGAATACTTGTTAAATACTCTGATTTTTAAAATTAAAAAAAATAATTTTTACTTATAGATTTGCTATGCTTTTACTCAATAACAATTATTACTTTGGAACTACATTTCAACTATACAAGCATATTTGAATTTAATGATCCTTGCTTTAATCGAAAGAAACCAAAGTTTAAATCAAAATCTACCTCTACAGTATTATTTTTGAACTGTATGTAATAGTGTTATATTTGAACTATATACTTTATATTAGTTAATGCAATTGCTGATTGTCCTGTATAAACATGAAGTAATACAGAATTTGGCTTTCAGATAGCATATTTCAGAGATGTTCAAATACATATATTAATATTTAAGATGTGCATATATCTTTATGAAAACATTCTAACATAGAGCTCTCCACTTCTTTTGTTTTGAGGGAGTTGAAGAGAGCCCCTGTTTAGATGCTGGGGTTATTGTCCTCTAAATATTAACACTATTGTGCTTTCCTATATTCTGAATTCTATAATATAATATAGAGGAGTCAAACCAAGAAGGGCTAGAATTTGATGCCTTTAATAAGGCTTCAGAAACTTTGAGTTCTTGAAGAGATTATTTCTCACAGCTGGCAATATTTATTTTCTCTTTTGTTAGCATGTAGGATTTACAACTGTCTCAGTTTTTCAAGTTCTTTAATGATCATTACATTTTTCTAATTCATTCAAGAGTCTTCCTCCTATAACACCAGGTAACATTCATTTACATTTCTCCTAGCTTTTCTTAGGAGTTATTTATATGATTTATTTTAGCATTTGCTTATATTTAATTGAGCACTTTCTCTCTCTCTCTCTTTTCTGATTTTCCCCTACTTTTGAAAGTACCTAATATGTCACTTTCCCACCAAATACTGTCACTTTCAGAGATGAGCTATGTCAAGTATTTGTTTGGTATCCATTGTTTTCTACACATTCTAACATCTATCAAGGATGACCCAGGTCATCTATTTAAACATCCATGAGAATGTTTAAAATTTAATAAATTGTTTATTAAATGAAACTGACAGTAAGCCTACTGTGGGCAATAAAGTTCCTAGTGTCACCTTCAGTTTAATGTGGCTGAATGAATGGAGTGAGCTGCTCATGGATAGTGAATTTCCGATGTATATGTTTTCCACAGATAAAATTCACTATCTTTGAGAATCACTTGTTGAAGGATCTGAAGATTAATTAAAATAGCAAAATAAATGTATTCATTTTCTCTTACAATATGGAATTTAGTTGCAGTTACACGTGAGAAAATATTGCAATTTGTAGTTTTGTTTGTCTCAAATATAGTGTAGTTCTTTGTCCTTGGTCTCTCTTCCTTTACTTCTCTAAATTCTATTGGTGATATAAACAGAATGTCCTGCCCTGCTTCCTCAGTTGTTCTGTCAGAGTGAAAAAGTAAGGCTTATTTGAGTGGCATTAAGTGAAATAAGTCTTCACTGGTAGCTCAGATGGTAAAGAATCTGCCTACAATGCAGGCAACATGGGTTCAATTCCTGAGTTGGAAAGATCTGCTGGAGAATAAAATGGCAATCCACTCCAGTGTTCTTGCCTGGAGAATCCCATGGACACAGGAGCCTGGTGGACTAAAGTCCATAGGGTAACAAAAGAGTTGGAAACAACTAAGTGACTTTCACTTTCAAGTGAAATAAATGTGGGGCTAAATTGTGTGGTTGCATCCTACAATTGCAAAATCTATTGGGTTGACCAAAAAGTTCGTTCATGTTTTTCCATTGCATCTTATGGGAAATTTGTTTTATACTTTCTGACTTACTTCAATCTGTATGACATCTCTAGGTCCATTCACATCTCTGCAAATGACCCAATTTCACCCCTTATTATGGCTGAATAGAATCCTGTTATATATAAGTACCACATCTTCTTTATCCATTCCTCTGTTGATGGACAGTTAGGTCACTTCTGTGTCCTGGATATTGTAAATGGTGCTGCAATGAACACTGGGGTGCATGTGTCTTTGTGGTTTTCTCTGGGTATATGTCCAGTAGTAGAATTGCTGAATCATTGTTGTTGTTAAGTCACTCATTCATGTCGAACTCTTTGCAACTCCATGAACTGCAGCGTGCCAGGCTCCTCTGTCCTGCACTATATCTCAAAGTTTGCTCAAACTCAAGTCCACTGAGTCTATGATGCCGGATACATGGCAACTCTATTTTTACTTTTTTACGGAGCCTCCATGCTGTTCTCCTTAGTGGCTGGATAAATTTACATTCCCACCAAGAGTCCAAGAGGATCCTCCTTTCTCCATACTCTCTCCAGCAATTATTTTTGTGTATTTTTTAATAATCACCATACTGATGGCTGTAAGGTGATACATCATGTAGTTTTGATGTATGATTTTTCTGATAATTAGCAATGATGAGCTTCTTTTTCCATTAAACCTTACAGAAAAACCTAAACAATCTTTTTGGCCAATCTAGCACTTAATAGATCTTAAAGATGTTTGAGATTGTTTCAAAAGTTAATAAAGAGACAAAAGGGAATTTAAGACTTAGATCTATTTTTACAAAGTTATTCAAGTATATAATATATGATTCAAATTAAATACATAATTATATATATATTTACATATAATTAAGAGTCAGTGTTATTGAGGATTCTCTTAAACATTACGGCTTGTGTATTTATTTTTATTTGCATGTAGAAGTAGTATAATATAGATAAAAATTAGCAGAAAATAATTTTCCCTCCATACATGCTGTAACTCTGTGTGTTTTTATTTATTCATTAAACAAATATTAAGTTCTTAATATATTTCAGGCATTGTTCCAACCTCTTGGACTAAGCTGGTAAAGAAAAGAGATAAGTAAATCTGTTTCCAGGAACTTTGATTGTTGAGTTCTTGAGAATCCAAATTGTTGTAGAGTCTGGCATATGTGATGAATAGTCCAGGTAAAAGTGACTTGTCTGAGCATATTTGTTGCTAGACTACTGAAACCTTGATAGTCTTACATGTAAATTACTTATTATCATGTAGGCATGTTTAATAGCTTAAAATTCACCTGCTAATGATTGCTGTCTTTACCGCATGCCTAGTATTTCTGAGTAACAAAGGTAAGACTATTAGTATGTAGTCAAGAAGGCTGTAGCATTCCACAGTATAATTTACATCACATAAAAATCATAAGATGTTCAAAGAAACAGATGATAAATTCCCTAGTCACAGACACATAGACACATGTGATAGGTATACCAGTATATGCGTGCTTGTGTGTGTCACACAAGCTGATTACATAGGTGCAGAAGTGAGAGAGTAATTTTCTCTGTTTTTGGGAACTACTTATCTCCACACAAGAATGTTGGTCTAAAGCAGAGCACTTCAATAGAGCTATAATTCCATTCCTTCAGGACAGATATGTGACAAATGCAATGGAAAAAGGTAGATTTAATAGACGTATTCCAAGAAAGTTGTCAGCTTTTCTTCATTTTGCTGAGCAGCCATGGGGAAAAACTCCAGTTGAGCTATTTCAAATTCTAAAAGATGATGCTGAGAAAATGCTACACTCAATTATGCCAGCAAATTTGGAAAACTCAGCAGTGGCCACAGGACTGGAAAAGGTCAGTTTTCATTCCAATCCCAAAGAAAGGCAATGCCAAAGAATGCTCAAACTACCGCACAATTGCACTCATCTCACAGGCTAGCAAAGCAATGCTCAAAATTCTCCAAGCCAGGTTTCAACAGTACATGAACCATGAACTTCCAGATGTTCAAACTGGTTTTAGAAAAGTCAGAGGAACCAGAGATCAAATTGCTAACATCCATTGGATCATTGAAAAAGCAAGAGAGTTCCAGAAAAAACATCTATTTCTGCTTTATTGACTATGCCAAAGCCTTTGATTATGTGATTCACAACAAACTGGAAAATTCTTCAAGGGATGCAAATACCAGACCACCTGACCTGCCTCTTGAGAAATCTGTTATGTGGGTCAAGAAGCAACAGTTAGAGCTGGACATAGAACAACAAACTGGTTCCAAATTGGGAAAGAGGTATGTCAAGGCTGTATATTGTCACCCTCCTTATTTAACTTATATGCAGTGCACATCATGAGAAATGCTGGGCTGGATGAAGCACAAACTGGAATCAAGATTGCCAGGAGAAATATCAATAATTTCAGATATGCAGATGACACCACCCTTATGGCAGAAAGTGAAGAAGAACTAAAGAGCCTCTTGATGAAAGTGAAAGAGGAGAGTGAAAAAGTTGGCTTAAAACTCGACAATCAGAAAACTAAGATCAGAGCATCTGGTCCCATCACTTCATGGCAAATGGATGGGGAGACAGTGACAGATTTAATTTTGGGGGCTCCAAAATCACTGCAGATGGTGACTGCAGCCATGAAATTAAAAGATACTTTCTCCTTGGAAGAAAATTTATGACCAACCTAGAAGGGGATGACAGAGGATGAGATGGTTTGAAGGCATCACTGACTCAATGGATGTGAGTTTGAGCAAACTCCAGGAGCTGGTGATGGACAGGGAGGCCTGGCATGCTGCAGTCCATGGGGTTGCAAAAAGTTGAACACAACTGAGTGACTGAACGACTACCAGCTAAGATGTTGCTGGTATCAATACAAAGGAAACAGAGGACTCTGCTCATGCAATAATGCTCTTATCTAAACAACTGTGTTAATTGGAAAATAGAGCACTCAATTCATAGAGTGGCAGTGCATTTTTCAGGAGATTTCTTTGTGTGTGTGTTTAGATTTTTAAGTAGCAGAAGTGTTCCATTCCCTAAAAACAAAACAAAAATAATAAACTCATTGAACTATCAAAAAGCAATGTTTAAGGAATTTGAGGCCAGGTAATAGTTCATTGGTAGGAAAGATTGAGGGCAGAAGGAGAAGAGGAAGTCAGAGGATGAGATGGCATCACCGATGCAATGAACATGAACTTGGGCAAACTCTGGGACATAGTGAGGGACCCAGAGGCCTGGTGTGCTACAGTTCATTGTTCATGGGATCGCAAAGAGTCAGACACGACGGGCAACTGAGCAACAACAACAATAGTTCATTATGAAAAAAATTTAACATTCTCTAGCTCTGTTGAAAAAAATGGATGAAAGATCAACTATCAGTTAAATATACCAGTCAATAGCTAGAACCAGTCAATATTCTAGCTTATTTTAAATTGCCTTAGGATCAATTGATATTCTGCCATTTCTTTTTTTAACATCCATACTATTTGGTAGACTTCTCTGCTAGCTCAGATGGTAAAGTGTCTGAGCTAGTGAGGGAGACCCAGGTTCAATCCCTGGGTCGGGAAGATCCTCTGGAGAAGGAAATGGCAACCCACTCCAGTACTCTTGCCTGGAAAATCCCATGGATGGAGGAGCGTGGTAGGCTACAGTCCATGGGGTCGCAAAGAGTTGAACACGACTGAGCAACTCCATTTTCACTTTCACTATACTTGGATATGTCTTTATTAATGCAATATTTTTTATAATCAAGCCTTGTTAGTAATTCAAAAACTGCAAAAGTAAAAACTAGTTTAGGTTTTGACTATCAGCCTCAGAGGAATGATCAGTATAAAATTTCTAGATGCCAACAAAGCCACAGGTATCTGTTTGAGTTTGAGCATGATATAATGGGAAGTTTAGGAATTACAATTGAATTTGAGAACTCAAGGATACCTGTGTTACACTTACTCATGACATGATGCTTTTCATAGCAATGGTTTTTCAATATTTTAAAAAAGGAAATATTCATCAGTTTGTGTTCAACTCTTTGTGATTCCATGGACTGCAGTATGACAGGCCTCCCTGACAATCAGCAACTTCCAGAACTTGCTCAAACTCATGCCCATTGAGTTGGTGATGTCATCCAAGCATCTCATCCTCTGTCATCTCCTTCTCCTCCCACCTTCAATCATTCCCAGCATCAGGGTCTTTTCTAGTGAGTCAGTTCTTTGCATCAGGTGGCCAAATTATTGGAGTTTCAGCGTCAGGCCTTCCAATGAACACTCAGGACTGATTTCCTTTACAATTGACTGTTTTGATATCCTTGCACCTCAAGGGACTCTCAAGAGTCTTCAACACCACAGTTCAAAAGCATCAATTCTTCAGTGCTCAGCTTTCTTTATGGTCCAACTCTCACACCCATACATGACTACTGGAAAAACCATAGCCTTGACTAGACAGACCTTTATCAGCAAAGTAATGTCAGCAAAGTAATGTCTCTGCTTTTTAATATGCTGTCTAATCTTGTCACAGCTTTTCTTCCAAGAAAATAGTCATACCTCCTTTGGAATATTTTCTTTTTAAGGACTTTTAATTAAAGTATGACATTTATACAAAAGTGTACCTATCATTAGTAGACAACTGGAAGCATTTCACAACTTGACTCTTCAACCTAGTACCCAGTCAAGAAATAGAGGACTCACTGACGCTCCAGAACCCTTCTCATGCTCCCTGTCAGGATATTGTTCTTGTTGTTCAGTTGCTAAGTCGTGTCTGACTCTTTGTGACCCCATGGACTGCAGCTCGCCAGGCTTCTCTGTCCATCACTATCTGTCTGAGTTTGCTCAAACTGTCAATCTCTACCTTCTCCCAAGTTTGTGTGTGTGTGTGTGCACTTGGTTGCTCAGTTGTGTCCAACTCTTTTTGATCCCATGGACTGTAGCCCACTAGGAACCTCTGTCCATGGGGATTCTCCAGGCAAGAATACTGGAATGGGTTGCCATGTCTTCCTCCAGGGAATCTTCCCAACCCAGGGATTTTGGCATTATTATTTTTTTCCCAATTTTTGAAAAATTGAGGTGAAATTTGTATTACATAAAATTCAGTTCAGTTCAGTTTAGTCGCTCAGTCGTATCAAACTCTTTGCGACCCCATGAATCGCAGCACGCCAGGCCTCCCTGTCCATCACCAACTCCCGGAGTCTACTCAAAGTCACATCCGTCGAGTCAGTGATGTCATCCAGCCATCTCATCCTCTGTCGTCCCCTCCTCCTCCTTCCCCCAATCCCTCCCAGCATCAGGGTCTTTTCCAATGAGTCAACTCTTTGCATGAGGTGGCCAAAGTATTGGAGTTTCAGCTTCAGCATCAGTCCTTCCAATGAGCACCCAGGACTGATCTCCTTTAGGATGGACTGGTTGGATCCTTGCCGTCCAAGGGACTCTCAAGAGTCTTCTCCAACACCGCAGTTCAAAAGCATCAATTCTGCGGCGCTCAGCTTTCTTCACAGTCCAACTCTCACATCCATACATGACCACTGGAAAAACCACAGCCTTGACCAGATGGACCTTTTTGGCAAAGTAATGTCTCTGCTTTTTAATATGCTGTCTAGGCTGGTCATAACTTTCCTTCCAAGGAGTATGTGTCTTTTAATTTCATGGCTGCAGTCACCATCTGCAGTGATTTTGGAGCCCAAAAAAGTAAAGTCTGACACAGCTTCCACTGTTTTCCCATCTATTTCCCATGAAGTATTAGGACCAGATGCCATTATCTTAGTTTTCTGAATGTTGAGCTTTAAGCCAACTTTTTCACTCTCCTCCTTCACTTTCATCAAGAGGCTTTTTAGTTCCTCTTCACTTTCTGCCATTAACCATTGCAAAATTAACTGTTTAGTGGCAATTACTACATTTGTAGTATTTTGCAACCATCACCTTTATCAAATGCCAAGACATCATCTCCTCTGACAGAAAACCCACATACACTAAGCAATACCTTCCCATTCTCTGTTCCCTTCAGCTTTTGGTAACCACCAAATGGCTTTCTGTCCCTATTAATTTACCTTTTATGATTGTTTTGTATACATATAATTGTGCAAAACATGCTATCAGTCCTGAAGGAAATCAACCCTGAATATTCATTGAAGAACTGATGCTGAAGTTGAAGCTCCAATAATTTTGCCAACTGACGTGAAGAGTGGACTCATTGGAAAAGACCCTTATGTTGGAAAAGATTGAGGGCAGGAGGAGAAAGGGATGACAGGGGATGAGAAGGTTGATGGCATCACCGACTCAATGGACATGAGTCTGAGCAAGTTCCTGGAGATAGTGAAGAATAGGGTAGTCTGGCATGCTGCAGTCCATGGGGTCACAAAGAATTGGGCACAACTTCTTGACTGAACAAATGTGGAATGTGACATTTTGTGTCTGCCTTCTCTCACTTTGGATAAAGGTTTTGAGGCCCACTCATGTTGTAGCATGGATCCATGCTACATTACTTTTTATCATTAAATAATATTTTATGTCCATGGGTACATTTTACATCACAGTAAGACAACAAATAACTCAGTTAAGAATAGACAAAGGACTTGAACCGACATTTCTCCAAAGAAAACATACAAAGGGCAAATAATCATGTTCGGTAACATGAGTCATCAGGAAGAAGAAAATAAAAATCATGAGGTAGTACTTTCTATTCATTAGGGTGGCTATAATAAAAAAAATACAGAAAATAACAAGTGTTGATAAAGATACAGGGGATTCAAACCCTCATATTTTTTTTGTAGGAACCACTGTGGAAAACAGTGTGGTCGTACTTCAAAAAGTTTAACATAGAACTGACATAAGACCCGGCGATTCCACTTCTGGGTATAAACCCCATAGAACTGAGAACATGTATTCAAACAAATACTTGGACAGCAATGCTCATGGCTGATGTGAATAAATATCTTGAGACAGAGAGATTAACTGGACTTTAAATGTAATCACAAGTGTCCCTATAAGAGTAAGGCAGAGGGAGATTTGATGAAAGTAGATGTGACCACATACCCGGCAGTTGGAGTAATGGGAAGAAAGGGTTATGAACCAAGGAATTCAGGTGACCTCTGGGAGTTCAAAAAGGCGAGTGAACAGTGTGCCCTAGAAACTCCAGAAGAAACCAGCTCTGTCAACACTTAAGGGGAAACTCACTTTAGACTTCTGTCCCAGAATTCCAAAAGAATACATTTTCTTTGTTTGAAGCTACCAAGTATGTTAGTCATTCATTACAGACTATGACAATAGGAAGCTAGTATAGGTTAACTATTTTTTTATTCCACATGGATAGCCAAATAATCCAGATTATTTATTAATAAACCATATTTTATCCCTTGTATTTCAGTATCATATTTATTTTTAGATCCATTTCTGGACTCTGTTCAATTCCCTGGTGGATTTGTTTACCCCTGCATCAATACCACACCATTTGAGTTTTTATGGTAAATAATAAATCAAGATGTGTGTATAGTAGAGTATGTCCTCCAGCTTTATTTTTCTATTTAGGTTGATCTTGATTAGCTTTCATATTCTACATTTGCATTGAAAACTTTTAAAATTAGGTTTTAATTTTAGATAAAGTATTTACTAGATTTTGGGGGGATTGTTTTATATCTGTAGATCAATTTGGGAAGAACTGGCAGGACACTGAGCCTTTCAATCTGTGAAAATTATATACCTCTTAATGTATTTAAGAATTATTTAATTTTCCTTACTATTTTTTTTCTGCATTGAGGTTGGGCACATTTAAAAAAATATATTTCTATATATTTACATTTAAAACTACTTGGAATCTGTCTTTAACATTTTAATTTGCTATTTGTTGCTGGCATATAGTCTAATTTTGTGTGTTGTATGTATGATGATTTGCATCCAATGGCCGTGATAAAGTTTCTTATTAATTGTAATAGCTGGTGGAGTACTTTTTCTTGTCTATGTGCATTTTATTTTTATTTGGAAATAATCCTTTCATTTCTTCCTTCCCAATGTTTTTGTTTTTTTCTTCAATTATTGTATTTTCTAAAATGTCCAGTTCAATGTTGAATAGAAATGGTGGTGGGAAACCTTGAATCATTTTTAGTCACCAGGGACAAAGATTTTAATATTTCATCATTTAATATATAGTGTTTTATAAATTAGGTTTGCTCTATGGATAGTATTTTTAAGATGAAAGGACTTTCCTTCTATTTCTAATTAGCTGAGAGTTATTTATCAGGAATGTTATTGAATATTTTTCATATTTTCTGCATAATTTATTCCTGAAGTGCTTTTTTGTAAACCTTTAATAAGAATAGAGAATTTTCCTTCTATTTCTATTTTCTAGGAAGTTTTTAACAAGAATAGATGAAATATTTTCAAATCTTATTTTTATTTTTTTATTTTTTATTTTTATTTTTTTTTCAAATCTTATTTTTTTTAATCTGTTACTATGACACTATGGCTAGTTCCTGTTTTTCATTTTTTTCCAATTCCACCTTTTCTTTACACTTTGCTTCTTTTCCTTTCAGTGGATTAATAATGTATTTATTTTTAATTTACTGATCTTTACTGTAACTTTTAGTGTTCTCCTCAGTGTTTAGAGTTTGCATTATTAACATTACAGTCCATCTTAAGTTACTCTTCTATGATATCAAGTAAACTAAACCATCAGAGCATTATAATTCTGTTTAACCCTGTCTGCATGTGGTCATTACATATTTTATCTTTACATATAAGATGCACATTATTATTTCAACAAATCAATAGTTTTTACATGTAAAAATATTTTTTATCATGTGTCTTAGGGATGGGGTTTGGGGATGCAGTTTTAGAGGTTTCCCCTTGGCTTTTCCCAACAGAGAAAGTAGGGAAATAGTATTAGTTACAAACTCACTAAAATAGTACCACACTGGGGAGGGTAGAAACTAGAACAGTTTCTAGAACAATGCTAGAACAGTGGTTAAATACTGAGAGAACAGGGAAAACTAGGAAATTTGGAGGTCAAATTGAGAGCAAAGAAGGTAGGTAAGGAAATTATAATTTCATCCAAGAAGAGGATATTCTCTGATTATTTTATTCATTAGTCTATTTGTTTAATACGAATGGTGTGTTACTTAGAGGCATAAAATTAACTAATTTGAAAGCATCAATAAATAAGCAAATTCCAATCTGAATCAGTAAATAAGTAAGAATGTGACAAATGCCATCAATGAGTAAGTATAGGGATTATTTCCGCATATAGCTACAGGACCTATATTTGTCCAGTTAGGTTTAAGAAAAAAAAATCCCACAGATTTTATATTTAAGATGCTACGTGAACTATAAGTATAATATTAGCTAGAAAAAAGAGGAGTAAGAACAAGCACTTAAGAGTTAGTATGATCATGGAGACAAAGCATACAGCCTGGAGTAATTCTGAGCGCCCGATGTAGCTGATTTGAAAATTACCTGGAATTTATTTAGTTTATAGACACCAGAATTTTTAATTTTCAATATTCAGAATTGGTTTCTTGGAAATATATATTGTTAAAGTTCCCCACATTTTCTGATTAATTAGTCTTCCAAGCAGTGCATAAAACCATATTCTGGAAGTCCCATCATACAGAGAGTAATAATTCGGGGTCAGTGTACCAAGCATAAGGGGCTTCCTCGGTGACTCAGCAATAAACGATCCACCTGCAATGCAGAAGCCACAGGAGATGCGGTTTGATTCCTAGGTGGGGAAGATACCATGGAGGAGACCATGGAAACCCATTCCAGTATTCTTGTCTGGAGAATCTAATGGACAGAGGAGCCCGGCGGGCTACAGTCAGTCCATAGGGTCACAAACAGACCGATAGGACTGAACTGACTTAGCACGTATGTACGCACCAAGTATAAACTGAGTCAAGATGACATAAGCAGGAGGAGATATAAAGGCATTCAGTCTAGAACTTTGAATCTTTAAACATAGGAAGGTGAACAAAGGAAAAGGAAGAAAGGCCTGCTAGAATCTCCAATACTGAGTTTTAGGTTTGGGCAGTATTTTATAAAGCGCTGATTTCACTGGTTTCAAGAGTATGGCCTGCCTAATAGGTTAAATTTTGGGGAAAACACTTTGAATTTGTGCATCTTAAATGAATTTGTGTTTGTGTGTGTGTGAGTTTTAGTAGCTCAGTTGTGTCCAACTCTTTGTGAATCCATGATCTGCAGCTTGCCAGGCTCCTCAGTCTATGGAATTCTCCAGGCAAGAATAATAGAGTGGGTTGCCATTCCTTTCTCCAGGGGATCTTTCTGATCCAGAGATTGAAGCCGAGTCTCCTGCAGTGCAGGCAGATTCTTTACTGTCTGAGTCACCTATCTAGTCACCTATTTAGTCAGCTATCTATTTCAAATTATCATAGGCATATGTGAAATGAAAATATAAAAATTTACAGTGGTCAAGGATGAAGTCTAAACCTTGAAATTTTGAGCTGAAATAAATAAGAATGGATTTGTTCATTATGAAAAGAGTGGAGAGGCAAGTGTGTCTTACACAGATAAATGAAATAAAAGTCAATTTGAAATTACTAACAGGGGGTTGGGGAATTGAATTAATTAAAATGATGTTACCCCTGAAATGTTGATGTGAGGGTAGCTTTAGCAATTTCACATGTGGTGGAATTAACCTGATGTGATTCTGGTGGATTACGTTGACACTTAAAAAGCAGGGTTTTGAACTACGCAGGTCCAACTCTACTTGGAGGTTTTGCAGTAGTAAATAGTAAAATCTGACAGAGGGATACATATCATGAATATCAAGGAACTGTGGATACTGACTATAAATTATGTGTCGATTTTTCACTGCTCAGAGAGTTCACACCTCTAAACCCTTTGTTGTTGAAGGGCCAACTGTATTTCAAAGTCTCTTCATTTACATACTAAAAAAATTTTCATCAAAGTGAGTTCATGCTATGAAAAACCTTCTTCATCCTCAGCCACAAGAGTAAATTGCTTTAACGCTCAGTTTGCAGTGAAGATGCCTACAGGTATTTTGTTAGTTTACAGCAACTATTTTTACCAGAACTTTCCTTTGGAAGGTTTAAATACTTATACAGCAACTTGAAACATTCTCATATGATATAGCATTAAAATATCAATTCAGAGTTCTATATTTTGTTCTAAGTTTTATACTAAATTTATGATCCAAAATTTATGATCTTGAGAGTCCCTTGGATTGCAAGGAGATCCAATCAGTCCATCCTAAATGAGATCAGTCCTGGGTGTTCATTGGAAAAACTGATGTTGAAGCTGAAACTCCAATACTTTGGCCACCTGATGTGAAGAACTGACTCATTTGAAAAGACCCTGATGCTAGGAAAGGCTGAGGGCAGGAGGAGAAGGGGACGACAGAGGATGAGATGGTTGGATGGCATCACTGGCTCAATGGACATGAGTTTGGATAGACTCCGGCAGTTGGTGATGGACAGGGAGGCCTGACATGCTGTG
This sequence comes from Muntiacus reevesi, assembly GCF_963930625.1. Taxonomy (NCBI): domain Eukaryota; kingdom Metazoa; phylum Chordata; class Mammalia; order Artiodactyla; family Cervidae; genus Muntiacus; species Muntiacus reevesi. The sequence goes on along the minus strand of NC_089254.1, from coordinate 103,071,338 downwards.
GTTCATGGGGTCGCAAAGAGTCAGACACAACTGAGCAACTGAACTGAACTGATGATCGAATTTGAGTTACATAAGTTATGAGGTGCAAGAAAAGTTGTAGGTTTTTTCTCCTGTGATATCCAATTGCTTCAGAAATTATTTGGTGAAACAACTGCTGTTCCTCCTTTTCATCTGCTTTTGAATCTTTTTCAAAAGTCACTTGTTTGTACATCAGTGAACCTAGTTCTGGGATCTCTAATCTGTTTTGTTGATCTATGTATCTATTCCTCTAGGATGTTCAAAGAGTTTTCCTTATTGTAGTTAATATCATATATAAGTACTGGAATCAGGTAGATTGATTTTTCCCATTTTATTCTTCTTTAAGTTAGAATCTAGCCATTCTAAGTCCTCTGCATTCCTATGGAAATTTTAGACAAATTTTGGCTATACTTACAAAAATATGACTGGGATGAATTGGAGAAAATTAACCTCTTTGCCTAGTTAAGTTTCAAATCTATGAGTACTGTATGTCTCCAATACTTAGTTATCCTTGATTTCTTTCATGAGCATTCTCTAGTTTTCAGTATGAAAATCCTGTAAAACTTTTTTAGATTGCATCTAAATATTTCATTTTTGAATGATTGTAAGTGGTATTTGCTAATATATGAAAATGTTTTTGCATATTGACTTTGTATCTTGTGGACTTGCTTAATGCATTTATAATTTCAGAAGAGTTTCTTATAGTTTTCTTGGAATTTTCTGCAAGTAAGTATAGCTAACTGCAAGTAGGTACAGTTTTATTTCTTCCTTTCTGATTTCTTTGCCTTTTATTTCATTTTCTTTCCTTATATTACCAGTGCTTAGTATTTCCATTAAGTATGCTGTTAACTGTAGGTTTATTGTAGATCTTTTAAATCAAGTTGAAGAAATTTCTTACTATTCTCATTTTATGAATTTTAGAAATTCATGAGTAGGTGTTGAATATTGTCAAACACTTTATCTACATCAGTTAACATAATCTTTTCTCCTTTTACATTGATAATATGGTATTTTATAATCATTGTTTTTCAAATATTGAACTATCTTTGCATCTCTGGACCATTGGAATAAGCTTCACTTGATATTATATGTAATTTTTTTCACAGATTACTGAAATTACTTCGATAATACTTTGCTAAATATTTTGTGTCTATATTCATTGGAAGGACTGATGCTGAACCTGAAACTCCAATACTTTGGCCACCTAATGTGAAGAACTGACTCATTTCAAATGACCCTGGTGCTGGGAAAGATTGAAGGCGGGAGGAGAAGGGGATGACAGAGGATGAGATGGTTGGATGGCATCACCAACTCAATGGACATGAGTTTGAGTAAACTCCTGGAGTTGGTGATGGATATGGAGGCCTGGCGTGCTACAGTCCATGGGGTCACAAAGAGTTGGACATGACTGAGCGACTGAACTGAACTGAACTGAACTGATATTCAAGAAGGATAGTGGTCTTAGTATTCCTTCATGAATAAGTTGGGACGTATTATAGATTTTATTATTTGGAAAAGATTGTATAGAGTTGGTATTAATTCTTATTTAAACATGTTAATAGAATTCTCCATGGAAACTACCTAGACCTGTAATTTACTTATCGGATATTTTAAAATTATTAATTCAATCTCTTTAATTGTTCCAGAATTATTCAAAATATCTATTTCATATTGGGTGAGTTGATACAGTTTTATTTTTTTAAGAGATAGTTTATTTCATCAAATTTGTCAAATTTATGTATGTAGGACTGTTTGTATTAATTCTTTATTAAATGTCTGATACCAAGGTATGTACTGATACCTTCCGTTACATTCTTGGTGCTGTTCATTTCTGTTTTAATTTGTCAGTCTTACTAGAGATATGTCAATTTTATTGATCTTTACAAAGAACCAACTCTTTTTTTCATTGATTCTCTTTATCATTTTTGGGAGTTTTCAATTTCATTGCTTTAGGCTTTACAGGTAGTGCTAGTGGCAAAGAACCCACCTGCCAATTCAGGAGATGTAAGAGACGAAGGTTCAATGCTTGAGTCAGGAAGATTCCCTGGAGAAGGGCATGACAATCCACTCCAATATTCTTGCCTAGAGAATCCATGGATAGAAGATCCTGGTGGACTACAGTCCATAGGGTCACAAAGAATCAGACACGACTGAAGTAAATTAGCACATAGCACATAGGTTTTTATCACTATATCCCCTTCATTCTGATTGTTTGAGGTTTACATTGTCTTTTGTTTGATTCTTTAGATAAAAATTTGCATTATAAAGACTTTTTTTATAATAAGAGCAATTTATATTACATTGGTGCTATAAATTTCCACTGAAGCAGTTTTTCTTGTGTTCTACATATTTTGATAGGCCGTATTTTCAATTTCATTAGGTTCAATACATTTAAAACATTTCTTTGGGTATTTCCTCCTATCCAATGAGTTATTTAGAAGTGTGTTAATTTTCCAATGTTTGAGCAGTTTCCTGTTATTTTTTTCCTATTGACTTCTAGTCTGATTTCATTGTGACTAAATATGCTCTGTTTTAATTTTTAAGCATATTAATATTTGTTTATGATCCAGGATATGATATAGTTTGGTATTTCTTGCACAGAAACTTGAAAACATGTATATTTGGAGTTTTCTAATGTTCATTATATCCTATTAGTTGATACTGTTGAGTTCTTCCATATCTTTAATCATTTTATGTCTACTTCTTTTAACAATTCTTAAGAGGAGTGTGAAATCTCCAGCTATAATTGTAGAATTTTCTATTCTCTTTTCTGTTTATGAAATTAAATTCAAAATATGAATCACAAACTTTGCAACACTTTTGTTTGATGCATGCACATTTAAGACTGTTATGTCTTGGAGAACTGATTACATTACTGTTAAATAATGTCCATGCTGAAGCTGAAACGCCAATAGATTGGCCACCTGATGTGAAGGGCTGATTCATTAGAAAAGACCCTGATGCTGGGAAAGATTGAAGGCAGGAGGAGAAAGGGAAGACAGAAGATGAGATGGTTGGACGGCATCACTGACTTGATGGACATGGATTTGAACAAGCTCTGGTAGTTGGTGATGGACAGGGAAACCTGGTGTGCTGCAGTCCATGGGGTCACAAAGAGTCAGACAGGAATGAGTGACTGAACTGAACTGAATGTTCCTCTCTGGCTCCAGTGATTTTCTTGGATCTGAAGTCTATTTAATGTGTTATTAATAGAGTCATCCCTCTTTCCTTCTGGTTAATATTTTTGTGATCTATCTTTTCCCATGTTTTTACATTCAATCACCCATATAATTTTATTTGAGGTAACTGTGTGATATAAATATTTAGTTTGGTCATGTTTATTAACTACTCTGCATTCTGTCTTTTATCCTGTGTATTTAGACCATCTACACTTAATACAATTGCTGATAATTTTAGGACTTGCCTACTATTTTATTACTTGTTTTGTTTCTTCTGTTTTATTGCTTCTGCTTTCTTATTCCTGCTTTCCTGTGGATTTCTTGAAAAAATTTAGAATTTTATTTTTATTTATTAGTGCTATTTTTGAGTGTATTTCTTCACATAGATTTTCTAGTGGTTGCTCTAGGTAGTACACACACACATTTTACATAGATATCTATTTATATATTTTATATATAAAATAATGTAGAAATTTCAATGGGAAATTTATTTATCCATGTCTATTTACACGTTTTTTTAATCTTCTTTTTTCCTTTTTGATGTTACATATTTTCTTTTATTTATCATTTCCCTTCTGTTTAGAGACCTTTCTTTAGCCACTCTCTTAAAGTATATGTATTAGTGACACATTCTAGTTTTGTTTCATCTGATAATGCCTTGATATCCCCTTCATTACTGAAGGACATTTTCACTGAACATACAGTTCTGAGTTGGTAGCTTTTATTCCCCATATTTTAAAAATATTGTGCCTTTCTTTTTGTCCCACAATTCTTTCTTCTAATAAGAAACTTACCATCATTAGAACTGATTTTCCCCTTTAGGTAGAGTGTCGTTTCACCTCTGTCTGCTTTCAAGTTTTGTATTTTATCTTTAATTTTTAGAAGTTTAATTTTGATTCATCTTATCATGGTTTACCCTTTCTGTAGTTTGCTCTGCTTCTTAAATATATAAGTTATGTCCTTTGCCAAGTTTAGCAAGCCGTTTTTCATCCATTATTTTATGTAGCTGGTTGTGAGCTCATTTTCTTTCCTTCTGAGATTTTATATCTTTTGTTATAGCCCCACTTGTCCTTCAGGCTCTTTGTAAACTCTTTTTTCAGTGTATTTTCTCTCTGTTGTTCAGATTGGGGCATTTCTATTGTTCTTTCTTCCAGTTCATAGATTCTTGCCTCTATTCCCACTCATTCTACTGTTTTTGAATTTCCATATGACTCTCCTTTATATCTTCTGTTTCTTTACTAAGGCTTTCTATTATGCAACATTCTAATTAAAAAAAAAAAAAGTTTCAAGAAGGAAGAAGCTGTCTACTAGTTTCATCTGTGAGTGAAAGTTTAGGTTTCTCACTTAGCCTCCTTTTGATACCCTGGGGTTGGCTTTGAAAAGTGAAATCGCTCAGTCGTGTCCGACTCTTTGGGACCCGGTGGCTGTGGCCTACCAGACTCCTCCGTCTACGGGATTCTCCAGGCACGAATACTGAAGTGGGTTGCCATTTCCTTCTCCAGGGGTCTTCCTGACCTACGGTTCAAACCAAGGTCTCCCTCCTTGCAGGCAGACGCTTTACCCTCTGAGCCACCAGGGGCTTTCAGTTCAGTTCAATGGCTCAGTCGTGTCCGACTCTTTGAGACCCCATGAACTGCAGCACGCCAGGCCTCCCTGTCCATCACCAACTCCCGGAGTTTACTCAAACTCATGTCCATCGAGTCAGTGATGCCATCCAGCCATCTCATCCTCTGTCGTCCCCTTCTCCTCCTGCCCCCAATCCCTCCCAGCATCAGGGTCTTTTCCAATGAGTCAACTCTTCGCATGAGGTGGTCAAAGTATTGGAGTTTCAGCTTCAGCATCAGTCCTTCCAATGAACCCAGGGTCATAATTCCTAGATAGGAGGAAGAGTTCAGCCCCTCCCCTTCCCAGCTCTCTCTGGAGACCACCCTGGCTATGAAAGAGAGAGGTCCTTTGTCATTGCTCCTGAAATTGCCTTCACTGATTCTGTGTGAGTTGAGATCATTACTTCTGTAAGGTGGGGAAAGTCTCAACCTCAAACTTTTCAGTCTCCTTGATTTCATCGCAACTGGGTGTGACTAGGAATCAGGATTTTCACATTGTTCAGGTGATATGATGAGGGCTGTTTTGTCTCTGCTTCTGTTTTTTTTTTTGTTTGTTTGTTTGTTTCTAGCATCTCTAGTATCTAGTCTAATTTATATTGATAAATGCCATAATGAAAGCCCAGGGAAATCATCACATGTAATGTTTCAGGACTCAACATCCCTACCCTTTCTCTACACTTCATATTCTTCCTATTTTTTTAACTTAAAATTTATATAAACTCAGGAGAATATAAATAATCTCTAGGATTTTAGCATAGATCTTAATGACCTTAACAGAGAGCATTCCATGAGAAAAATATATAAAAATTTTTTAAATTTGAATTTTTTTTAGGATAATTTGAAAAATTTGGTGTTAACAAAGAACTGTAAGGATGAATATAGATAATTGCTTGCATTTAGCTATATTTATAAAGTCTTTTTATTTTTCAAAATTTCATTCCAAAGATTTCTTTGCCTTCTTTTAATTAGACTCTCTCACTATTTTGTTAACAATATTGGAGTCATTAAAGATTGTAGTTTGTTAACCCAAATTGCCATTCTTTTCATGGTTCACTGTATACAACATTTCTAATTCAGATCATCCATATAAAGACAAAAATAACTCATATCCCATGCCATACTTTATCCTTTATGAATAATTGGGAAAGGAGGGAAACCCTAAGATGAATCTGTAGTGCCTCAAGCAATCATTAGAGGAGGACTCCCCAAAATACATTTTAATCACATTTATTTATTTAGTGTTATGGAGGTATTTTTATTTGCCAGAAAAAAAAAAAAAAAAGAGAGAAATTCACAGAGGATAAGGGATATGCATGTGTATATAGGCATGTATGTGATTTAATGATAAAGGAGTTGTAGTTAAAGGGGAAATGGGGGAAGAAATTCCATATAATCCCAGAAAACAATATATTTGGAAATTAGGATCTTGGACTTTATATAACTTAAACAGTATCTAATTCCCATACCTTAATATCAAGCCAGTATTAAGCATCCTGCTGGAAGACCACAATTGAAGCAGACCACAGCTTTTCACTAGTAGAAATAATGTTGCAGTGGGCACCTTCTGTGTTTCTCTACCTGAGCATATGTGAAAAGCTTTTCTTGGGAGCTACCTAGAGAACAGATCGCTGATTACAGGAAAACAACATCTTCAACATTGTTATTTATTCTCAAATTACATTCCAACATGATTATAGCAATTTGGTTTCCAAAGTATTGTGTTAAATTTTCCTCTGTTTGATATCCAAACTGTTTTACATCAACAGCCCTCAATTTTGGTCATATGATAGGCATTAAATAGTATCACATTTTAAAACAATTATATTTCTCTATTTATTCTTGAGATTGAGCTTTTTCTTTCATGTGTCTAGACCATTGCCATTTCTTAGGTAATTTCCTTTTTGATTTGATTTTCTTGTTGGACTGACTTTTTAAAAATAATTGTATGGCAGTTCAAATTCCAGTTTTTTAAGAAATCTCCACACTGTTCTCCATAGCGGCTGTGCTAGTTTGCATTCCCACCAACAGTGTAAGAAGGTTCCCTTTTCTCCACACCCTCTCCAGCATTTATTGCTTGTAGACTTTTGGATAGCAGCCATCTTGACTGGCATGTAATGGTACCTCATTGTGGTTTTGATTTGCATTTCTGTGATAATGAGTGATGTTGAGCATCTTTTCATATGTTTGTTAGCCATCTGTATGTCTTCTTTGGAGAAATGTCTGTTTAGTTCTTTGGCGCATTTTTTGATTGGGTCATTTATTTTTCTAGAATTGAGCTGCAGGAGTTGCTTGTATATTTTTGAGATTAATCCTTTGTCTGTTGCTTCGTTTGCTATTATTTTTTCCCAATCTGAGGGCTGTCTTTTCATCTTGCTTACAGTTTCCTTTGTTGTGCAAAAGCTTTTAAGAGTCATTAGGTTCCATTTGTTTATTTTTGCTTTTATTTCCAATATTCTGGGAGGTGGGTCATAGAGGATCCTGCTGTGATTTATGCCAGAGAGTGTTTTGCCTATGTTCTCATCTAGGAGTTTTATAGTTTCTGGTCTTACATTTAGATCTTTAATCCATTTTGAGTTTATTTTTGTGTATGGTGTTAGAAAGTGTTCTAGTTTTGGGCATACACACTGAGGAAACCAGATCTGAAAGAGACACGTGCACCCCAGTGTTCATCGCAGCACTTTTTATAATAGCCAGGACATGGAAGCAGCCTAGATCCCCATCAGCAGACGAATGGATAAGGAAGCTCTGGTACATACACACCATGGAATATTATTCCGTCATTAAAAAGAATTCATTTGAATCAGTTCTAATGAGATGGATGAAACTGGAGCCCATTATACAGAGTGAAGTAAGCCAGAAAGATAAAGACCAATACAGTATACTAACACATATATGTGGAATTTAGAAAGATGGTAATGATAACCCTATATGCAAAACAGAAAAAGAGACACAGATGTACAGAACAGAATTTTGGACTCTGTGGGAGAAGGCGAGGGTGGGATGTTTCGAGAGAACAGCATCGAAACATGTATATTATCTAGGGTGAAACAGATCACCAGCCAAGGCTGGACGCATGAGACAAGTGCTCGGGCCTGGTGCACTGGGAAGACCCAGAGGAATCGGGTGGAGAGGGAGGTGGGAGGGGGGATCGGGATGGGGAATACATGTAACTCCATGGCTGATTCATGTCAATGTATGACAAAACCCACTACAATATTGTAAAGTAATTAGCCTCCAACTAATAAAAATAAATGAAAAAAAAATAATTGTAGTTCTCTATATTTATTGTATAGTAATTACTGAATAATCCCTTTAATTAATGTAGATTAAAGAAATCAATCCTGAATATTCATAGAAAGGACTGATGGAGAAGCTGAAACTCCAATACTTTGGCCACCTGATGTGAAAAACTGACTCATTTGAAAAGACCCTGATGCTGGCAAAGATTGAAGGCGGGAGGAGAAGGGGCCGACAGAGGATGAGATGGTTGGATGGCATCACAGACTCAATGGACATGAGTTTGAGTAAACTCCAGGACTTGGTGATGGACAGGGAGGCCAGGCGTGCTGCAGTCCATGGAGTTGCAGAGTCAGACACGACTGAGTGACTGAACTGAACTGTACTGAAAGTTATCTTTTTGAGTGAGTGATTTCTCTTTCCACATTGAATATGAAAGTTCTTCTGTGAGATTTTTAATGTAGCCAGATATATGACTGTATTTTCTTATTTTTGTGTTTCTGACCTATTTCTTTAAAATATCTTTTTTTGATCTGAGAGTTTCAGATATATTCCTGTAGTGCTCTCTGGGAATTATGAAACTTTGTTTTTCACCTAAAGTTTTTCATCCGTTTGGTTTATTTTCATACATGGTATAAACTTGAGGGCTTAGAAATGGTATTCATTTTCTGTTTTTGCATAGCAAGTTACCACAAACTTATCAGCTTAAAATATCACCCATTTGAGATCTCTGATTTCTTTAGGTGAGAAGTCTGAGTGAGCATCTGGGCTGCCTTGTGTCTCACAAGGGTGAGATCAAGTGTCGCTGGAAAAAGCTCTTACATAGGAGTTCTGGGGAAGAATCTCCTTTCAAGCTCCTTCAGGTTATTAGCACAGTCCAGTACACTCAACTGCAAGGCAAGTTCCTTATTTTCTTGTAGAATGTCAAATGGGATCATTCCTAGCTTCTAGAAGTCACTGAGGCCCTTTCTATATGATCTGCTCCCTTTCTAAACCAGCAATGGAATCTCTCCTTCTCTGTCTCCATCATAATATATTCTCGTTCTTGGATCTCTATGGCTTACTCTTTGATTATTAACCAGAGAAAACACTACTTTTAAAGGACTCACCTAATTAGGTTTAAGTATGTACCTGAATGAGCTGCTAATTGTGTGCTCGACAGATGAATAACTTTAATTGCATCTACAAAATAACTTCTATCCTATAAAACCAATCACTGGTGTGGTAATGGACAGTGGAGGTCCTGGGGTTATCTTGGAAGTTTGCTTGCCACAGAAGTATTGGGGATGGGTTTGCTACCCAATTATTTGAGATTTCCTACATGCTTTATTTGAATCTTCCCCTTAGAGAGGAGACAGAGAGTGAGAGGCAGAGAGGCTCAAGCCACTGCTTCCTAAAATCATATTTAAAATAATCTTCATAAAATTCTTATTTTAATTTTAATATAGTCAGGATTATAATGTAGTATTTCTCTACTTTTTAATGCTGAATTAAAAACTCCCATATTTACATATATATTCAGTGTATTTCCCTTAATAATTAACAAAGAAATAAAAGATATGTACTATACCCTTAGCTTCCATTGAAGAGACTTTAAATCTCTTTTAATGAATATACATACCATATGGAATTTAAGGTAGCAACTCAATTAGGACTGCATTGATAGAACAGGAAAAAGACAGGACAGATATATGCTTGTATTTAAATTCTCAGAAATTCAGTTTCTGTAAAAAGCTTTAGCCTTTCCTCATTTTTAATTGGGAACAAATGCAGTCAAGTGGATTTTTGTAATGCACTTGCAAAACTTCTGGAGTTCTTACACTATTGTTTTGGTTTTACAAAAAGTGAATATTGCATGCAAGAGTGACCTTGGAAGAATTGCCCTGACCATGTACCATGTATCCACAAATCCTTGATTTAATAGAAATAATTGAAATAAGTGAGCTGTGTTTTACTTTCCAATTGAACTATGTGGCTTTTCAATTGAATCATATATAATTGAAAAAGAAAAAAGGAATGTATTATATTCCTTTTGGTCCACATTTTTCTTTGTTCTCAAGGCTTCTGTTTCTATAAAAGTCAATAAGCGAACGTAATTATCTCCAATAAGAAATCAGTGAAAACCATGAAGATAAAATGACATACTTGCCTAAAACTTCATCAAGCTGAATCCTAGAATTAGGCCGTGCAGCTCAGCCTTGTCTTTTGTAACATTATGTTAGGTGACCAAGTCACTCAGTTATATATGTGTTCAGTCACGTCTGACTCTGTTACCCTACGGACAATAGACCACCAGGCTCCTCGTCTGTGGTATTTTTTGAGGCAACAATAGTGGAGTGGGTTGTCATTTCCTCCTCCAGGGATCTTCCTGAAACAGGGATCAAACTCAAGTCTCCTTCATCCCCTGCATGGCAGGTGGATTCTTTACCATTGATACCCCTAGGAAGCCCAGTCACTCACTTCAGTGCAGTTCAGGTCAGGTGCTCAGTCATGTCTGACTCTGTGACCCCATGAACTGCAGCATGCAAGGACTCCCTGTCCATCACCAACTCCTGGAGGTTACTCAGACTCATGTCCATTGAGTCAGTGATGCCATCCAACCATCTCTTCCTCTATCATCCCCTTCTCCTCCTGCCTTCAATCTTTCCAAGCATCTGGATCTTTTCTATGAGTCAGTTCTTCGTATTAGGTGGCCAAAATATTGGAGTTTCAACTTCAGCATCAGTCCTTCCAATGAATATTCACGAGTGATTTCCTTTAGGATGGACTGGTTGGATCTCTTTGCAGTCCAAAGCAGTCTTAAGAGTCTTCTCCAACACCACAGTTCAAAAGCATCAACTCTTCAGCTCAACTTTCTTCATAGTCCTTCTCTCACATCCATACATGACTACTGGAAAAACCATAGCCTTGACTAGATGGACCTTGTTGCCAAAGTAATGTCTCTGCTTTTAATATGCTGTCTAGATTGGTCATAACTTTTCTTCTAAGGAGCAAGCGTCTTTTAATTTCATGGCTGCAGTCACCATCTGCAGTAATTTCAGAGCCCCCCAAAATAAAGTCTGCCACTATTTCCACTGCTTCTCCACCTATTTGCCATGATTTTTGTTTTCTGAATATTGAGCTTTAAGCCAAATTTTTCACTGTCCTCTTTCAGTTTCATCAAGAGGCTCTGTAGTTCTTCTTCACTTTCTGCCATAGCAGCATCATCTGCATATCTGAGGTTATTGCTATTTCTCCTAGCAACCTTGATTCCAGCTTGTGCTTCATCCAGCCCAGCATTTCTCATGATGTACTCTGCATATAAGTTAAATAAGCAGGGTGACAGTATACAGCCTTGATGTACTCATTTCCTGATTTAGAACTAGTCTGTTGTTCCATGTCCAGTTCTAAATGCTGCTTCCTGACCTGCATACAGATTTCTCAAGAGGCAGGTCAGGTGGTCTGGTCTTCCCATCTCTTTCAGAATTTTCCACTGTTTATTGTGACCCACACAGTTAAACACTTTGGCATAGTCAATAAAGCTGAAATAGATGTTTTTCTGGAACTCTCTTGCTTTTTTGATGACTCAGTGGCTGTTGACAATTTTGATCTCTGGTTCCTCTGCCTTTTCTAAAAGCAGCTTGAACATCTGGAAGTTCATGGTTCACGTACTGCTGAAGCCTGGCTTGGAGAATTTTGAGTATTACTTTACTATTGTGTATGATGAGTACAATTGTGTGGTAGTTTGAGCATTCTTTGGCATTGCCTTTCTTTGGAAGTCAGATGTTATCACCACATTTCATATAATTTTACTGAACTTGGATTAAATGTCTAGAGAAAAAGTAGAAATGAGCTACGAAATACAACTTAGATCTGAATAGAGTATTTTCCATTCATGTAAAAGAGCAATAAAGTTAACACAAGTGAGTGGGTTTTTTTGCAGTTGGATGGCATTTTTTGCCCCAAATATTAACCCATTTTGTCTCCTAGAATTTAATACATGGTATATAGTTTCTGATTTGAGTCATTGATTTATACAGCTCAAATCAGAGGCTATGGATAGCATGCTGTTCTTTTCTTACATGACCAGGGAGAACTAGAAAACCATCACCAAATAGCAAACTCCAAGTCAAATGTGGTTTGGAAGAAGGAGTGTACGTATAAAGTATATTAATTTAGAGACATGTGATATTCTAGTTACTTAGGGAAAAAGTTAAAAATACATTCCTTCAAGAGAATGGTAGGTGTTTTGAACTATATGGGCACACAATCTACATTGTCTATCAGACAAATTTAAGGAAAATATATGGCTTTGATTTATGTACTAAAATAAATTTTCTGTGGTATGTATTTTTTCAGAAATTATTACTAATGAACTAAACAACTAAGGAAAAGAGAAGATTAAAATAGGAAGCCTCTCCATGACCCTTCTTCACTCACCCAACTCCAGTCACTTGTGTATACCTTGCTTGCTCTTACCACAGGGCCTTTGCACTGCCTTTTCCCTGTTATTGTCCTAGATCCCTACAGGATGATAAGCCATGTGGGGAGCCCCACAATCCTTACCACCTGCAAATCTTTGCTCCAATGAACCCTGAAGATGTCTACATTGGATATCTTTTCTATAATTGCAATCTACCCTCTGTCCTAGTACTGAGCCCTCATACCCTACTCTACGTTAACTTTTTCTTTTTTCCAAAGAACAGGACACCTTTTAACTTAACATATAGCCTATCCTATTAATTATGTTCATTGATCACCATCTGCCTCATCTGAATTCAAACTTCATTCTGTGAGGATTGTTGAGTTTTGGTCACTGACTATTAAGCTGCTTTAAGCACAAGGTAGACATAGTTTGTATATGTTTTGAATAGTGATTGAAGAAATTATTCAGCTTGTAACTAACTTGACAGCTGTCCTTTCTTAGTTAAACAAGAAACTCTGTTTGTGTCTATCATACAAGCCAACACTGGATGGTAATTAAAATTGTAAAAGTTAACATATATTGAATACTTTAAGCCATGACTTCCCTGGTGTCTCAGTCAGTAAGAATCTGCCTGCAGTGCAGGAGACCTGAGTTCAATCCCTGGGTGGGAAGATCCCCTGGAAAAGGGAATGGTTATCCACTCCAGTATTCTTGCCTGGGAAATCCCAGGGCCCGGGAGCCCGGTGCGCTGCAGTCTATGGGGTCGCAGAGAGTTGGACACAACTGAATGAGCAACACCATACTTTGATATGTGCCAGGCAATCATTTAAGTGATTAACAAGTAATGCTTATTCTTCAAAACAAATATATGGTCAGTATATAACATAACTTATTTTGCAATTGAAGGGAGGGTTTCAACAACTTCTCTGGTGACATTTGGTAGGACAAGACCTTGAACCCTGCTCATAAATTCCTTTGCAGTATTGGAAGTGCCTAGAGGGTCAGTGGTGAGTTTACTGAGTTTCTTAAAGGGAAATGGTACCCAGTACTTAAAATACTCATGGTTTTTGACAGCAATTTTAGTTTTATACTAGATAGTTAGAAAGATAATTTTTCATTTTTTCTTAAGTCATAAATATAATCCACAGGCTTTGTTTGCTTTTTGGGTTTGAGTTATGAAATATTCCAATAGAAACAGCTATTGAACATCTGGAATTTTAACCCAAAGCTTAGTATTGATCTCACACTAAGTAAAATTACTTATATTTCTAATGCTATGTGGAAAATTGTGACATATTCAAGAATAACATCTTTTTCTTTCATTAAGCATTCACATTTATTCAGGAGATAATTATTAACGCATCTGTCATCTTGGCACTGGGCCACACACTGAGCTTACAATGATCAACAAAAATGAATATGATCTATATCATCAACAATTTTATGGATAAAGGATATTAGGCAAATAATCACAAAAAACTAATTAAAAATTGCAGATGTGAAATGTACTATGGAGGGGCATATGTTACTATGAGAAAAATGTGAATATAGCTGTATTTTGATCCATAGCTTTAAAAATACATGTTTCAGGTATTTGTGTTAAGATGATCTTAACAACACAATTAGCAGATTAATTTAATATGTAAATCCCAAGATAATATTTTGTGTGTGGGTATCTGTGTGTCTCAGTGGATGCTTATGCGTGTAAAATCTTTCAGTGGGCTCAGAAATTTTCTCTTTTCTGTTAAACCATTCCCTTGCTGTGAAACATACAAATAGTATAAAAACCCCTGTTACTTATTTGTAACAGAGTAACAAAATTGGATATATCATTTGGCTTTATTTTATTTAGTTCTATAGCAAACATTTTTATATAATTACCAAGATTATTTTCTCATATAAATTGTCTTATTTCATAAATATCTTATAGAAGCATGAACTCAATTGTAGAAAAGTATTTTCAGAATGTAGCATAGGGAACTTTTCTAAGGTTAAAGTAAATTCTGTTTGACTTATTCATTTTTTTGGGGGGATGCATATTGTTAAGCAACACAAGTCTCAACCGTTTAAATGTGTTTCTATATATGTCTTCCTCTATTTCTTTATGTAATATCACCATTATTAGTTAATGTTATTTTTTCATTTGCTATGCAAAGCCTACTATTAAAGTAGCTAAAATTAGAATATTTTTGCATGTATAATGAATGCAAAATTAAATTTCCATTATTTTAATATTAGAAATTTATATTCATAATATTAAATGAGCTTATTTTCCATTTTTATGAGATAATAAATCACATTTTAAAATCTGTTTTCAGATGAAGAATAACTTTATATAGAGGATGATAAACATACAAAATTATTCTTGCATTTATTTTTGTCTTTCTGTTGTGATATTAACTTTCTTTTATTAATAGCAGAATGCTCAGTGCCAATTTAGATTTTATCATTAGCTTCAAGGAAAATATTCTCATGTAGTTGGATCATACATTTAAGTGATCTGAAATATTAATTGTAAAAAACTAGGAGGAAAAATAATAGCAAAGCCATTTTTCAAAAATATAAAATATATTCATTAATTACTTTTAGTTTTTTGAAAAAGCATTTAAGATTTTCTCGCTTTTTAAAAGCCTCCATTTTGTGACTTTTTAAAAATAGCTCTAACATATAGAGCTTATTCACATTACAGAGAAACAATTTATATTCTAAAAAGTTGATGAAAATAGTGTTTGTGCTACCAAAAACATTTTTGAATGTAAATACATTTAAATTTAACTGTTTTAAATCACAGGGAATTGAATAATAAACTGAGACCCCCCTCTCCAACCCAACAGGATTATTAACTGCCAGTTCTCTGTATGACTTTAAATATATTTGCTTATATCATGGAAATACTTGATTATATAGTATTTTTGTGCTGAAAAGCTGCTTGATTTACTCTAAATCTAAACCAAGTCCCACCCCCCAAAAGAAATCAAATACTGGTCTTAATCCTCTTATAAGTAAATATATTAAAATGTCATAATTTTAGGCAGAACCCAAGTGAAAGGTACAGCCATAATTTGATCAGCTTTTCTATTGAGTTTTTAGAGTCATACGCTATTTTAAATTAAAATATCAGTCAGATAATTTCTGAATCCCAAAGCATTTATTCTACATGACTCTTAGATGGAAATAAAAGTGGCAAATTAGAGGAGATAATTTACCCATATATCTTTCTGAAGCTTGAAAAGTTCATTTTGTTTGTTTTCCAGTCTTTATTTTTAATCCAACTTTAAGAATAGAGTACTAAAGCTCAAACAGAATCTATCCTAGGACTTTTCTGATCTAACTCAAGCCAAAATGCATTTACAACATCCAGAGAAGTTGTTTCCTCACAAAATGTTACTGTATTTTCAAGATCAGGGAATTTCAGATACACTGTTGAGCTCTGAGCTCCTTGTCTAAAGATATACTGCCAAAACTCAGTTGTCATTACTTGCTCCCCAAATGCAAAGAATTTCTAGAAAGCATGCTATATATTATTTTTCCAGAACATAGCCTTTTGCTGATCTAGCTAATTATATTTGAACTTGGCAGAATGAGATGTTTTTAAAGTATGTGTATTATAGTATATTACCGCCTCCCCTCAAAAACATATTTGTTGTACAAGGTCTTTATATACATGTGATTTTAAACAAAGGAAAATATAATTGATGGCATAATTTATAAGAAATATACCAGTTCAGGAATATAGAGGGCAAGGCAATGTATACAACAAATGATTTTAGACCAGTGTAAGAAAGATAGCATGGGGATTCATGATAGCTTAGCAGGTAAAGAATCTGTCTGAAATGCAGGAGGCCCAGGAGACATGGGTGCAATTCTTGGGTTGGGAAGATACCCTGGAGAAGGAAATGGCAACCCACTCCAGAATTCTTGCCTGAAAAATCCCATGGACAGGGTATCCTGGTGAAAACAATCTAAAAGGTCACAAAGAGTCAGACACAGCTGAGCGGCTAAACACGCAAGCAAAACACAGAAAGACAGCATGTTGATTTATTGCTGATATAAAGCCAAGTCCTTTTCATTGCCCTTGTTTTAGAAAGTGTATTTTGTTATTAAGAATATTTAGAGATTTTACAGGGAAGAAAGGACAGCGTTCTTGAATATAAGAATACACTTAGAGATTATGCCCCGTAAAAATAAGTCTTTTATTACTATTTTTCTCTTCCTTTCAAAAGAGTAGAGAAGAGAGAAAATTAAATGCAACAGAAATATTAGATTTTTTAATGAGTGCATTTATTTTCCAGGGATGTGAATGAAAGCAACTATATGAAGACAACTACTTTTTCAAAAAGTAGTGATAAATATATGTCTTATCTGGAGTTCTCCTAGATTCAGGTATTTTTAAAAAGACTTTAGTGATGGTAGTATTATTTAGGAGGGGGTCACAGAAAGATATGAGGTGTAGAGAAAATAAAACAGGATAGAGAGGAAGCAATAAAGGAATCCACTGTTGTTGTTGTTGTTGTTGTTTTCGTTGTTCTTGTTCAGTTGCTCAATCATTTCTGACTCTTTGTGACCCCATGGGCTGCAGAACACCAGGCTTCCCTGTTATTAACTATCTCCCAGAGTTTGCTCAACCTCATGTCCATTGAGTTGATGGTCTTATACAACTATCAAATCCTCTGTCATCCCCTTCTCCTCCTGTCTTCAGTTTTTCCCAGCATCAGGGTTTTTTCTACTGAGTTGTCTCTTTGCATTAGGTAGCCAAAGGTTTGGAGCTTCAGCATCAGTCCTTCTAATGAGTATTCAAGATTGATTTCCTATAGGATTGACTCATTTGATCTCCTTGCTGCCCAAAGGACTCTCAAGAGTCTTCTCCAGCACCACAGTTCAAAAATATCAATTATTTGGCACTAAGCCTTCTGGATGGTCCAAGTCTCATATTCATACATGACCTCTAGGAAAACCATGGCTTTGACTAGACAGAACTTTGTTGGCAAAGTAATGTCTCTGCTTTCTAATATGCTGTCTAGGTTTGTCATAGTTTTCTTTCAAGGAGCAGCATCTTTTAACTTCACAGCTGTAGTCACCATCTGCAGTGATTTGGGAGCCCAAGAAATAAAGTCTTCACTGTTTCCATTGTTTCCCCAATTTTTGGACTTTAAGTGATGAGACTGGATGCCACAATCTTTACATTTTGTATGTTAAGATTCAAGTCAATTTTTTCATTCCCCTCTTTCACCTTCATCAGGAGGCTCTTTAGTTCCTCTTTGCTTTCTGCCATTAGGGTGGTGTCATATGCATATCTGAGGTTATTGATGTTTCTCCCTACAATCTTGATTCCAACTTGTTCATCCAGCCCGCCATTTCACATGATGTGCTCCGCATATAAATTAAATAACCAGGATGACAGTATACAGCCTTGACATACTATTTTCCAAATTTTGAGCCAGTCTGTTCTTCCATGTTTGCTTCTAACTGTTTATTTTTGACCTGCATACAGATTTCTCAAGAGGCAGTTTAGGTGGTCTGATATTTCCATCTTTTTATGAATTTTCCAGTTTGTTGTGATCTACATAGCCAAAGGCTTTAGCAATTCAATAGGAGTAGGAATAAAGCTGTAGGCAGCAGGGCACAGATCTACTGAAGTCCTCAAAACCTATGTGCAATTAGTCTCAACATTGTTTTTCTGGATTCTATTGGGTTGGCCAGGAAATTTTTATGGGGAAAAAAGCCCTGAGCAAAATTTTTGACCACTCAGTGCTTTCATTAAGGGTGTGAAAGTTGGTGAGACCAGTCTCTGCCATCCTCATAACAAGAAAGAGCTGGATAAACTACAAAATCATTTGTCTTCTTCAAATTATTATAGAACTGAGGTTGCAGGGCAAGGAAATACCCTGAAATCTTCAGAAAGATTAGCTCCCCCAAAGAGAAATGGAATACAAATGCTGGGTCACCTGGGAAGAACATGAACTATAGGACACAAGTATTACATGCATGGATGAAAATAATTTAGCTGCAATATTTTAAAATGTGCTGTAAATTGATCATGAGCTAGAGGAGTGTCTAAAACTCCTGTAAGCTTCAGATATCAAGAGAACCAGGACTTATATGCATGCTTTCTTTTTTTTCCACAGACCTCTACTAAGAGAATGGTTAAAAGAAAGGTTGGGACTGTAGAAAAACTCCCTCACTGGGACAGATCTGAATGATGACAGTTGCTGCCACTGAAGGAAAATGCAATATGGCCCAGAAGACAAATATTCTCTATGTAACGAAAACCTGAAGTCACAGGAGAAGGGCAGGAATCTCTGTGAACTCATGTAAGGATCTTGAGTGGATAGAGGATGTGAACTGAAGACCAGTAACAAAACATCTTGGTCATAGACTGAGGGGCAGGAAATGATGCTGAGACCAGGACCATATACAACTAAACTTAGAGATCCCCTACTCTGAAGGAAAGAGGAGAAACCTCTCCCACACAGGAACTGGCTAAAAGGCAGAGTCTGCCTTCCATGAAAGGAAAAATAGTATCACAGTTACTGACCAGGTTTCTTGGCCTCCTCCATCAATAGAAATTGATCAGAGGCCAGACAAGAAATTCGGGCAAAGCTTTACTGGAGTTTCTACTGCAGCAGTGGGGAGCAAGTAATAAGTACCTTTCCCCACCCCCTGAGAGGGGCTAGCTGATTCCTTATATGGAGTGTGGAGGGGGGTGTATTCAGAGGCTAGGCTGGAAGGGTGGCTTAGGCGGGTTTGCCCTCCCCCTTGGTGGTTTTGTGTGCTGAGGGCACGCCCAGTACCCTGCTTTTGCTCCAACCCCCTGCCTTTGCTCCCAGCCTTTGGAAGTGGCAGTTGGGCTCTTTGGTCTTTTGGTATCTTCTTGTCCAGAATTTCCCTCAACTGCATTTGCATGCAGTTATTTTTAGTCCATTATAGTTTCTTCATATTTCATTTTTATAGAGACATTTGTTCAGGTGCAAGTATAGCAGCAAAGGGTCCCAGGTCCCAGCATGTCTCGTCACTTAAAAAGCAGTATCCCTGAGACCAAGGCATACAGGGCATTCCAAAGACCCAGACTAGAATGGGACAACAGAAAGCCCACCTGACTTCACTGGCATGGTAACAGATGTTGGGTTATCGGCAGTGGCTAAGTGCCACTGGGGAATGGGTATGTACATGAAGGTAACCATGACTACATGCTAACCACAGTTAATGCTGCAAAAATTTGAAGTAAATGCATAGAAATTAAGCATATCAGCAGGAAACATCCAAACTAGTACATATCTGGAAGAGATTGATTCAAAAACACACACTAAAAATCTAGTGCAAGAAAAGGTATTTACAGGTATATCCATTTTCAGGTAGAATGCTATTTATAACCCAATCTCTACGATTTTTCACATAATGGTCAGAATTTAATAAAAAATAATGAGGCAAAAACAAAAAGCAAGATAATAAGCAGCACACTGTTTACTGTCTGCAAGAGGCAGACAACAAACACGTACTCAAAAGAAGAATCGGATGTTGAATCTATCAGATAAGGATGGTAAAATAACAATGTAATCTGTAAAGGAGTCTAGTGCAAAAGATGGGCTGATCGCCTCTATAAATTTCAGGAATAAGATGGAAAGTATAAGAAAGAGTTGATGGAAATATGAATGCAACAGTAACAGCCACAACTTGAAGTGACATAGAGAATAGCCTTGACAGGTTCAAGGCTAGTAGTCTTGAAAAATCCCAGGAAAGAATCAGTCTACTCAGATATAGGTTAATAAAAATTATTAAAACTGAAATACAAGATGAAAATAATCACAGCAACAACAAAAGTCCTAAGTCATCCAAAAGCTGTTAAACAGTATCGAACTGGGCAACACTTTTGAAAGGAAATTTGGCAATATCTAAGAAAACTACATATGCATTTATCTTTTGATAGTATAGTACTGAAGAAATAAATTATATTTTAAATGCTGAGAACCTCTGTAAGAGAATGTTATAAATAAAAAAGAAGGGAAATGAAAATGAAGCTTGTGGTGTTGAATTGGAATTGTAGTTGTCTCTATGAACATATGGTGTGTGAGTGTGTGTGTGTGTGTGTGTGTGTGTGTGTAGATAAAACACATCTAGTTCCCAAATATTTGTTTTTTAAGTACTATTTCCTGATAAAATTATCCAGGGCTCTTTAGTAAAATAACTCTCATTAGAAATTCCATTAGTTTTAAAAAATGTAGCTTAGTTTATTTTGTCCACTGTTGCTACAAAGATATTTGTTTTGCTGTGTAATTCAATGTTTTTTTCAAAAAGATGGATATAGACAGGAAGTATTCACAAAGAAGAAAGAAATATTAAGTAACAGCGTATCTATTTATTTTTCAATTACACTCAAGTTAGATGTAGCATTTTACAGTACATAATCCTGGAGAAGGACATGGCAACCCACTCCAGTATTCTTGCCTAGACAATCCCATGGACAGAGGAGCCTGGTGGGCTATAGTCCAGAGTCAGACATGATTGAAATGTTGTGCGTGCATACTCACACACACACACACGAGTACATATAATGTATTGAATTATTGTCACTAACCTCAGCATATACTCTTCAAACAACAGGAAATTATAGATTGTAGAATTCATCTTTTTTTTTTTAAAAAAAATAGGGACATTAGATGAAACTAATCCCTTGAAAATAGTATAAAGTTAACCCTCCTGAGTACAAATACTTATATATATTTGGTCATATTATTTTCCAGACCCAATAATCAATCTGCTCCACAATAAAATCCAAAACACACAAAATACTTCTTTTCATAACCACCAAATCTAATAAAACTCTAATTTTTGAGAATTGATCTCCATCCTCCATTTGCACAAGACTGTATTGGCATCAGCAACTACCATCCATTATCATTGGTATAGTCACCAAAGTGCTCACCTTTATTCAGTTCATTTCAAAAACAGATTCCAAAATTTGATTTTTTCATGTGAGCTTAGACATAAATTTAACTATAATATTTTAAAGCCATTCTTTCAATGCTAAAATTCATGAACAATATTGAGTGGAAATTAAAAATAATGTTCCTAATTTCTGCTTGGTTTTGCATAGCGAATGGTTTTTAAAATATTTTAACATACTTTTTATGTCATATCTCTGCAAGCTAGATCACTCACTCATTTCCAACAAAAATACTGTAAGAGACCCAGGTGTTAGACTTAAAACAAATGTCTTTATTTTCTCCTGGATTTACACTAATTTTGTAAACACACACTTGATAAAAATTAGCCACATGGTGATTGAGCCAGGACATAATTTGACATGGCATTCGAAGCATGTTCATTCTCATTTAATCTGGATACCGTGTATATAGTAGGTAATTCTGTTACCTTGAATCCTAAGGATTCTTGACTCTTCAATAGTAAAAAGAGATCCTTCTACTTTCTAGATATTGCTGCTATGGAAAAATACCATATGCGGTACCAAAAATTATTATTCTAAATGTCACTGGGAATTATAAGACTTTAAAATACCAAACTAGATGAAAGGGGACATTTGGATGTACAGAAGAATTCACATCAGAGGAAAGTGTATCATGAGCTGCAGAGGAGGTGCACATAGTAGGAAGGGTGGGTTCTTACGGATAATGTACTCTCTATGACTGAAACCACAGGTCCTCTCAACTTAAACAATATTTAACTACTCACAGTTGTGATAATGGCCATCCTTCCTAACCCCTGTTTTCTGACAATTGTCTCTCATCAGTGTTCCCAAAGAGCAATCCTTTTGTTCAGTGCAAATGTAGCCTTAGCTGACTATCATGCCGATTGTTGTTGTTCAATAGCTCAGTTGTGTCTGACTCTTTGCAACACAACTGCGCCGACCCCATGGATGGCAGCACACCAGACTTCCCTGTCTTTCATCAAACTCATGTCCATTGAGTCAATGATGCCATCCAACCATCTATTTCTCTCCCACTCCCTTCTTTTCCTGCCCTCAAAGTTTCCCAACATCAGGATCTTTTCCAATGAGTTGGCTCTTCACATCAGATGGCCAAAGTATTGGAGCTTCATCATCGGTCCTTGAAATGAATATTCCACCTTCTTCATGGTCCAACTCTCACATCCATAAATGACTACTGGAAAAACCATATTTTTGTATAGAAGGACCTTTGCAAAAAGATATGTCTCTGTTTTTTAATACAGTGTCTAGGATTATCATGGTTTTCCTTTCAAGAATCTTTTACTTTCATACCTGCAGTCACCATCTGCAGTAATTTTGGAGCCCAGGAAAATAAATCTCTCACCACTTACATTGTTTTCCTATTTATTTTCTATGAGCTGATGAAACCGGATGCCATGATCTTCGTTCCTTGAATGTTGAGTTTTAAGCCAACTTTTTCACTCTCCTCTTTCACCTTCATCAAGAGACTTTAGTTACTCTTTGCTTTCTGCCTTAAGGGTGGTATCATCTGCATATCTGAGGTTATTGATATTTTTCCCTATAATCTTGATTCCAGCTTGTGATTTATCCAGCCCAGCATTTCACATGATGTACTCTGCATATAAGTTAAATTAGCAGGGTGACAATATACAGCCTTGACGTACTCCTTTCCCAATTTGGAACCAGTCCATTGTTCCATGTCCAGTTCTAACAGTTGCTTTTTGACCTGTGTACAGATTTCTCAGGAGGCAGGTCAGGTGGTCTGATACTCCCATCTTTTGAAGAATTTTCCACAGTTTGTTGTGATCCACACAAATGCTTTAGTATAGTCAATGAAGCAGAAGCTGACGTTTTTCTGGAATTCCCTTGTTTTTCCTATGATCCTATGATGTTGGCAATTTGATTTCTGGTTTCTTTGCTTTTCTAGATTCAGCATGTACTTGGTTCACATACTACTGAAGCCTAGCTTATAGGATTTTGAGCGTTAGTTTGCTAACATGTGAAATGAGTGCAATTGTATGGTAGTTTGAACATTCTTTGGCATTGTCCTTCTTTGAGACAAGATTGAAAACTGACCTTTTCCAGTCTGTGGCCACTGCTGAGTTTCCCAAATTTGCTGCTGTATTGGGTGCTACACTTTAACAGCATCATCTTAGAGGATTTGAAACAGCTCAACTGGAATTAGATCACCTCCCCTAACTTTGTTTGTAGTAAGGCTTCCTAAGTCCCACTTGACTTCACATTCTAGGATGTCTGGCTCTAGGTGAGCGAGCAATCACACCATCATGGTTATCTGGGTCATTAAAAAATTTTTGTGTATTCCTTCTATTTATTTTTGCCACGTCCTCTTAACATCTCCTGTCTGTTATGTCCATACTGTTTCTGTCCTTTTTTTGGGCCCATCTTTGCATGAAATGTTCCTTTGGTATCTCCAATTTCCTTGAAGAGATCTCTAGTCTTTCCCATTCTATTGTTTAGACAGATAGAGTGCCTGAAAAACTATGGACAGAGGTTTGTAACATTGTACAGGAGGCAGAGAACAAAACCATTCCCAAGGAAAAAAATGCAAAAAGGCAAAATGTTGTCTGAGGAGACCTTACAAATAGCTGAGAAAAGAAGAGAGGTAAAAGGCAAAGGAGAAAAGGAAAGATATACCCACCTGAATGCAGAGTTCCAAAGAATGCCAAGAAGAGATAAGAAAGTCTTCTTAAGTGAACAATGCAAAGAAATAGAGGAAAACAATAGAATGGGAAAAGCTAAAAATCATGCCAATATGCAAATACTAATATTGACTTTCTCTTGAGCAGTCTTTCCACCATGGAGAGAGAGAGAGAGAGAGAGAGAGAGAGAGGGGGAGAGAGAGAGAGAGAGAAAGAGAGAGAATGATGAAGCTGTAAACAAAAAAATCCTAACAACATCTGATCGCTGGTTCTTGTAATCCCCAAGGGACAGCATCACTGACATCCTGAGCCTTTCATGATGTATCACAGTGAGATTCCAATAATTTCTCCTTTTTTTTGTGGATTTCCACTCAAATCAGTTAACAAGCACAGCAAAACTTTTTGGCTTAAACCCACAATTTATTAGTGCTTTGGAGTTCATAAGTCAACTGGGCAAGTGCTGGCCTGAAATTAAGTGGACACAGCTGATGTTGGCTGCACTGCCACAGTTGGTGGATGTCTTTTTTCTGCTCCATGTGGTCTTTTTTCTCCCAGAAAGCCAGATAAGGTCTGTTCAAATGACCACTGAGTAAGGTTCCAGGAGAAAGAAAGGAAGGGGACAAGACCTTCCAGAGTCTAGGATTGGAATTCATTTATTTTCTGCTTGCCACCATTTTGGCAAAGAAGTCACAGGTCAAACAAACAGTGGAGGGAGAAATAAACTCCATTTCTTCGTGGAAAGAACTGAAAAATCACAGTGTAAAAAAGCATAATCTGGGGAGTGGTGAACCATCACAGTCATGCTTGCAATCTACTGCAGTATAAAATGCAATCTCACTCATTCTAAATAACAGAGCCCAATTTCATGAAGAAAATTCTGTTGCTAAAATAAAAGAATCTTGCAATATGACAGAGACTTCCTTCAGAATGCATTTTCTATACAACAGCAGGAATTTAAGAATCATCACTATGAACAAAGCTAGTGGAGGTAGTAGAATTCCGGTTGACCTGTCTCAAATCCTAACAGATGATGCTGTTAAAGTGCTGCACTCAATATGTCAGCAAATTTGGAAAGCTCAGCAGTGGTCACAGTATTGGAAAAGCTCAGTTTTCAATCCAATCCCAAAGAAAGGCAATGCCAAAGAATGATTAGACTACCACACAATTGCACTCCTTTCACACGCTAGCAAAGTAATACTGAAAATTCTCTAAGTGATGCTTCAACAGACATCCAGATGTTCAAGCTGGATCTAGAAAAGGCAGAAAGAAAAGAAGAAAGTGAAGCCACTCAGTTGTTTCCAACTCTTGGGGACCCCATGGACTGTAGCCTACCAGACTCCTCCGTCCATGGAATTTTCCAGGCATGAGTACTGGAGTGGGTTGCCATTTCCTTCTCCAGGGGATCTTCCCAACCCAGGGATTGAACCCTGTCTCCTGCATTGCAGGTAGATGCTTTACTATCTAAGCCACCAGGGATGTGAAGAAAAGACTAAGGAACCAGAAATCAAATTGCCAGCATCCCACTGGATCACAGAAAAAGAGAATTCAAGAAAAACACCTACTGCTGCTTCAATGACTACGATAAAATCTTTAACTGTGTGGATCACAACAAACTATGGAAAAGTGTTCAACAAACAGGAATACCAGACCACCTTACCTGTCTCTGAGAAACCAGTATGCAGGTCAAGAAGCAACAGTTAGAACCAGACTGGTTCCAAATTGGGAAAGGAGTATGTCAAGGCGGTATATTGTCACTCTGCTTATTTAACTTATATGCAGAGTTCATTTCAGTCACTCAGTCATATCCGAATCTTTGTGACCCCATGGACTGCAGAACACCAGGCTTCCCTGTCCATTACCAACCCCTGGAACTTGCTCAAACTCATGGCTATCAAGTCAGTGATGCCATCCAACCATCTCATCCTCTGTCATCCCCTTTTCCTCCTGCCTTCAATCTTTCTCAGCATCAGCATCTTTTCCAATGAGTCAGTTCTTAGCATCAGGTGGCCAAAGTATTGGAGTTTCAGCTTCAGCATCAGTCCTTCCAATGAACATTCAGGACTGATTTCATTTAGAATGGACAGTTTGGATCTCCTTACAGACCAAGGGACTCTCAAGAGTCTTTCCAACACCACAGTTCAAAAGCATCAATTCTTCAGTGCTCAGCTTTATTTATAGTCCACCTCTTACATCCATACATGACTGCTGGAAAAACCATAGCCTTGACTAAATGGACCTTTGTTGCAAAGTAATGTCTCTGCTTTTTAACATGTTGTCTAGGTTGTTCACTTGCTTCCAAGGAGCAAGCGTCTTTAAATTTCATGGCTGCAGTCACCATCTGCAATGTTTTTGGGGCCCCCCAAAATAAAGTCTGTCACTGTTTTCATTGTTTCCCCATCTATTTACAATGAAGTGATGAGACTGGATTCCATGATCTTAGTTTTCTGAATGTTGAGTTCTAAGCCAACTTTTTCACTCTCCTCTTTCACTTTAACCAAGAGGCTCTTTAGTTCATCTCTTTCTGCCATAGGATGGTGTCATCTGCATATCTGAGTTTATTGCTATTTCTCCCAGCAATCTTGATTCCAGTTTTTGCTTCATCTATGCCGAGTACATCATGCAAAATACTGGGCTGGATGAAGCACAGCCAGAAATATGATTGCGAGGATAAATATCAATAACCACAGAAATATAGATGACACCACCAGAAAGCAAAGAGGAACTAAAGAGCTTCTTGATGAAAGTAAAATAAATATTACTTTAAATAATTTAAATAATTGATAAAATGCATTATTAAAAAATGACTAATGTTAATCAGTGATGAAGATTAATGTTATTACTGGCTAACTGAACTTTACCAAAGTGTTTTGGACCCTGAGAAAGGCATGACCCTTCTGTAGGTGTGAGGAATAAAACCATTATCAATATTGAGAGAACAATGTGAAACTTTTGTTTAAAAGCTGCTTAAATTAAAATACACATGGAAGAATAGACCTTTGCAACTTTAGCATATTAAAAGCACAAGGCACAGATGGACTGAGTATCTGAGGGAATTGTGAAATTATTACATGATTAGTCAACTGGGGGAGATAACAATGAAGAAGAATTCCACTTTATAATGTCCTATTACCATAAAAAGAAGATAAAATACCTCATGTATTAGATTTGAATCCTATTTAGATCTACTATACTACTATTTCTCTTTTTGAAGGTAGTGATGGAGTAGGGTACCAAAGTGAGTTGATCTTTTTTAAATCTAAAATTATATAGAATCTTTATTCTGTTTGTAAGGATGAGAAATGTATTTTTCCATATAAAACTTGACTGCAAAGTCATAACAGTCATCAATAAGAAATATTAATAAGTTCTTATGGAGAACCATTTACTGAATTCTCATCACATAAGTGTTTCTGGAGTTTATACACTTCTCCTCCTCAATCTGCCAACATTTCTGAAAGTTAGTTTATTTCTTTTACCTCTCTGTGTTCTCCTGAGTCATGGAGTAAGTTTTAATTAATTGGTTGATGCAAACTAGTTGTTTAGTTTCAGTTTCTGCGTTAAGTAAGACATAGGAACAATGCCTTTGTACATCAGAATATATTTGTAACCATCCCTTCCTGTTGACATGAAACACAACTTTGAGCAGGTCTTCATGAAAACAAAATATTACAATTCATAAACAAAATATATAGTTTGGACAAATGGTTGTGACAACATTACTACATCCTTTGTAGTATTGTGTTGGAGATGCAAAACATAGGCTATTATGCCAACCCTTGGAACTTATTTAGTTATGAATTCTTCTCAAAAGCAAGCTTTAGAGTAAAAATTTATTAAGAAGAAAACAGTATTTGTTTCTCCATCCAATTGTTTTAAAGTCACGGATACAATGTTACAGAACAAGAGGAAAGACAGAGAACAATATGAAGAACTAAAGTAACTACTTGCTTGAATTTGATAAATTGTATAATTTCTCTTTCATACTGCAGCTTTGATTCCCTGATTAATACAAAATAGAGAATTTTGCTGAAATACAACCTCTATTTGATATCTTTTGCATTTACTCTTAGTGGAAACAGAAATAGTATTCATTGTTGATAAAAATTTGCATCAGAGTAAGGCTTTGGGCTCTTCTGTTTTCCCTATGCTATTATGTTCAACAGTGAAGTCATCACTATCCTCATCAGTTTCATTCTAACTTCTACTGTCTTAATTTAAGGTCACATCTCATTTCACTGAGAAATTGTCATATCTTTCAAACCTAGTCTCAATCTATCTAGATAGACTATCTATCTAGTCTCAGTCTATCTTCCATACCAATTCTAGAAGGGAAAAAGAAAAAAAAAAATATATATATATATATATATTTTGAATGCTACAGTAGATAGACTGGCTCCCCAAAGAGGTCAACATCTACATCCCCAGAACTGATAAATATGTTATATGGCAACAGGAAACTAAGGTTGCAGATAGATTTAAAGTTGTTCTTCAGCTGACCTCAAGATGGGGAACTTACTCTGGATAATCCAGGCAGACCCAGTGTAATCACAAGAGTCTTTATAAGCACAAGAAGAGTCACGACACACTGTCAGAATGATGTTATATAAGAAACACTCTTCTAATCCTTGTTGGTTTTGAATAAGGGGACATGAGCCAAGAAATGTGGTCAGCTGAAAAAGGAAAGGACATCAATTCTTCCCAGAGTTTCCAGAAGGAAAGCATCATGGACACCTTAATTTTGGCCACTGAAACCCATCTTGGACTTCTGACTTCCAGAACGGTACAATGACAAATGTGTCCTTTCAAGCCACTAAGTTTGTGGTAATTTGTTTGAGCAGTAATAGGTACCTCAATGTCACACCTTGATGTAAAATCTTGTAATGAGTCTTTATTACACATACATTAAAGTCTGTAGATACTTAACAATTAGACCTCTGGGATGAAAGCCATAGTTTATAGTGTTTGTCAAATTCAGTGGTATAATTACTCAAATCAGGGCCTTTTATAAGCTACCAACCTGACCTAACTGAAGGTCAAGTTAAAGGACATACACAGCATCATGTCTTACAAGCTGGTACAAGCTTGAAAGTGAAAATGTTAGTTGTCAGTCATGTCTGACTCTTTGCTATCCCCTGGACTATAGCCTACTAGAATCCTCTGTACATGAAATTCTGATAAAAAGTACTGGAGTGAGTATCCATTTCCTTCTTTAAGGGTTCCTCCTGACCCAAGGATCACCCAGGTCTCTTGCATTGCAGGCAGATTCTTTACGGTCTAAGCCACCAGGGAAGCATGGTGATGGATAAAGTCCATACCACCCCCACCCCCACCCCCAGTGACAGGGCTCTTAAGATCATCCTTAATCTAACCTCTAAGTCTCTAGCTGTGCTCCATACATCTTTTCCTGATCTGTTTCTTTTCTTTTTTTTTTTTTATTTTATTTTTTTTAATTTTATTTTATTAGTTGGAGGCCAATTACTTCACAACATTTCAGTGGGTTTTGTCATACATTGACACGAATCAGCCATAGAGTTACATGTATTCCCCATCCCGATCCCCCCTCCCACCTCCCCCTCCACCCGACTCCTCTGGGTCCTCCCAGTGCACCAGGCCCGAGCACTCGTCTCATGCATCCCACCTGGGCTAGTGATCTGATTCACCATAGATAATATACATGCTGTTCTTTTGAAACATCCCACCCTCACCTTCTCCCACGGAGTTCAAAAGTCTCTTCTGTACTTCTGTGTTTCTTTTTTTTTCTGTTTTGCATATAGGGTTATCGTTACCATCTTTCTAAATTCCGTATATATGTGTTAGTATGCTGTAATGTTCTTTATCTTTCTGGCTTACTTCACTCTGTATAATGGGCTCCAGTTTCGTCCATCTCATTAGAACTGATTCAAATGAATTCTTTTTAATGGCTGAGTAATATTCCATGGTGTATATGTACCACAGCTTCCTTATCCATTCATCTGCGGATGGGCATCTAGGCTGCTTCCATGTCCTGGCTATTATAAACAGTGCTGCGATGAACATTGGGGTGCACGTGTCTCTTTCAGATCTGGTTTCCTCGGTGTGTATGCCCAGAAGTGGTATTGCTGGGTCATATGGCAGTTCTATTTCCAAACTCATTCTATGAGGCCACCATCACCCTAATTCCAAAACCAGACAAAGATGCCACAAAAAAAGAAAACTACAGGCCAATATCACTGATGAACATAGATGCAAAAATCCTTAACAAAATTCTAGCAAACAGAATCCAACAACATATTAAAAAAAATCATACACCATGACCAAGTGGGCTTTATCCCAGGAATGCAAGGATTCTTTAATATCCGCAAGTCAATCAATGTAATACACCACATTAACAAATTGAAAGATAAAAACCATATGATTATCTCAATAGATGCAGAGAAAGCCTTTGACAAAATTCAACACCCATTTATGATTAAAACTCTCCAGAAAGCAGGAATAGAGGGAACATACCTCAACATAATAAAAGCTATATATGACAAACCCACAGCAAGCATCACCCTCAATGGTGAAAAATTGAAAGCATTTCCCCTGAAATCAGGAACAAGACAGGGGTGCCCGCTCTCACCACTACTATTCAACATAGTCTTAGAAGTTTTGGCCACAGCAATCAGAGCAGAAAAAGAAGTAAAAGGAATCCAGATAGGAAAAGAAGAAGTGAAACTCTCGCTGTTTGCAGATGACATGATCCTCTACATAGCAAACCCTAAAGACTCTACCAGAAAATTATTAGAGCTAATCAACGAATATAGTAAAGTTGCAGGATATAAAATTAATACACAGAAATCCCTTGCATTTCTATACACTAACAATGAGAAAACAGAAAGAGAAATTAAGGAAATAATACCATTCACCATTGCAACAAAAAGAATAAAATACTTAGGAGTATATCTACCTAAAGAAACAAAAGTCCTGATCTGTTTCATGTTCTTTGCATATACTAGCCATTTCCCTGAGCTACCTCCCTTCTGTGTGTCTATTGGAATTACACTAATTATTTCAAATCACCAAAGGCAATGGAAGCCTGCCCTGTCCTTTTTACCGCCCACCCCATTAAATTCCCACAGAGCAAAGAGAACATACATACTTTTTATTCTGATAGCAAAAATACCTTGTAGCTTCTTTCATTGCAGAGTTTATCCCAAATGTTTATGATTTATTTTTCATTTTCTGAGACTCTAAGAAGGGCAGATATTTCTGTTTTATTTTTAAATTCAGTATGTAGAATACCTAAATAGACATAGGCCTGTGATAAATACATTAAAATGTGTGTTTGACTAAAATATAAATGAATGTGTGTTGAGTTTACACTCCCAGTCAATAAGAGAAATATAAAAAGATCAGTTTCATTTGAAAGAGAACCACTCACCACTCAGAAGCCATAGTAATATAAAGATTTGTAAAGAAGATGGGAGGATTAAGGCATATTGGGTATGAATGGAGTAATGGTAAAATTAGCAAAATTTTTGGTAAAATTAGCAAAGCTTAAGCTCATAGTCCCATGTTACTTTCCTTGATCCTTGACACTTTGGGGATGGAGCAGAGGTAAGAGCACCTTCCCCATGCAGTCTGGTATTTTAAATGAAAGTCAGCTCTGTGAAAATGAAAAGTTCTCAGATTAGATTTCAAAAAAAATAAGTTTATGGTGTTTTCAAAGGCAAATTAAAAAACACTTTAAAAAATAAAATTTAAAAATTTTCATAATTAGCAAATTTGAAAGCCAATATAATAATACTGGTATCATGATATGAAATCTAAGGTGAAGAATTGTAATAAAGTAAAAAGATCACAACAGAAAATGTTCAGGTAATCTACAAAATAAGATAAATCAGTCATGCACTTGAAAGCAATTCAACTAACAAAACAGAATCAACCTATACAAAGTAAAAAATAGCCATAGTTAATTTGTAAAAGTTAAGTGCATCTCTCTGACAATCTTATGGATCAAGGAGAAAAAGAAAAAATTATCCCAGCTTCAATTAATATTTGAGGTAGATAGAGGGATGTATCCTTCACTGAAAACAACCAAAAATCCTAGTAAAAACAATTAAAATATGTTTAAAAAACTTTTATAGCTAGTAAAAGTGTAAGGTCTCATTCTTAATTATACAATTTACTGAATCTGCACATGGTTATTGTATCAAGTACACAGGAATAAATGCATTGATTAACTTCATAATTTTATCTCACCTTGTACACTATTTATTTTTATTATTAATCACATGCTTAAGGGTCCACAGATGTCACTATTAGCCACTAAGAACCTAGAGCTTTATGAAAACTACATTAGAAAAAAAAAACTATCTATCATAGGGCTCTCTGTCTACAAAATCTATTTTGCTCTCTCTAACATCTTTTTTCTTGAGTACCCAGATTTCCCATGTTGAGATCAATTTTGTTGTTTTGATAAGATGAATAACTGGTAATCCATGTAGATTAAAGGAAGGAAGAAAACTTATTGGCCAAGATCTCTTTCAGCATCCTAATTCTAAATGATGGATCTATCAGATTTGAAACGAGCATTAGTGTGGCAAAGGACATTTATAAGATAATGGCTGTGAAGTAGCTCACTATTCTTTGTTTTTTCTTTTTTTTTTTTTTTTTTATTGACTATTTTGGAATCCTAGTCTCATATCTTCAGAGCTATGGCTCATCTCTGAATCTATGGTTATTAGTTTTTTAAAAAAACACTCACACATATTTTACAACTTACCAGGAAGTCTACAAATGAGAACTCAGTTGTTATTCTCAGTATCTTCCAATGATAGTATCCTCAACTGACAGATGAAAAAAAAGTCCAGGTATTCCTGGGTCACTGTACTCCTAAATGCTAGAACGTGAATTCATATATTCTATCTCTATGGTCTGTGCATGTGCATTCTGTGCTGATGGGTCAGTTCATTTTACAAAGTAAACAGTGATGTTGACTGACTGCCTGATAGAAAAGTTAAATATGATAGCTGGGACATTTGCTTAGCCAATGAACCTTTTTTTGTGAGCACCAGAAATCCACATTTACCACATAAAATAAGGAGAAAAATGTGTCCCAGAGTCTAACAAAGTCTATCAGGTCCTGTGGCATCCGGTCTCATCACTTCATGGCAAATAGATGGGAAAACAGTGGAAACAGTAACAGAGTTTATTTTCTTGGGCTCCAAAATCACTGAAGATGGTGGCTGGAGTCATGAAAGTAAAAGACGTTTGCTCCTTGGAAGAAAAGCCATGACCAACTGAGACAGCACTTTGAAAAGCAGAGACATTACTTTGCTGACAAAGATACATCTAGTCAAAAGCTATGGTTTTTCCAGTAGTCATGTATAAATGTGAGAGTTGGACCATAAAGAAGGTTGAGCGCTGAAAAATTGATGCTTTTGAGCTGTGATGTCGAAGAAGACTCTTGAGAGTCCCTTCTACTGCAAGGAGATCCAACCAGTCCACCCTAAAGGAAACCGGTCCTGACTATTCATTGCAAGGACTGATGCTGAAGCTGAAATCCTAATACTTTGGCCACCTTATGCGAAGAACTGACTCAATTGAAAAGACCCTGATGCAGGGAAGGATTGAAGGCGGGAGGAAAAGGGGACGACAGAGGATGAGATGGTTGGATGGCATCATCAACTCGATGGACATGAGTTTGAGTGAGCTCTGAGAATTGGTGATGAATAGGGAAACCTGGTGTGCTGCAGTTCATGGGTTCGCAGAGTCGGACACGACTGAGTGACTGAACTGAACTGTGGCACAAATTCCAGTCAAGCCCCATGAGATACTGATTCCCACACTTCGCCTTTCTCTCTAGGATAACCTGGTTTTTCATGTTTGCTTCTCTTCATTTCTGCTTCATTTAATTATTTCTGTTTAAAAAAAAAAGAAAGAAAAATCCTCTGTAGTGACTTTGATTATGATTTCCTAATTAGATTTACACCCAAGTCTCTTTGGTGTAATTATCCAATGTCATATCTGTGTCAGACATTTCTGAACTCTGGTGCTCCTAGAGTTATTGCAATGTACTGAAAAGAGAGCTAGATTCTGTGGCAGGCCGTGGTCAGGGTGGCACTGTGACCACTTCCATCTATGCCTGCACACGCTTCTGCATGTTGTTCTTGGTTAGGGATTTCCAAGTATGGGGATTTGTTCAAGAATCAGAAGACAGAAGTGCAATCACATAGTCATTGGGAGGTCATGAGTGTTTCAACTAAAAGGCTTCATCAGTTTGTCGACTGATATTTACACGTGGAAAAAACAGGAGCTTCCAGGACCTATCCCCTAGCTACTGATATTTATTTATGGTAAGCATTGAAGATTTCCTGACAAATTCTCCTGTCTCAAACTGCTCACCTGTCCTCAGACCAAGGTCTACATGTATGCATATTTGACCTTGGGCAGCAACTACCCAGGTCTTCAGCAGCATCTTGGCCTTCTTTCTTGAGTTCTACGAGTCATGTAAGATCTTTTGTTGTTGTTGTTCATTTGCTAAGCTGTGTCCACCTCTGCAAACCCATGGACTGCAGCACGCCAGGCTTCCCTGTCCTTCACTATCTATCTCCCACAGTTTGCTCAAACTCATGTCCATTCTAATGAGGTGGATGAAACTGTAGCCCATTATACAGAGTGAAGTAAGCCAGAAAGAAAAACACCAATATAGTATACTAACACATATATATAGAATTTAGAAAGATGGTAATGATAACCCTATATGCAAGACAGAAAAGAGACACAGATGTATAGAACAGACTTTTGGACTCTGTGGGAGAAGGCAAGGGTGGGATGATCTGAGAGAAGAGCATCGAACATGTATATTATCAAGTGTGAAACAGATCGCCAGTCCAGGTTGGATGCATGAGACAAGTGCTCGGGGCTGGTACACTGGGATGACCCAGAAGGATGGGATGGGGAGGGAGATGGGGGGGGGTTTCAGGATGGGGAACACATGTAAATCCATGGCTGATTCATGTCAATGTATGGCAAAAACCACTACAATATTGTAAAGTAATTAGCCTCCAACTAATAAAAATAATTGGGGGCAAAAAAAATTCATGCCCATTGAGTTAGGGATGCCATCATAATTTCTCTTCAGTTAAGTTCAGTCACTCAGACATGTGTGACTCTGCAACCCCATGAACCACAGCACACCAGGCCGCCCTGTCCATCACTAACTCCCGGAGTTTACCCAAACTCATACCCATTGAGTCGGTGATGCCATCCAACCATCTCATCCTCTGCTGTTGTCCCCTTCTCTTCCTGCCCTCAATCTTTCCCAGCATCAGGGTCTTTTCAAATGAGTCAGCTCTTCGCATCAGATGGCCAAAGTACTGGAATTTCAGTTTCAACATCAGTCCTTCCAATGAACACCCAGGACTGATCTTCTTTAGGATGGACTGGTTGGATCTCCTTGCAGTCCAAGGGACTCTCAAGAGTCTTCTCCAACACCACAGTTCAAAAGCATCAATTCTTCGGTGCTCAGCTTCCTTTATAGTCCAAGTCTCACATCCATACATGACCACTGGAAAAAACCATAACCTTGACTATATGGACCTTTCTTGACAAAGTAGTGTCTCTACTTTTTAATATGCTGTCTAGGTTGGTCATAACTTTCCTTCCAAGGAGTAAGAATCTTTAAATTTCATGGCTCTGCATGTGATTTCATCTGCAGTGATTTTGGAGCCCCCCAAAATAAAGTCAGCCACTGTTTCCACTGTTTCCCCATCTATTTGCCTTGAAGTGATGGGACTGGATGCCATGATCTTAAGTTTTCTGAATGTTGAGCTTTAAGCCAACTTTTTAACTCTTCTCTTTCACTTTCATCAAGAAGCGCTTTAGTTCTTCTTCACTTTCTGCCATAAGGGTGATGTCATCTGCATATCTGAGGTTATTGATATTTCTCTCAGCAATCTTGATTCCAGCTTGTGCTTCCTCCAGTCCAGCATTTCTCATGATATATTTTGCATATAAGTTAAACAAGAAAGGTGACAGTATACAGCCTTGACGTACTCATTACCTGATTTGGAACCAGTCTGTTGTTCCATGTCTAGTTCTAACTGTTGCTTCCTGACCTGCATACAGGTTTCTCAGGAGGCAAGTCAGGTGGTCTGGTATTCCCATCTGTTTCAGAATTTTCCACAGTGTATTGTTGTTATCCACACAGTCAAAGGTTTTGGCATAGTCAAATTTCTCCTAAACCCTTTTTAAATAAAAATTAATAAAGTAATTTTCCTGAATAATCCCCACTGGTATATACGATTGTTATACCTCAAAGCATTTTTGTTTATTATATTCAATGTTGTTCTAAAATCATGAACCAATAATTATTTTAAAGCTACTGGCTATTCTTAGGAGAGTAGCAACATATCTATCCTGTGGCGTTTTCCTACTGTATCTACATTACAAATTTAGTGGCTTAAAATGCCTACATTCTCAGGTATGGATATAAGAACACCTCCGCTTGAATGATTTTCTGAATAGTTCAATTAAGGAAAATAACTACTACCAATTCCTCTGAGAGCACTAACACTAGTATCCCCTGAAATTAATGCATACTGAATAGACTCACATTATTAGGAAAGAATCTGAATTTTTTCTGACTAAACAGAAAAAATAATGGGATGAAAATTTTTAATACTACCTGTTAAGGGATACTCCATTCATTTAAGCTTATCTTTTTCATCCTAAAATTTTTTCTGTAATATAGCTTTCAATTTTTATGAAAATGCTCTCTATATAGAGGAAAAAGATAAGGCAGAAAGTAAAGATAAGTCAAGTGTATCTCATAGAGATGACAGTGATAAGACAAAAAGAAGGATGAGGAGACAGACAAAAAGTCTGGAGCCCAATACATTGGCTGCTGATAATTGCTTCCTGTTCTCATGACTCTTCTAAAGAATCACATGTGGGGGAAATAAACATGAGAAAAATATAAAGTCACTCAAAAGAACCTGTGTCAAAGAAAATAGATTTCACAATTAAATTTCCCATACTTAATGAGACACTTTTTCTCGCCTTGTGAAATAATAGGAAAATTCAATTCAAGGTTTTAAAATAAGGAATGTTTCATTTTGATATTTTATTTATAGAATTTCTAAGTAAATGTTTGATAATATTGTTAGGGCATCTTCATGATGTACTGCTTTAACTGTAGCAGTGATGGAAAAGGTAATGCTTACTGAACGATATTTTAAGACTGATCATATATGTGTGCAAAACAGTGTTTTAATTTCTTAGGGTTTTTCAGAGAGGGAGAGGTAGAGAGAGAGAGAGGACTTATTATCACCAAAGAGCTTACATGATGGTGGGAGCCACAGGCCTGAAGTTTGTAGGGAAGACCAGCAGGTAGGAAACTCAAAAAGAATTTCTGTGTTAGAGACTTGAGGCAGAATTCCTCTTTCTTCAGGAGCATCAGTTTTTGCTTTAACAGGCCTTCAACGGATTGGATGAGGCCGACTCAGGTTATGAAAGATGACACAGTTACTTAAGGTCAGTTCAGTTCAGTCCAGTTGCTCAGTCATGTCCGACGTTTTGTGACCCCATGAACCGCAGCACGCCAGGCCTCCCTGTCCATCACCAACTGCCGGAGTCTATCCAAACCCATGCCCATTGAGTCAGTGATGTCATCCAACCATCTCATCCTCTGTTGTCCCCTTCTCCTCCTGTCCTCGATTTTTGCCACCATCAGGGTCTTTTCAAATGAGTCAGCTCTTTGCATCAGGTGGCCAAAATATTGGAGTTTCAGCTTCAACATCAGTCCTTCCAATGAACACCCAGGACTGATCTTCTTTAGGATGGACTGGTTGGATCTCCTTGAAGTCCGAGGGACTCTCAAGAGTTTTCCCCAACACCACAGTTCAAAAGCATCAATTCTTTGGTGCTCAGCTTTCTTTATAGTCCAACTCTCATATCCATATATGACCACTGGAAAAACCATAGCCTTGACTAGACAGACCTTTGTTGGCAAAGTAATGTCTCTGCTTTTTAATATGTTGTTTAGGTTGATCATAACTTTCCTTCCAAGGAGTAAGCCTCTTTAAATTTCAAGGCTGGAAACACCATTTGCAGTGATTTTGGAGCCCCCCCAAAATAAAGTCAGCCACTGTTTCCCCATCTATTTACTATGAAGTGATGGGATCGGATGCCATGATCTTAGTTTTCTGAATATTGAGCTTTAATCCAACTTTTTCACTCTCCTCTTTTGCTTTCATCAAGAGGCTCTTTAGTTCTTCTTCACTATCTGCCAGAGTCAACTGAATTGTAAACATTATTCATATCTACAAAATAGCTTTACAGCAACATCTAGACTAATGTTTGACTAAACATTGGAGCACCAGAGCCTAGTCAAGTTGACACATAAAATCAACCATCACATAAGCCTAACAAAACCTTGTCATAGATTGACAAACAAAGTCCCAGAGGAGAAATAAGAGATAATTGTAAAATTAAGTGACACCTAAAATACAACTTGAGAAAAAAATTTAAATACTAAAAGAGAAGTGTCTATGTGGTTGTCAACCTTTCCTATCTTATATTTCAATGAGTGGATAGATTGTGGGGCCACAGCTGGGTGATCTACACAAGTGACCTAACTTCTCTGTGCCTCAGTTTCCTCATAAGTAAAATGGAGCCAATAATAGTATTCACAGGGTTTTATGAAGATTAGGTTGTGAAAAATACATAGAGTGCTTCAAAAGTTATTAGAAAGAAAATCATTTTAATAAGAATTTACTTATATGGTGGGAGGCTTTCTATATCAATCATGTAAAATCATTTCTAAATGAAAAAAGTCACTGTTGTACTTTTGAAATTACCACTGCCACTATAAATGAGTTTTAAAATAATGAAAGAGAAACACTTAACTAAACATGACAGAAATAGGTGAATTTAGTATGATTTTAGCTAAACTCTTCAAAACTTAAAAATTTGACATTGAGGAGTTTATGTTGAAGAAGGGCTAGAAAATTCAAAGCAAATGCTGGAATTTTTATATTTTCCAAAGGGTCATAAGATCTCTGAAAGAGCTCCTTAAACAACTGCATTAATATTTAGGTATGACAAAAAGCAAACAACCTTTTGTTTCTCCAAAGAAAGCTTTCTGTTGAATTTAGTCATTGAATGGCCATTATTTATCAGATTAGTATTCTGCAACATGATAGATTTTATCTTTTCCTTCTACATCAGTCTTAATCTCTAACACTCACTCAAACACTCATAAAAGTGTAAAAAATTATCTCTGAACATTTGCTATTTCTTTATGAACATGAATGTGGTAATGCATGCATAATATCATTTGAGGCTCAGATACGGTATATGACATTGGTAGTTAAAAGTATAATATGTTAGATAAGCTTTATAATGCAAAACTTGAGGCTAGGGAACAGTAGCCTATTATTCTAAATATTCTCATGGATTTTAAATGTTATTTAATAGTGATTGAAAGTAATATCTTGGTAATTCCCATAATGTGAAATGTAATCCTTTCTAATATAATATAAAATGTTGCTATCATTAACTTGAAACATTAGTTTTACTCTAGCTACAGAAACATTATTATTTAAAATAGCACTAGGATTAGTCTTCTCATAAAACTAGACATCTTCACAGATGTAGGTAAAAGTAACAAGTTACTTCATAGCTAGCACTCTCTTCTGGGTAAAAGAGAAGAGCTTATTGAATGGAATAAAATTTACTTTAATTTTAATATAAATCAAGATTTGTTATAAATATAAAAGTGCCAAGTATGTTTAACAGGTATATATTGATTTTATATGTTTATATTTAAATTTGGAATATTTCATGTTTTTAAATTTGTGAGTTAAAATTACCCAGGTGCATGTCTAATTATGCATATAGAAGAAAAATCATACAAAACTTTAGTGCTCTACAGATCATAAATGCCAACTCTTTCATTTTGCTGGGAAATTGAAGCCTTTGGTACTTTAGTCCTATGTCAAAATCCTGTATTTTTTGCGTCACAAAGCCTAGGCTTCCAAGCAATAGTCCACCTTATTCATTTGACTGTATGCACTCAAGATATATTAGTTAAGTTCTTACTATGTGCTGGATATTGTTTTAAAACTAGGAAATACACAAATCAAAGAATCCTAGATTCTAAAGGACTTAAGTGTGAAAAGGATAGATTTTGATACATTCATGAACAAGTGTGAAACTGGCCCTAAGTGTTTAAGTAGAAACATACAGCCACTAGTATGGAGTTTTTAATTATCTGAGTGAGGGTGAGGGGCAGGTAGGGAGTGTGAAACTTAAGCTGAGCATTGGAAATTGAATAGGTATTTGCTCAGCAATGTATAAAGATATTGTAAATAATCAGAATGGTTGAAGCACAGGATTTGAGTAGACCAGGCATCAATTGGAGAATGAAATAAAGTGTATGAAGAGAGAGGCAGAGGTGAAATTACAGGTGGATTTTTTTAAGCAATGATGATTAAATATTGATTTTATTTGGTTTCTTATCTTACAAACTTATAATAC
This sequence comes from Muntiacus reevesi, assembly GCF_963930625.1. NCBI lineage: Eukaryota > Metazoa > Chordata > Mammalia > Artiodactyla > Cervidae > Muntiacus > Muntiacus reevesi. Next base: position 103,030,806 of record NC_089254.1, on the reverse strand, counting down.
TATTTCCCCACTTCCAGTTGCAGCCAAGTCAGAAGGATATGTGATAAGAAAGATCATTCTGTATTATTCTCCTGAAAAGCTCAATCTTTATGCAGTAATTTCCTTCTCAATAAAGCCATGCCAATGCAGGCATGCTCATCTCTCATTCAAATTATTAGAAATTTTCATAGTATATTGTGGACAATCATATTTCTTAGACATCTCTGCCTAACTTGCATTGCCTTAATTGACTTTCCTCTAGTCTTTCTTGACACATAAAATTTGCAGGCCTCTCTTGTCTGTGTCAAACCATGATCAAATCAATCCTATTATCAGCCTATTATCCAGGTTAACAATAAATTTGGGTTTTATGAACTCTCCTCTTCTTTAACCACTCTACATCTGCTTTCAGAAATAAATGATTCTATTAAAATGTGAAAGAGATATCTCAAACATCCTTAGGTCTTTCTTTAAATTTTATCTAAAATTTTTTGGTTACAGAAAAGTCCAGAGACACATGTTACCTTTATTTATCACTTTGTTTCAAAGAAGAAAATCTTCTTGTCAAAGTAATATGTTTGTAGGTTTTTTTTTTTCTGAAAGGCAGAAACAAAAACAAAACAAAATATTTAAAATAGCAAGTCATCATGGAAGTATTTAAATATTATAAATATAGCTTAACCAAGTATTTTCCTTCTGTTTACTATACTGGATACATTTAAGGATAATAAAGTGACTATTCTCTGCTTGCAGGACATAATAATACATGTGTTTTCTGTAAATACACTGAGCAGATTAAAATGACTTGGAATATAGGCAATTCTTTCAATTTTAGTGTTAGTATAATTTCTGTGGGGCTTCCCTGGTTGCTCAGACAATAAACAATCTGCCTGCAATGCAGGAGACCCAGTTCAATCTCTGGTTTGGGAAGATCCCCTGGAGAAGGAAATGGCACCCACTCCAGTATTCTTGCCTGGAGAATTCCATGGATGGAAGAGCCTGGCAGGCTACAGTCCATGGACTCACAGAGTCAGACACGACTGAGTGATTAACACATTTACGTTTACATAGTTTCTGTGAAGTTTTCTTCAGATTCCAACAATTGATCCATGAGAAAGTCTTTCACAGGCATTAATCTCTCTATGATGATTTGATAACATAGATTGAAAAAATTGTGCTTTTCCTTTTCAAATTAAAGCACTGTTCACTAATAATTGCTCATTAATCCATCTGTCATTTGCTTCCCCATAACAGAGTAGTCTTGTCACACCTGGATACACAGGTGGGACTTTCCAGCTTTATATGATTCTTAGAGATTATATCTCTTCCTCCAATAAGTGAGAACAGGCTCATGTAATATATACATGTTGCACAGAGATGATATATTGGAAAGGTAGAAATTAAGGATAAAGTGGGATTTTATGTCTGAGTAAATGAGAGTAGAAAAATCTTTCCTGGCAGAGAGATTCCCCACATACATATTTTATCAATTACTGAGAGAGAGGTATTGATGTCTCCTACTATAACTATAGACAAGTCTATTTCTCCTTTCCCTTCGATTAGATTTTACTACATATATTTTGAAGCTTTGTGACTAGTCCATACACATTTAGGGCATTTAAGCATCTTGTAGAGTTGACTCGTTTATTGTTCTACAATGTTCCTTTTTAGTCCTGGTAAATTCCTTGTTCTGAAGTCTACTTTATCTGAAATTAATAGACCAGTTTTAGTTTGTGGTTTTTTTTTAAACTAGTGTTTTCATGTTATATCTTTTATATCAGTGTTCTTTGACCAATTTTGCTTTTATTTTTTAAAAAAGATATCCTATGGCATTTTATTTCTACAACATGGGGCAAATTTGGCTAAGTAGAAATTGCCAATTTTAGATTCTTAGAGTAAAAAATCATCTCAGTGGTCTTCCAGTCCAAATTCCTTAATGTACCCATAGAGGAAATAACACCCAGTGGGTGAAGTATGCTACGCTCAGGTCCTCCACTGAGTTAGAGGCAAAGTCGGAAGACCTTGTATAATTTCAAGGATAAAGGCATGTTAGTGGATCCCTGGGCCTTCACAATCCTCAGGACTATGTTGCAGATTCATTCTTTTTCTAGCTTTATCCATTTTCTTTCTGTTCCTCTATACATTTCCCAGTTCTCAAATTCACAAGGAAATGTTGGATGGGCAATTGCAATGGCCCTGGTTACCAAATGTTGAATGGGTGATCAAAAAAAGTTTATATTCATCTATTCCTTATTAGTTAGTCACAATATACCTTTATTTTTATAGTGAGTTTCTTGTAGATATTCTAAAGTTAACTCTTGCTTTTTCACTCAGTTTGACAATGTCTGTATTTTAATTGGTATGTATAGTTTATATTTAATGCTATTATTGATAAGGCAAGATTAAAATACCATCTTGATAGATGTTTCCTAATTTATTTCTTATTTGCTCTTTGTTTCTTTTTCTTCTTTTGCTGCTATTTTTTGGTTAATAAGATCTTAAATATTGTTCTAGGGCTTATAATGTACATCTTGAAATAATAAGAATCTATCTTATTTTTATAAGATAAGAAAAATAATATTGTGCCGCTTCTCATGTAAAGCTTTTGTTGTTGCTTAGTTACTAAGTCAGATCTGACTCTTTGAGACCACATGAACTATATGTAGCCTGTCAGGCCTTTCTGTCCATGGAATCTCCCAGGAAAAATTAGATCAGAGTGGGTTGCCCTTTCCTCCTCTAGGGATCTTTCTAACCCAGGGAGCGAACCCATGTCTCCTACACCGGCAGGCAGATTCTTTACCACTGAGCCACCCGGGAAGCCAAAGTAGAACTAAGAACCCACATATTCCCAACACCTCTTCCCATTCCTTACACTGTTTTTGTATGTATTTTATTTTTACTTGTACTATAAACACACAGTACATTGCAACTCTTTTGCTTTAGCTCCCTTTTAGAACAATTAATACTAATGGAATATGTTTTATTTTCATTTATCCCATTTCTATGTTTTTGTGTAGATTCTTGTTTCTATCTGGACTTCCCTGGTGGCTCAGACAGTAAAGAATCCGCCTGCAATGCAGGAGACCTGGGTTCAATCCCTGGGTTGGGAAGATCCCTTAGAGAAGGGAATGGCCACCCACTCCAGTACTCTGGCCTGGAGAATTTCATGAACTGTATAGACCATGGCGTCTCAAAGAGTCAGACACGACTGAGTGACTTTCAGTTCAGTTCAGTTTTGTTTCTAGCTATTATGCTATGTCTGCATGAATAACTTCCTTGACACTTGCTTCATTGCAAATCTGCTGGCAATTAATTCCCTCTGATTTTGTCTGTCTAGTTTTTAGTCCCACTTCAGTTTAGTAGGATATTTCACTGAGGTGCCAACAAACAATCTGGTACAGGCATGGAAAAAGGCAGAAGAGTAAATGTCAGTTTTCTGCTGTGTCACAAAAATTCTGTTTAACAAACAATAAGCATGTCATATTGTACATTACTAAGCCAAGGATTACAAACCATTGTCTCAGCAAATGAAAATAGTTGACTTAGTGAGAATTAGGAAGCTACTTTTAATGACCTGACCGTGGTGTAGGTCAGTCCATATAAGCTCAAGAGCACATCCCTCTGTTAAAAATATTGGAGCAAAGGAAGCAGGGAAGGGTAGGAGAAAAGCCAAACAAGAATTGATTTCTGGTCTTGGGAGACTGCTATCCTATCCTAGCCTACATGAGTGTATTTATTGAGCTACAGCTAAACACCTTCTGCTTCTGCCTAAACAACCAATGATGGGAACTCAATAGTGATTAAACCATGATCCAAAAGGTTCTGATATCCACTGCCAACCACAATCATTAGAAAATTAACGCTTGCCTGGTTTTAAGAATGGGAGACTAGCAGGGACTGAGAGTTGGAGTCACTATTAATTGTTCTACTAATTCATCTAAAAATAAACATTTTGTTTTTTCCTTTTGAAAGACTAGTGTTGATTTATCATTTTCCATATATAAATTTTAAAAAACATTGGAGTAGGGTCCATTACCCTGTCTTAAGTAAATCTAGTCAATTCAGGGGACAAACAGGAGAAAAAAATGAGCCCCAAAACCCATATTTACCTACTTATCGAGTTCAAATACAAAGACATAACTTTCTCTTCCTCCATAAGCAATCCAAATTAGATTATGCTTTATGTTCTTCTGTGTTTTTAGCAGATTTCCTATAGCTGTGATAGCTAGTTCACTCATAAGTAATATACTCCAAGATTTTTTTAAAGTTAGATAATTGCTATTTTGCTACTGAAAGGATAGCAGCTTTGATACATAAAAGGCAATTAAGTAGATGAATTTAAAAAATGAAACAAAGGCAGAGCAGCCTCTGTGTGTGTGTGTGTGGGGGGGGGGTTATGTGTGGGGAAGGGGTGCTGGGGATGATTTTAAGGAAAACTAAAAGGGTCTAATGCCCTGATTTCTCAGAGGACCTAAAGTCTCTTAGAATACATAGTCAACGCACTGTAGAGTCCTCCCAGAGTGGCATTTCTTCATGTCCGCACCTTCCTACCGTCATCTTTTCTCTCCTGTTCTTCCCCGGTTCTGCTTTCGGGGTGACTGACAGTCTTTGCGGGGTGCCTCCTCTCTTCCTTCACACCTTGCGTTCCTCTCCCTGCCTGCGGCTCCCGCTGTCCTCCTGCCTCTGCAAACAGCCCTCTGAGCGGAGGAATCCTCCTGCTTAGCTCAAAGAAATGCAAACACAGCCAGATGTTGTTACTGTGAACTTTCCATTTAGACACAGTTTGTCAGTTTCTGTGAAAGCACTTTCTGTCAAAAGTCTGTCCTCTGATTTTGTAAGGAAAAACAGAAGAAAACAAAGTATTTAAAAATGCAGAACACACTCTTGAATAATTGAAGTCAGAATCAAAGAGATGAAAGGAAGTGTCAATACTAATTGAACAACTCCAATAAGAATGCAGTGGGCTGGCTTGTCCAGTTAATACCTGAGGTAACTACAGCTTAGAACAGGTAACTGCCCTTGTTTATACATTCATGAAAAAAAAAAAAAAAAAACAGAATTTGATTCCATCAATAGCATCACTCTTATGTCCTTCATTCACAAAATGATCTTTGTTAAAACTAGAGCGTGGTGACAGTTTTTCAAGATTGTGAAGTATCTGGAAAATTGTGGCCATCCAGGAAACAGGTATCTAGGGAAAGAAATCTCTGTGAGTGAACAATCATAAATATATCTTAGTGAATAGAATGTGGTGGTGGTAGTTTAGTTGCTAATCGTGGCTGACTCTTTGTGACCCCATGGACTGACTCCCACAAGGCTCCTCCGTGTATGGGATTTCCCAGGCAAGAATACTGGAGTGGGTTGCCATTTCCTTCTCCAAGTGTATAGAATATACATCACCAATTTTAGGTATAATAGAAAAGACTTTCAAAAATATTTTCAAAACAAAATAAATGATTACATTCTAATACATTAATATTTTATGATGGATATATAGGTCACAATGGATTTTGTCCATAGTCTATCCCATAAAATGCAATAAGGATCTCTAAGAAAGAAAAAAATCACATAATTACATCCATAGATGCTTAAGAAGATTTGAAAAAAAATTGAGTATCTGTTTTTAATTTAAACAAAATCAGTCAAATAGGCATAGATATTTACTTAACACCTATCTCAGACATTATTCTCAATGGGAAAAATTCACCTTAAAGTTAAGAGGTAAGAAAAATACCCTCAGTCTCTCTAAAGCCAAAACTGCTAAACTTTGAACTAGAAATATTATTTGTTTAGTGAAAAATAAGTGAAATGGAATTTAAAATGTGAAGCAATAAGACATAATGTAAAATTTGCCAATGATATGGTTATTTTTATAGAAAACCCTAGAATGAGAGATTTATATTAAAACTACTAGAAAGATTAATTTGTTCTGTTCTTAGTTGCTCAGTCATGTCTGACTCTTTGTGACCCCATGGACCATAGCCCACCAGGCCCCTCCGTCCATGGGGATTCTCTAGGCAAGAATACTGGAGTGGGTTTCCATGCCCTTCTCCAGGAGATCTTCCCATCTCAGGAATTGAACCTAGGTCTCCCACATTGTAGGCTGATATTTTACCATCTGAACCACCAGGGAAGCCCAAAGAGTAACTTAGTGGCATATAAATAGTGGCAGAAGAATGTATATACAGATAGCAGTTGACTTCATGTTCACCACTAACCTGATAGAGAACATCATGTATGTTTAAAAAAACAAAACCAAAAAAAAACAAACAAACAAAAAAACATGTTACAGTAGCAAAGCAAAGTCACATTATGTGAGGGTAAACTAACAGATAAAGTTAGGTATGGAGCAACAGAAAACGAAATAGTTGGATTACATCACCAAATCAATGAACATGAGTTTGAGCAAACTGGGAGATTGTGAAGGACAGGGAAGCCTGTCATGTTGCACTCCATGGGGTCACAAAGAGTAGGACACTACTGAGCGACTGAACAAGAAATGTTAGTTAAACATGAAAGCGAAATGAAAATAAGGGAAAGACACACCAAGACAAGTAGGTGTGCTAAGAATTTTCCAGGCAAGAATACTGGAGTTGGGGTGCCATTTCCTTCTCCAGGGTATCTTCCCAACCCAGATTTCGAAGCTGGGTTTCTTATGTCTCCCGCATTTGTAGGAGGTTTTTTACCACTAGCAAAGCTGCATGTTTTTGAATACTCAACATCTTTAAGAATACTCAACATCATACCTGGGAAGCCCCGTGTATAAGAATACTCAACATCATTAAGATATCAGTTCTCCCTGATTTAACTTAGAAATTTACATGACATCTGTAAAATTTTCATGTATCTTATTTTATATATTATAGAATCAAAAATGGATCCTAATATACATTTTGGGGCTTATTAGAATCCATTTTTTATTTTATAGTATATAAAATAAAATATGCATTTGGAAAACCAAACAGAAGAGGTAAGCACTGTGGGGTAGGGGAGGGAATGTTCAAGAATGGTGAAAATGTTCAAGAATGGTGAAAATGTTCTACCAGATATTAAAATATTTATCAAGCTTAAAAAAGTAGAACAACATGAGATTAGAATATGAATAGACAAGATAGAAAAATCAGTGTCATAAAATTGTTATCAGCATAGATATATAGTATAGGATAATAGCAGATTTCTAATTAATGGGGAAAAAGTGTATTTACTAAAAGCTTTTGAGACTCCAGGGCAATATAACAATTCTCTCTCTATTCATATCTTATACCACTTAGCATGTTTTTCCTCTACATTTCTGTAGCAATATGTCTGATACATAGCATTGTGCAAATTTAAAATAGATAGCATGTTAATTGGATACATTTACAGTAATGTGATTGTGATTGTAGCAATAATTAGCACTTCTCTACTGTTACATGATTTCCTTTCTTTTTCGTATTTTGATCATTAAATTCTAGCCTTTTCGTAAGTTTGATAATTATAATAGAATATAGTTATTTCTGTATTCACTAAACTATGCATTGAATCTCCAGGGCTTATTTACTACTCGTTTCAAGTTTGTCCTCTTAAACATTTTTCTATCCTCCACCACCAACCCCTGCAATCCCCTGGTAACAGCATCTTACCTTTGGTTTTCACAATGTTTTTTGATACCACATATAAAGTGATATATAGTATTTGTATTTCTATGCCTGAATTATCTCACATTCATATGCTCAAGTTTCATCCATGTTGTTGCAAGCAGCAGGATTCCCTTCTTTCACATGTGTGAATAATACTCCAGTGTGTGTGTGTGTGACATTTTCTTTCCTAATTACTGATGGATACTTAGGCATTTTCAAGTTTTTGGCTATTATAAATATTTCTGCAATAAACATGGGAGTGCATATATCTCTTCAATATCCTGTTTTCATTTCTTTCAGTTATATACCCAGAAGTGGAATTGCTGATGGATTGTATGATAGATCTATTTTTAATTTTTTGAGAAATCTCCCATATGTTTTTCATAGTGGTTAAACTTATTTACATCCCTACCAACAGTGTGCAAGGGTTTGTTTCTCCATATCCTCACGAACACTTACCTTGTCTTCTTGGTGATGACCATAACAGGTGGGAGGTGGTATCTCCTTGTGGTTTTGATTTTCATTACTCTTGAAAATTGAACAGCATTTCAAGTTCAGTTCAGTTCAGTCACTCAGTCATGTTCAACTCTTTGCGACCCCATGAACCACAGCACGCCAGGCCTCCCTGTCCATCACCAACTCCCGGAGCCCACCCAAACCCATGTCCATTGTGTAGGTGATGCCATCCAACCATCTCATCTTCTATTGTCCCCTTCTCCTCCTGCCCTCAATCTTTTCCATCATCAGGGTCTTTTCAAATGAGTCAGAATCTCCGCATCAGGTGGCCAAAGTATTGGAGTTTCAGCTTCAGCATCAGTCCCTCCAATGAATATGCAGAACCAATCTCCTTTAGGATGGACTGGCTGGATCTCCTTGCATTCCAAGGGAGTCTCAGGAGTCTTCTCCAACACCACAGTTCAAAAGCGTCAATTCTTCCGCACCCAGCTTTCTTTATAGTCCAACTCTCACATCCATACATGACTACTGGAAAAACCATAGCTTTGACTAAATGGACCTCTGTTGGCAAAGCAATGTCTCTGCTTTTTAATATGCTGTCTAGGTTGGTCATAACTTTCCTTCCACGCAGCAAGTATCTTTTAATTTCATGGCTGCAGTCACCATCTGCAGTGATTTGGAGCCCAAGAAAAATAAAGTCAGCCACTGTTTCCACTGTTTCCCCATCTATTTGCCATGAAGTGGTGGGACGAGATTCCATGATCTTAATTTTCTGAATGATGAGCTTTAAGTCAACTTTTTCACTCTCCTCTTTCACTTTCATCAAGAGACTCTTTAGTTCTTCTTTACCTTCTGTCACAAGGGTGGTAGCATCTGCATATCTGAGGTTATTGATATTTCTCCCAGCAATCTCGATTCCAGCTTGTGCTTCATTCAGCCCAGCATTTCTCATGAAGTACTCTGCATATAAGTTAAATAAGCAGGGTGACAATATACAGTCTTGACGTACCTACTGGCTATTTGTATGTCTTCTTTTGAAAAATGTGTATTCCATTTATCTGCCAATTTTTAGGTGGGATTTTTTTTTGTTTGTTTATCGAGTTATATAGAAAACAAAAAATAAACTGTTTAGTCCTGTCCAACTCTTTGCAGCTCCATAGTCTGTAGCCCTCCAGGCTCCTCTGTCCATAGGATTTTCCAGGCAAGAATTCTGGAGCAGGTTGCCATTTCCTTCTCCAGAGGATCTTCCCAACCCAGGGATTGAACCTGGGTCTCCTGCATTGTGGGCATTTCTTTACCATCTGAGCTACCAGGGAAGCCCTGGTGAGTTGACTGGATTATTAATATATTTTGGATACTGATCTTTTATCCAATACATAGTTCGTAAACACCTCTACCATTCTGTGGGTTGCATTTTAAATTGCTTCTTTTCCTATGCAGAAACTTTGTTTGATGTAGTCCCATTTATTGATCTTTGCTCTTGTTTGTGCTTTGGATGCCCTAGAGAGAAAAGCATTGCCAAGATCAATGTTGAGAAATTCTGTCTATGTTTCCTTCCAGAAGTTTTATGGAATTGGGTCTTACATTTAAATTTTTGATTCATTGAGTTAATTTTTGTAAATGGTGTAAGATAGGGGTCGTTTCATTGGCATGTGTTTAACCAGTTTTCCCAGCACCATTTGTTGGAGAGACTATCTTTTCATCATTGAGCGTTCTTGGCACTCTTGTAGAATATTAATTTACTGCAAATGTGGGGATTTAATTCTGGGCACTCTATTCCCTTGGTCTATGTGTTTATTTTCATGCTTGTAGCTTATTGACTGTAGCTATATAGTATAGGTTGAAATCAGGAGGTGTTATCCTTCAGGCTTTGTTCCTTTTCTTCAGGATTGCTATGCCTACTCAGCATGTTTTATGGGTCCATGAATATTTTAGGATGTGTTTTCTATTTCTGTGAACATTAGTATCCTGATGTGGATTTTATTGAGTCTATAGATGGCTTTGTGTAGTATGGATATTTTAGCATCAGTTATTCCCATCCAAGAACACAGATATCTTTCTATTTGTTTGTATCTTCTTTGATTTCGTTCAGCAGTCTTACAGTTTTTGTTGCACAGATCTTTCCCTTCCTTGGTTAAATTTATTCCTAGATATTTTATTATTCTGATGTTGTGTTGTGAATGAAATAGTTTCCTTTATTGTTTTTCAGATTTTTATTATTAATGTATAGAAATGCAGCTGATTTTATATCCTGTAACTTGACTGAAATCTTTAATTTCAAATTTGTTGTTTGAGTTTTATTTTCTATATACAAAATCATGTCAGACATGTAGTGACAGTTTAAAAAATCTAACTTGATTAAATATTTAAATGTAAAAATGAAGTCACAAAAGGCATTCAGAGTGTAGAAATTTCAAGTATGGAGTAGGAAAAGCTGTCCCAACTGAATCAAGATCCAGAAGCCATAAATTAAGAAGGAACAAACATCATCTGAATATAAAAGACATTTCAATACTTCTGTACAGTTAATGTAAAAAACTACAAATCTGAAATATAAATAATACACTGAGAAACAAACATTTGCAACTCATGGCTATAATTCTTGATATATAAAGAGAAAAAAAGCCAAATTCCAATTAAAAAGTGATCAGATTATGAAAAAGATGGGCACAGAATGGAAACTGCAAGTAGTTCTTCACCATGTACAAAGGATACAGAAGTCTAAATGTCACTTATAATGAGAGGAGTTAAAGTAAAACTGTGCGGAGGCACAGAGATATATTTTAACCATATTGTATTGACAATAAGGCAAAAGTTTGATCACACTGAAGTGTTGGTCAATGAATAATATGCACTCTCATAAATTGTGATGTAAATTATATGCAAACTGGTACTAAACCCTTTTGGAAGAAATCTTGTTAATTTGGTAAAATTATAAATGCAGAGATTCTATGCATTTAACCTAGATATGCTTAAGTATGTACAAGAGAACATGAAAATATTATTCATTGCATCATTACTTGTAAAAGCAGGAGACTAGAAACTAAATGATGTCAATGCACACCTGCATGCTAAGTCATTTCAGTCATGTCTGACTCTTTGCAACCCATGGACTGTAGCCCACCAGGCTCCTCTGTCCATGGGATTCTCCAGGCAAGAATGCTGGAGTGGGTTGCTATGCCCTCCTACAGGGGATATTCCCAGCCCAGGGGTTAAACCTGTATCTCTTATGTCTTCTGCATTGGCAGACAGGTTCTTTCCAACTAACACCACCTGGGAAGCCCAATAAAGTCGATAGGAGTGGTTAAATTAACTGGTGCATTCATGCAGTGGAACATGATATTACCAAAAAAATAATGAGCAAGCATTCTTCATGATATATATATTAAAAAAAACCTCTCAATATACATTTTTATAAGCAAGAACGAATGGACAGAAGAGTATGCAATGACATTTGTGTTCAGTTCAGCCACTTAGTCGTGTCTGACTCTTTGTGACCGAAGCATGGACTGACGCATGCCAGGCTTCCCTGTCCATCACCAGTTTGGCACCGCCCAATTCAAAATAAAAGTGTGCTCAAGTAAACTCTTGAAAATTTTAATGTACTTCAGTTGATTCTTTAACAGAAGCTAGTAAGATAGCAGATTAGAAGGACATTTGTGAATAAAAGAGGAAATGCAAATTATATTTATTTATTTGGATACTCATAAATTTTGGAATGGTCCAGGAAAAATAATAAAACAGAAGTCCTTTATTTTGGAATAGGTAAAAGAAAGAAATCTTTAACTTTTTTGAAATATGAATGATGTGATTTATTACATATCCAGAAAATTAAATCAATCAATTTACTAATTTATCATCAAGACACTATTTGAATACTAATGAAAGCTTCCTGGGGCTTCCCTGATAGCTCAGTTGGTAAAGAATCTGCCTGCAATGCAGGAGACCCTGGTTCAATTCCTGGGTCAGAAAGATTCTGAGGTTAAGATCCCAATCAACATAAACACTTTTCTACCACTAGAATGGCAGTTCCATAAGAAAAAGGATTGTGTTTTGTTCACTAATATATTCCAAGTGCCAAGAATACTTCTTTTCAACGTGTGTGTCTGTGTATTATTCACTCAGTTGTGTCCGACTCTTCACGATGCTCCCAGGCTCCTCTGCCCATGGAATTCTCCAGGCAAGTGTATTGGAGTGAGTTGCCATCCCCTTCTCCAGGGGATCTTGCTGACCCAGGGATTGAATGCCTGTTTCCTGCATTATGTGCAGCTTCTTTACCATCTGAGCCACTAGGGAAGTCTTGGCACATAGTAGGTGTTCAAAACAAACACATTGAATGAATGAATGAATGAAGAAATGAAGCATATGTTAAGAATCACAGGGACTAGAATATATCTTTGGGTACAAGTTGAGTGAAAGCATTTGATTCAGTGAGTATATGTTCTAACATACACATACAGCTCTTCTAATGCCCTTCAAAGTCAGTAATAAAAATATACTATGACTTTTTCAGGCCCGTAAAATTTAGAAAAACACTATGTCAGAGGAAAAATGAAGTGCTATGTAAGGAAAAATGAAACACCCACATGATTTCAGTTATCAATTATAACAGAGGTATAAATTTCTCTAAAGGAAATAGATAACCAAAACCAAGAAGAAGCTACAATCTACTTAGTTTTAACCTTCCTAGGATGGCAATGAATCACTGCTAGCTATACACAGTTTGTTTGATCTGCATTTAAACTCAACTAGGAGAAATCAGACACCAGCGGTAATTCTGCTAATCAGAACTTTTTTAAACATTTCTGTTCAGTTCAGGTCAGTCGCTCAGTCATGTCTGACTCTTTGCCAACCCATGGACTGCCAGGCCTCCCTGTCCATCAGCAACTCAAACTCATGTCCATTGACTTAGTGATTCCATCCAGCCATCTCATCCTTTGTCATCCCCTTCTCCTCCTGCCTTCAATCTTTCCCAGCATCAGGGTCTTTCCAAATTAGTCACTTCTTCACATCAGGAGGCCAAAGTATTGGAGTTTCAGCTTCAGCATCAGTCCTTCCATTGAATATTCAGGACTGGTTTCCTTCAGGATGGATTGCTTGGATCTCCTTGCAGTCCAAGGGACTCTCAAGAGTTTTTAAACCTTAAAGAATTTCAAAATTTTAAATCCACTCTAGTCTTCACATCGCTAGGGTTGTCAGAGCAAATATCTCAGTTTTCCAGGGCTGTCTGGTTTATGTATGTTATTCCAAGTAATTGCATTACCTCCCCCCATTTTATACTCAAGATTGGGCTCCAGTTTGAATGATTATGTATTTGGCTACCCTTTCTGAGTTTGTACCTTCAATAGCAGTGATCAATCAGAGATGATGCTTTCTGCCAAAATGCTGCTTCACACAATTTTCAGTTCTCAGGTTTACATTTGGTAACACTTCAATACTCAAATAAATGTATTGAAAAAATTAGTTCATCTCTCTCTTTCCTATAGACCAGAATGTTAATAAGTCATGATGTATACTAAGTCTGCCACTGTAAATGAATACAAGAACAACTTTAGAGCCCCTAGATTGCAGAAGGGCTCTGCAGACAGCCTATGTATGAAAGCTGTCTGTTTTTGTTTTTTTTTCTTTTGTCAGCAAGATACACCATCTTCATTCAGGCCAGTGCTCCTATTAAATAAATGATCTTTTGGTCTCAGATTGCCAACTGGAGATAACCCTTGTTCTAGGAAAAGCTTCTCAGGCTAGGGCCAAGGAAAGAACCCTGCATATGTAAATGATGATCCTGAATCAGTTTAGTTCAGTTCAGTCGCTCAGTCGTGTCCGACTCTTTGTGACCCCATGAACCGCTGCACGCCAGGCCCCCCCTGTCCATCACCAACTCCTGGAGTTTACCTAAGCTCATGCCTATCGAGTCGGTGATGCCATCCAGTCATCTCATTCTCTGTCATCCCCTTCTCCTCCTGCCCCCAACCCCTCCCAGCATCAGGGTCTTTTCCAATGAGTCAACACTTCTCATGAGGTGGCCAAAGTACTGGAGTTTCAGCTTCAGCATCACTCCTTCCAATGAATACCCAGGACTGATCTCCTTCAGGATGGACTGGTTGGATCTCCCTGCAGTCCAAGGGACTCTCAAGAGTCTTCTCCAACACCACATTCAAAAGCATCAATTCTTCGGCACTCAGCTTTCTTCACAGTCCAACTCTCACATCCATACATGACCACTGGAAAAACCATAGCCTTGACCAGATGGACCTTTGTTGGCAAAGTAGTGTCTCTGCTTTTTAATACGCTATCTAGGTTGGTCATAACTTTCCTTCCAAGGAGTAAGCATCTTTTAATTTCATGGCTGCAATCACCATCTGCAGTGATTTTGGAGCCCCCAAAAATGAAGTCTGACACTGTTTCTACTGTCTCCCCACCTATTTCCCATGAGGTGGTGGGACCAGATGCCATGATCTTAATTTTCTGAATGTTAAGCTTTAAGCCAACTTTTTCACTCTCTTCTTTCACTTTCATCAAGAGGCTTATTAGTTCCTCTTCACTCTCTGCCATAAAGGTGGTGTCATCTGCATATCTGAGGTTATTGATATTTCTCCCAGCAATCTTGATTCCAGCTTGTGCTTCTTCCAGCCCAGCATTTCTCATGATGTACTCTGCATAGAAGTTAAATAAGCAGGGTACAATATACAGCCTTGAGGTACTCCTTTTCCTATTTGGAACCAGTCTGTTGTTCCATTTCCAGTTCTAACTGTTGCTTCCTGACCTGCATATAGGTTTCTCAAGAGGTAGGTCAGGTGGTCTGGTCTTCCCATCTCTTTCAGAATTTTCCACAGTTTATTATCATCCACACAATCAAAGGCTTTGGCATAGACAATAAAGCAGAAATAGACATTTTTCTGGAACTCTCTTGCTTTTTCTATGATCCAGTGGATATTGGCAATTTGATCTCTGGTTCTTCAACCTTTTCTTTTTTTTTTATTTTTTATGTTTTATTTTTCGGTGGGTTTTGTCATACATTGATATGAATCAGCCATAGAGTTACACGTATCGACCTTTTCTAAAACCAGCTTGAACATCTGGAAAAGTTCATGGTTCACATATTGCTGAAGCCTGGCTTGGAGAATTTTGAGCATTACTTTACTAGCGTGTGAGATGAGTGCAATTGTGCGGTAGTTTGAGCATTCTTTGGGATTGCCTTTCTTTGGGATTGGAATGAAAACTGACCTTTTCCAGTCCTTTGGCCACTGCTGAGTTTTCCAAATTTGCTGGCATATTGGGTGTAGCACTTTAACAGCAAATTCTTTCAGAATTTGAAATAGCTCAACTGGAATTCCATCACTTCCACTAGCTTTGTTTGTAGTGATGCTTTCTAAGGCCCACTTGACTTCACATTCCAGGATGTCTGGCTCTAGGTGAGTGATCACACCATTGTGATTATCTGGGTCATGAAGATCTTTTTTGTACAGTTCTTCTGTGTATTCTTGCCACCTCTTCTTAATATCTTCTGCTTCTGTTAGGTCCATACCATTTCGATCGTTTATGTAACCCATCTTTGCCTGAAATATTCCCTTGATATCTCTAATTTTTTTGAAGAAATCTCTAGTCTTTCCCATTCTGTTGTTTTCCTCTATTTCTTGGCATTGATTGCTGAGGAAGGCTTTCTTATCTCTCCTGGCTATTCTTTGGAACTCTGCATTCAAATGGGAATATCTTTCCTTTTCTCCTTTGCTTTTTGCTTCTCTTCTTTTCACAGCTATTTTTAAGGCCTTCTCAGACCATCATTTTGCCTTTTTGCATTTCTTTTCCGTGGGGATGGTCTTGATCTCTGTCTCCTGTACAATGTCATGAACCTCCTTGCATAGTTCATCAGGCTCTCTGTCTATCAGATCTAGTCCCTTAAACCTATTTCTCACTTCCACTGTATAGTCATAAGGGATTTGATTTAGGTCATACCTGAGTGGTATAGTGGTTTTCCCTACTTTCTTCAGTTTAAGTCTGAATTTGACAATAAGGAGTTCATGTTCTGAGCCACAGTCAGCTCCTGGTCTTGTTTATACCAACTGTATAGAGCTTCTCCGTCTTTGACTGCAAAGAATATAATCAATCTGATTTCGGTGTTGACCATCTGGTGATGTCCATGTGCAGAGTCTTCTCTTGTGTTGTTGGAAGAGGGTGTTTGCTGTGACCAGTGCGTTCTCTTGGCAAAACTCTATTAGCCTTTTCCCTGCTTCATTCTGTACTCCAAGGACAAATTTGCCTGTTACTCCAGCTGTTTCTTGACTTCCTACTTTTGCATTCCAGTCCCCTATAATGAAAAGGACATCTTTTTTGGGTGTTATTTCTAAAAGGTCCTGGAGGTCTTCATAAAACCATTCAACTTCAGCTTTTTCAGCATTACCGGTTGGGGCATAGGCTTGGATTACCGTGATATTGAATGGCTTGCCTTTGAAATGAACAGAGATCATTCTGTCATTTTTGAGATTGCATCCAAGTACTGCATTTCAGACTCTCTTGTTGACAATGATGGCTACTCCATTTCTTCTAAGGGATTCCTGCCCACAGTAGTAGATGTAATGGTCATCTGAGTTAAATTCACCCATTCCAGTCCATTTTAGTTAGCTGATTCCTAGAATGTCGACATTCACTCTTGCCATCTCCTGTTTGACCACTTCCAATTTGCCTTGATTCATGGACCTAACATTCCAGCTTGCTATGCAATATTGCTCTTTACAGCAGTGGACCTTGCTTCTATCACCAGTTCCATCCACAACTGGGTGTTGTTTTTGCTTTGGCTCCATCCCTTCATTCTTTCTGGAGTTATTTCTCCTCTGATCTCCAGTAGCATATTGGGCACCTACTGATCTGGGGAGTTCCTCTTTCAGTATCCTATCATTTTGCCTTCTCATACTGTTTATGGGGTTCTCAAGGCAAGAATACTGAAGTGGTTTGCCATTCCCTTCTCCAGTGGACCAATGATCCTGAATAAGCTTGTTCAAATCCAAAAAGACTCTCTTTACTGTGCGTTCTGGACTGGGAAGTTCTTGCGGAGGCAGCTGCAGTGAGAGAATCAGAATTCCCACATTGTCATCAATAAAGATGAGGCCCTTTGTATCCGCCCTTTTGTCCTGCATTGAGCTTCAGCATGTCACCAGGTATCTGAAGAAGTCTGGGTGCTGGTGAGATGTGCTTGTTTCTGTTAAGTAGAAAAATAGAAAATACCCAATTCCCAAAGAAACCCAAAAAGAAGAAAAGCAGATTGGAAAACAAAGTAGAATTTTGCCAATAACTACACAAATTCTCTTAGGGATTTACTTATTCTCCAGGGAGAGGCTGAGTTGGAGCACAGCACTTCTGTTTCAGGCTTAAATATTACCTCCCCAATCCCATATATCTCCATTTACCTGTGGGGAAGTTTACATGAAAAGTAAACACTTGTAGCTTTATGCCATAAATTTTCACTGGTGAACTGTGTCAAATATGCAAGGAAAAAAAATAATCAATACCGTTCCTATCCCAACTCTCCAGGAAAGCATTATAGAAGAGGAGGGAAAAGTTGCCAAACCGTTTTCAAGAATCCGAATAACCCTAATACGAAAGATCGACAGATATTTTGAGAAAACTGTAGGCGATGGATGTGTAATTCCTCACAAAATACTAGCAAAACAAATTCAACAGTATATTAAAAGGATGATATATCATGACCAGTTGGGATTATGATGCCAGAAAGACTAGAGTGGATTCATATTTGAAAATAAATCTGTTCACCCAAATGATACAATAAAGGGAAAATTATAGGACTTACAATATAAAGGAAAAAGGAAAGCTTTGGATACTTGCTCACATTAAACATGGCTTCCTTGGTGGCTCAGCTGGTAAAGAATCTGCCTGCAATGTGGGAGACCTGGGTTTGATCCCTGGGTTGGGAAGATCCCCTGGAGAAGGGAAAGGCTACCCACTCCAGTATTCTGGCCTGCAGAATTCCCTGGACTAAATAGTCCATGGGGTCACAAACAGTCGGACACAAGTGAGCGACTTTCACTTTCACTTCACACCAAAAACACAATTCCATTTCTATCTTCCCAATTATTACGTGATTTTTTCATACATTTTATTTTTATATATGTTATAGAACACTATATTATTATCACATTTGCTTATACCCATGTTAAAAGAAATATGGAAATGTTTAATAACATATAAGTACTGTTTCTAGTGATTTCCATTCTTCTGTGAAGACACATAATTCCATATCATTTCTTTTTTCTTCTGACTGAAGGACTTCTCTTAAACTTTTTTGTAGTGTAGATCTGCTAGTGATGGATTCTTTCAGCTTTTATATGTCTGAAAAGCTTTCTGCTTTCATTTTTGAGATGCACTTTTTCTGGATGTAGAATTGTATGTTTCGGAATTTTTTTTCTTTCAGTACTTTAAAGATTTTTAATACTCTGTTTTCTCACTTGCATTGTTTCCAATGAGAAATATGTTATTTTTATATTTGTTCTAGAGAAGTAGCATTTCTTTTTTCCTCTGCCTGCTTTCAGGAACTTCCCTTTTCACGTGTTTTGAGGAATTCAGTTACACTGTGTCTTGGCATAGTTTTCTTCATACTGTGTTCAGATTTTGTTAAGATTTTTGGATCTGTGAGGTTGTAGTTTGCATCATTTTGAAAATGCTTTGAATTCTTCAAGAAGAATTTTTGCCTTTATTTTCTTTCCTACCTGAGTCCAGGAAATTCTCTTAAAACAGTGACCTTGGGTGACACTAGAGTTCATCTCATTGGTTTCCTATCTCTCAGGAGTGTTAGTCAAGGCCTGATGTCCAGTATTTTGCATATTTTTTGTCTAGTTTTGTTGTTTTATGCAGTAAGGCAAATTTGCTTTTCTGTTACTACATCTTTGCTAGAGGAAAAATTCCAAAATTCTAAGACACCCTTGAGAAAAAATTTAGAGGCTCAGTTTCGATCCCTGGGGTGGAACAATCCCCTGGAGTAGGAAGTGGCGACCCATTCTAGTACTCTTGCCTGGAGACTTCCATGGACAGAGGAACCTGGTGGGTTAAAGTCCATGAATTCATAAACAATCAGATATGATTGAGCACACACATAGACATATGTATTAAAGCATTTTTTGAAATTCAGTTTGCTTATTTTACATATGATCTATGTGGAAAATTAATATGCATGTTTTTCCATTTCTCTTTTAAAATTGGAATTATATAAACTGTCATTAATGGCAATCAGGTTATATTCCTAGTTAGCTAAAAATATATTTTCAAACAGAAATTATATTGATTTAGCATGTTTTATACATATATATATATATTTGACATTACATGGAGAAAATTGAAATATGAATATTTATGCTTTACTAATACTAATTTAGAAATATAGAGGAGGATGTGATAATTCTAAAATAAGATTATCTTATTTAAACAAAATTTTCTTATGCACTTTAACCAATGAATGCTGCTACAATTTCAAATATTATTGTCAAATTTCAGAAATTCTGGTGACACTCTGAAGTGGATATTTTACCAGGAAAATGCCTATATATTTCAAAACTTCAGCCAGAACGAAAGGAACATAAGATAAATCTCCACATTTGTGTCACATATACTATTATAATTCTCAGCTCTTTTCATCAAATTAATTTTGTAGAACCTTCAATTTTTCCAACAAGAACTATTTCTGATGTGCTGGTGAAATGCATCTGGAGATTATCACGTGTCTATGCTCAGTTGAAGATATGAATGTCATTATGAATGCTTAGATTCCAAATTAAACTAGTTTTTTTTTATCCATCCTTTTAGAAGAAATCTACTAAGACAGATGAAAAAAATTTGATATTACCATGTGTTTGTTCATTTTCAATTTAAGCAACCAAAAGCTCCAAATATATTTCTGTAAAAAGAAATAACACTTGATTTCTGTAAATAGTTGCAAATAAATCAACATGAGATATAACTCATTTCATCTTTTAAAATTATCTGCTATTATTGTACCACAAAATATTTTTTAAAATTGATTCACTAATTGCAGGAAAATGATTGTTGTTAATCAGGATAATTATAAGAACAACTAAATTAAGATAACATTGTGGGTTTATACTGTTCTAGTTACGGAACCTAGAGGTTTTGCATGTACTAATTTTCTGTTCATAAAAATCCAAACTATTTGTTATTATCGCCATTTCACTACTGCAAAAACTGAAGCACAGACAAGTTAATGTAACTTTGCGAAGATTCCCAGGGGTAGGAAATGGCATACCACTCCAATATTCTTGTCTGGTTAATTCCATGGACAGAGGAGCCTGGTGGGCTATGGTCCTATGGGCTATGGGGTAACAAAAAGTTTGAAATGACCACACATAGCACAGAAACAGTCAAAGATTACACATTTAATAAATAGTGATTTATAATTCATAATCATAACTCAAAATTCAGGACTCAAAACCAGAAACATGACTCAGATCTTGAACTCCTTAATTACTTCTCTCTTATTTTAGATAGATTCAACCATTCCATTGAAAAAGCTAGAGAGTTCCAGAAAAATATTTATTTCTACTTTATTGACTATGCCAATGTCTTTGACTGTGTGAATCACAGTAAACTGTGAAAAATTTTGAAAGAGATAGGGATACTAGACCACCTGACCTGCCTCCTGAGAAATCTGTATGCAGGTCAGGAAGCAACAGTTAGAACTGGGCGTAGAAAAACAGACTGGTTCCAAATAGGAAAAGGAGTACATCAAGGCTGTATATTGTTACCCTGCTTATTTAAATTCTATGCAGAGTACATAATGGGAATCGCTGGGCTGGAAGAAGCACAAGTTGAAATCAAGATTACTGGGACAAATATCAATAACCTCAGATATGCAGATGACACTACCCTTATGGCAGAAAGTGAAGAAGAACCAAAGAGTGTCTTGATGAAAGTGAAAGCGGAGAAAGAAAATGTTGGCTTAAAGCCCAACATTCAGAAAACTAAGATCATGACATCCAGTCCCTTCACTTCAAAGCAAATAGATGGTGAAACAGTGGCAGACTTTATTTTTGGGGGCTCCAGAATCACTGAAGATGGTGACTGCAGCCATGAAATTAAAAGACACTTACTCCTTGAAAGGAAAATTATGACCAACTGAGACAGCATATTAAAAAACAGAGACATTACTTTACCAACAAAGGTCTGTCTAATCAATGCTATGGTTTTTCCAGTAGTCATTTATGGATGTGAGAGTTGGACTATAAAGAAAGCTGAGCACCGATGAACTGATGCTTTTTTATTGTGGTGTTGGAGAAGACTCTTGAGAGTCCCTTGTACTGCAAGAAGACCCAACCAGTCCATCCTAAAGGAAATCAGTCCCGAATATTCTTTGGAAGGACTGATGTTGAAACTGAAACTCCAATACTTTGGCCACCTGATGAGAACTGACTCATTTGAAAAGACCCTGATGCTGGGAAAGATTGAGGGTGGGAGGAAAAGGGGACAACAGAGGATGAGATGGTTGAATGGCATCACTGACTCAATGGACATGAGTTTGAGTAAACTCCACGAGTTGGTGATGGACAGGGAGGCCTGCCATGCTGCAGTCCATGGGGTTGCAAAGAATCAGACATGACTGAGCGACTGAAGTGAACTGAACCTTGGAAAAATCAATGTTAATGTATTTTTAATAAGTCACAGTTGTCAATAAAATTAATTAATCTCATCCACTCTATACTTCTAATTGCTATATTTTTATAACTTCAAAACTTATATCATTCAGTCTAGAACTCTCTCTTAAGGTACTTCAAACACCTCTACCTAGTCATCAACATCATCACAAATGAGGCTTTTATTGTTGTGGTTCAGTCACTAAGTCATGTCCAACTCTGTGACCGTATGAAATGTGGCACTCCAGGATTCCCTGTCCTTTACTATCTCTGAGTTTGCTGAGATGCATGTTCATTGAGTTGGTGATGCTCCCTAACCCTCTCATCCTCTGCTGCCCCTCTTTTCCTTTTGCCTTCAGTCTTTCCCAGTGTCAGGGTCTTTTCAAATGAGTCAGCTCTTTATATCAGGTGGCCAAAGTATTGGACCTTCAGCTTCAACATCAGTCCTTTCAGTGAATATTCAGGACTGATTTCCTTTATGATTGACAGCTTAGATCTCTCTGTAGTCCAAGGGACTCTCAAGAGTCTTCTCCAACACCACAGTTCAAAAGTATCAATTATTTAGCACTCAGCTTTCTTTATGGTCCCGCTCTCACATCCATACATGATTATTGGAAAAACCATAGCTTTGAGTATGTTGACTTTGTCAGCAGAGTGATGTCTTTGCTTATTACTAGGTTTGTCATATCTTTGCTTCCAATGAGCAAGCATCTTTTAAATTCATGGCTGCAGTCACTCTCTACAGTGATTTTGGAGCCAAGAGAATAAACTATATCACTCTTTCCACCTTTTCCCCATCTATTAGCCATGAGGTAATGTGACCAGATGCTATGACCTTTTTTTTCTGAATGCTAAATTTTAAGCCAGCTTTTTCACTCTCCACGTTCACCATCATCAAAAGGCTCTCTAATTCCTCTTGACTTTCTTCAAAGTGGCATCATCTGCATATCTGAGGTTGTTGACAGCTTTCTCAGTAATCTTGATCTAGCTTGTGATTTATTTAGCCTATCATTTTGCATAATGTACTCTGCATATGAGTAAAATAAACAGGGCGCCAATAAACAGCCTTGTCATACTCCTTTCCCAATTTTGAACCAGTCTGTTGTTCCATGTCCAGTTCTAACTGTTGCTTCTTGACCAGATATAGGTTTCTCAGGTGACAAGTAAGGCGGTGTGTATTCCCATCTCTTTAAGAATTTTCCACAGTTTGTTGTGATCCACACAGTCAAAAGCTTAAGTGTAGTCAATGAAGCAGAATTATGTGTGTTTCTGGAATTCCCTTGCTGTCTCTATGATCCAATGAATGATAGCAATTTGATCTCTGGTTCCTCTGCCCTTTCTAAATCTACCTTGAACATCTGGAATTCTCAGAGCATGTACTGCGGAAGCCTCGCTTGAAGGATTTTGAGCATAACCTTACTATCCTGTGAAATGAGCACAATTGTACAGTAGTTTGTACATTCTTTGGCAGTGCCCTCTTTGGGTTTGGAATGAAAACTGACCCTTTCTAGTCCTGTGGCCACTGCTGAGTTTTCCAAAGCTGCGGACATACTGAGTGCAGCACTTTAGCAGCATCCTAATTATTATTGATCAGTAACCCATTAATATTAATATTAGCATTCATTAATATTAATAATTGCCCTCTGCTCTTCCCCAGTAGCGTACTGGACAGTTTCTGACCTGGGAGGCTTATCTCATGATGTCATATCTTTTTGCCTTTTCATACTGTTCACATTCATGGAGTTCTTGTGGCAAGAATACTGGAGTGGTTTGCCATTCCATCCCTCAGTGGCCCACATTTTGTCAGAACTCTCCGCTATGATCATCCGTCTTGGGTGTCCTTGCACAGCGTGGCTCATAGCTTCATTGAGTCATGCAAGACCCTTCACCACAAGACTGTGCTTCCTTGTTGCCCGCAAGGATGGGGAGTTGTTTTTTTCCCTATCCTCCTCCAAATATGATTGCAATTTTTATATGCTCATTGAAACTTTTTGAATGATAATCTAGAATCTCTATTTCTAAGTCCTTCCTACCATTTTTAACTTTTGTTTTTACTTGAGGGTATCTTAAACTTACTACAAAATTGCAAATGTAACACCAAGAACAGTTTTCCAGAACCATTTGATAGCACTAGGAAGTTGCTAATACAATGCACTATACCCTTCAAATACTTCAATGGGTATTTCCTAAAAACCAGGACATTCTCATGTGTAGCCATAGTACACCCACGAAGATCAAGAAATTGCTGTGGTACCCTATTAACTTCTAGTCCTCAGATGCCATTCAGGTTCTACCAGTGGTCCCAATTATAGCCTCCAGAGAAAAAGTATCCGATTCAGAATTGTAAATTCTGCTAAGTGTTCACATCTCTGGTTATCTTTAATCCCGATCACTTATTCAGTCTTTGATTTTCATAATCTGGATGCTTGTGAATCTAGAAACCAATTATTTTACAGAATGTTCCTCAATTTGTGCTTGGACTTCCCAGGTGGTTCAGTAATAAAGAATCCACCTGCCAATGCAGGAGACACAGGTTCGACCCCCCAGAGGGGGAAATGACAACTCACTGCAGAATTCTTGTCTGGGATATCCCATGGACAGTGGATCCTAGTGGAACCACCTATAAGTCCACAGGTCTCAAAGGATTGGACACCACTGAGCACGCACACCTTCTGCTTGTCTGATATTTCTCATTGTGAGTTTCAAACTGTCCTCCTTTGGTTATGAAAGTAATCCTCTTGTTTCTATCATTGCAACCTACCAGGTGACACATGATTTTGATTGGTGGTTATTAAAATAACCTTTACTGGTTATGTTACTTAATCACTTGTTAAACTTCTCACTGTCAGACTTCTTACTGACTGGTCAGTCTATAAATATTTTGCAAAGAGCTACATTGAAACTGTAAATATCTTATAACTTACAAACTTCAATATACTCAATTCAGTATTGATTGACCAACAATTTCCTGTTTAAAAAAATGATTATAATTTGTTACTGTCACTATTTTTTATGTCAAATTGTCCAAGTTTAACCAATGAGGGTCCATTCAAGTTGGCTTATATGACAATTCATTGTGTATCCCCTCTCTAGCACAAGATCTTCCAGGCCTGTTCCAGGCTCATCTTGTTTTTTTACCTGTCCCACTTTTAGAATCAGCCATTTCTTCAAAGAGTCTTCTTTTCCTTTTTAGTGGAAAACAATTAGAAACCAATATCCAGGTGTAACATCTAGGTTTGCTCAGTGCTACAGGGGTGGCAAGCTACACACTCTCAGCAGACAGAGCTGAAGAAATGTTTTTATCTATTTATCTTTATCCAGGACTTCCCTGGTGGCTAAGATGGTGAAGGATCTGCCTGCAATGCAGGAGACCCAGGTTTGATCCCTGAGTCAGGAAGACCCCCTGGAGAAGGGAATGGCTACCCACTCCAGTATTCTGTTGAAAACCACAGTTTCACACTAATACCTCCAAATTCAGTATAATACCACAGAGTTCATAACAGTGTTATATGGTCATAGATCCAGAGATAGGACCAAAATTCCCCATAAGTGAGTATTATTGCTCTGCCAAATGAATATTTTCATTGCCTGATAACTGAACTTTGTCTTTTTGATAAAATTTTAAAATGCTAGAAAATGTACCCCAAAATATTAAATTAAAAATGATATGCCTATGATGTATAATAAAAATCAGGAAATTCATCTTAAATTTCCTCAATCAAATATAAAATGCATTCATTCAGTTACCACATGATTATTTAGCCCTATGCAGTTTCAAAGTTTGGTAATACATTAGAAAGTAAAACAAGTAAGACTGGCATTCATGTTACTTACAGTCTCTTCTAGAATAGAGAGGATAAAATTCATTATCTTTATGAGCTAAATAATTTACTGGTGCAATACAAGACATTTCAAATGTATCAGAGCAGATTATGTGAAAGGCTTTGTACAAATGAGTAAAGTGCCACCTATGACTTTGATACTCTGTCAATACAAGTTGGTTTTAGTTTTCTTCCTATAAAATGATGCATGTAATTGGGCATAAAGATAGATGTACCTTTATATTCTTATATTTATCCTTACAATTTCCTGCCACGCTTAGTTTGGCTAGAAGAAATAGAGAGTAATTTTTCATTTATTTTCTGTTATCCTCACCCCAAGAGGGCATTTATGAAATGCTCAGTTTATGAAAATACAGCTGTAGTTTTTTCACATCTGTTTGCATGGACATTTCACATTACCACCACGAATCATTCCACAATCAGATACAGTTTCCATTACTTCACAGTTTTTGCTTATAATTTATGAAGAAGACAGGATTTTGTTTGATTTCCCCAAGCTTCACTGAAACTGTAGGTTTGAGAACAACATTTATTTTGACTGGAAAGCTGAATAAACACAATTTTATAGTTTTAATGGGAAGCATTTATCAAATTCATTGAGTTAAAATAGTGGCATAATTCAGCAGAATATTTATGTGTTTTCTTCTTTCTTTTAATATTAAATGTGTCAATAACATTTCAGGGTATAGATTAGGTTACAGACACAAGACTACACAGAACAAAATGTGATTATCCATTGATCCTAAAATGTTCACATTTGTTTTAATATATGTTATTTATAAAGATATTTTATGTTTCTAACCTCCATTCAAACTATTTGGCTAATTTGATTTTGGCATGTCTTCTTGAGTATAGTAGTCTGTATTTTGACCAAATAGGTTAAAGAAGTAACTTGAGAGATTAGAATTTAGGGGGGGAAATGTATAAGCACTTGGTTGTTCTTGAGTTAAAGTAAAATTTCAATGTATTTTCAGGGAATGTTTTGTGACATCAAAACTGCTTTAAACTTTATAATTTGCAGCTCTTGGAACTTGTGCCATTCAAAAAAAAAAAAAAAAAAAGGATGCCTCATTGGTAGCATAATATAAATAGATTACAAATATATTTCAACCAACTCTTCAACAAGAGAAGTCTATGGTAATATATGAAAATTTTTACAGTATTTCTTTTTTCAAAAACAGGATTATGCATGTTTAGGCCAAGTTGAAGAAAACATTAATATAATAATATTCTGTTCAATTTCTTTAATTAAATGCAACTAGCTACTCTTCCTGGAGAAGTAAATGGCAACCCACTCCAGTGTTCTTGTCTGGAGAATCCCATGGACAGAGGAGCCTGGTGGGCTACAGTCCATGGGGTCGCAAAGAGTCGGATATGACTAGTGACTAAACAACAACAACAACAGCAACAAGATACTCTTACTGCCTCTAATCTTGTCCATTTTAGTTGAGTCTAAAAATTGAAGCCAGATTTATTTTTAAAATGCCATATTTGATCTGAAAAGACTGAAAGCAACTTTTGGCCCAAAGACACATATGAGAAAGGATTTGCCTCTAGAATATATAAGGTTCTCTAAAAACCTGATAAGAAAAGCAAACAGTCCAATAAAGATGTAAAAGATATGCAGACAATTCACTAAAATTGTATGGATAGCATATAATAGCATTATTGTATAGATATTATTAGAAGTAATACCTAACTATAGATGGAAAGAAAATAATAAAAATATGGATGTTAAACACATCATTAGACATTAGGAAAATGCAAATGAAAACCACAATAAAATACCACAACATACCTATTGTGATCAGTCACTTCAGTCGTGTCCGACCCTGTGTGATCCCATGGACTGTAGCCCACCATGGGATCCTCTGTCCACGGGATTCTCCAGGCAAGAATCCTGGAGTGAATTGCCATTTCCTCCTCCAGGGGATCTTCTGGACCCAGGGATTAAACCCGAGTCTCCTGTACTGCCAGTGGAGTCTTTACCGTCTGAGCCATTAGGGAAGCCTGACATAACTATTAGAATATCTGAAGTCAAAAACACATCACACAGCATGGATGCAGGGCACCTATAACTCTCATATATAGTGCTAGTGTGAACACAAAATTGCAAAACCATTTTGGAAAGTATTTGGGCAATTGCTTGTAAAAATAAGCCTGTAATTAACATATGACCCAGCAATCCTAATCTTACATTATCTTATCAAGAGATATGAAAATTTAGGTTCGTGCATGAGTTTATAGTTAATCGCCATTGTGTCTCAGAAACTGGAAACAAACTAGTGCTTTTAAACTGGTGAATGGACCAACAATCTGTGGTATATTGATAGAATTATATATTGATATTACTCAGCAAGAAAAGGGACAGACTGGTGTTAGACTCAATAGCAGGGTGAGTGTTGTGGGTCAAGGAGCAAAGTAATTGATTATAAAGGCTATATAGTATCTGGTGTCGCTCAGTCCTTAAGTCATGCCCAACTCTTTGTGACCCCATGGACTGTAGCACGTGAGGTTCCTTTGTTCTCCAGGGTCTCCCAGAGTTTGCTCAGATTCCTGTCCATTGTCGATGATACCATCAACCATAAAATCCTCTATTTCTCTCTTCTCCTCCTGACTTCAGTCTTTTACCGTATCAGAACCTTTTCCAATAAGTTCTTTGCATCAGGTGGCCAAAGTATTGGAGCTTCAGCTTCAACATCAGCCCTTCCAGTGAATATTCAGGGTTGATTTCCTTTAGGATGGACTGGTTTGATCTCCTTGCTGTCCAAGAGATTCTCGAGTCTTCTCCAACACCACAGTTCAAAAGAATCAGTTCTTTGGCACTCAGCCTTCTTTATGGTCCAACTCTCACATCCATATGTGACTACTGGAAAATCCATAGCTTTGACTATATGGACCTTTGTCAAAAAAGTGATATCCCTTCTTTTTAATACACTGTCTAGGTTTTTCATAGCTTTTCTTCCACAAAGCAAGCATCTTTTAAATTCACGGCTGCAGTCACCATCTGCAGTGATTTTGGAGCCCAAGAATATAAAATCTATCACTGCTTCCACTTTTCCCCCTACTGTTTGCTTTAAGTGATGGGACCAAATGTCGCAACCTTAGATTTTTGAATGTAGAGTTTTAAGTCAGCCTTCTTGCTTTTCCTTTTTCACCTTCATTAAGAAGCTCTTTAGTTCTTTTTCACTTTCTGCCATTAGAATGGTATCATCTTCATATCTGAGGTTGTTGATACTTCTCTTGGAAATCTTGATTCCTGCCTGTGATTCATCCAGCCTGGCATCTTGCATGCTGTACTCTGCGTATAAGTTAAACAAGCAGACAATATACAGTCTTGTCCTACTCCTTTCCCAATTTTGAACCAGTCCATTGTTCCATATAGGGCTCTAACTATTGCTTCTTGACCAGCATATGAGTCCATTGATGTGATGTTTTGGGAAAGACAGAATTACAGGGATAGAAAATGAGTCAGTACTAAGACGTGTGGGTGGAGGAGAGAACAGAATATCTTGGGTTATGGAACTCTTCTACAATTTGATTGTGAGGGTGTTTCAGACTCTATCCCTTTGTCAAAACTGATAAAAAATATACACTAAAAAGAGTTAATTGCTGTATGTAAATTACATTTTAGTAATACTGATTTAAATAATGTGTTTGTTCCACTATATAAAATTTTCAGTGATATAAAACTTTCAGTGAAAGTGTAGAATAAAATCTACACTCTACACATAAAAAGACATGTCTTTTATTTCATAAATTTTTCTGGTTGGCCTATCTAAACACCTCATTCCCCATTTATTAACCAAATCCCATATTCAGTTAAACTAAAATGGCCAGTTTCCATAGCAAGCATTCTCTTTTTACTTTTTACATGAACCATGAGTTTCAAATTTGTATGCTACTATATGTAGCCCTGCAATTTTCTTTTATTTTTTCTGTAATTGCAATCAACTTGCTCCTGAATTCTCATTTCCCTTCAATAGAGGAAAATATATAATCTGGTCTCTTTAAGGGGACTCTGGGCTGCTCAAGTTGAAGGAGTCTCTTGAGGTTAATTTTTCCATCAATGTTGTGTGTAACCTTAGTTATATAGGTATATAACCTATAGAGGTTATATAGTATATAATCTTAGTCAATTTAAAATTCAAACTTACTATCAGGCACCTTGTCCTCTCTTAACAATCTTTCCTTTTATCATTCTTTGTGAGTTGCATGGAAATGCTTATAGCCTTCTGGTATTAGAAGTGGATACAACATCCTGAATTGTCACCAAGGCCAGCTCTGGCCTCTCTAATGTTTCTTGATCTGCCCAGTGTCCGATTCATCTTCTGACCCAGCACGGGCTGCTTCTATGGTTTGCTGCATCTGTCCACTGAGAATGGACATAGGTTATTGCTGTCCTGCCCAGGGCGTTTTCAATACACCCAATTATAAGGTCCTGAAACTTGTGTCTTCCTTGTCTAGGCTCTAGGCATCTTCTGGATTTGGATGGCATATTTGTCTTCTACTTAGTCACAACTCTTAGAAAATAACAAATTCAATTCTCTGAGCATTGAATTTTATCATTTACATTTTAAGATATATAACCCATTGTATCTTTTAAGTACCTGGGTTTTTGAGTTGAGCTTCATTTTATTTATTTTTTTTTTTCATTTACTTTTATTAGTTGGAGGCTAATCACTTTACAATATTGTAGTGGTTTTTGTCATACATTGACATGAATCAGCCATGGATTTACACGTATTCCCCATCCCGATCCCCCCTCCCACCTCCTTCTCCACCCGATCCCTCTGGGTCTTCCCAGTGCACCAGCCCCGAGCACTTGTCAGGACATGGAAGCAACCTAGATGCCCATCAGCAGACGAATGGATAAGGAAGCTGTGGTACATATACACCATTATCAGCCATTAAAAAGAATGCATTTGAATCAGTTCTAATGAGATTGGTGAAACTGGAGCCTATTATACAGAGTGAGGTAAGCCAGGAAGATAAAGACCTATATGGGCTTCATTTTAAAACCTGCTTTGGAATTTCAAACTTGAAATAAAAATTAATTTCATTTAAATCATAAAAAAAATTAATCTTCCTCAATAAAATTGTTGCCTCTGGATAAACAGCAAGCAGGAAACACAAAGACATAAGAAAAAAGTAAGCAATGATTGGCTCAGACAGTGAAGAATCTGCAGGAGCTCCAAGTTCAATCCCTGGGTTGGGATTATCCCCTGGGGAAGGCAATGGCAACCCACCAATATACTTGCCTAGAGAATTCCATGGACAGAGGTGCCTGGCATACTACCGTCCATGGGGGTCACACAGAGTCGAACATGACTAAAC
Organism: Muntiacus reevesi; assembly: GCF_963930625.1. Classification (NCBI taxonomy): domain Eukaryota; kingdom Metazoa; phylum Chordata; class Mammalia; order Artiodactyla; family Cervidae; genus Muntiacus; species Muntiacus reevesi. The sequence goes on along the minus strand of NC_089254.1, from coordinate 102,999,924 downwards.
AACTGACTTTCACTTCCAATCACTTATCTTTCTATATATTCTGCACTATTTGTCTTATATATACTCCACTTCTTTCCTGAATAAATTCTACTGATCTCTTGGGAGTTTCTTGAAGTCATGTTTATTAGAAGATTCTGATCTCCAAAATGTGATTACTGCTCCTATGTTTTCCCTTTGCAGGTGTTTGTATCATTGTTAGTAATTATCACACATTTTGAAATTCTCATTAATTAAAAATTTAATTGATTTATTTTTATACTTCATCATTCCATCAGTATTTGTCAGATCATGTCTTAGTAAAATGCAATCAAATTAGAAATAAATTTGAAAACAATTGAATGAAAATGAAAATAAAACATGCTATGTTTTATTATTTTTAACATGCATTTTATTAAGACATGATCTGGCAAATACTGATGGATTGATGTTGTAAAATGCGTTGAGATTTGCTTGGTGGGCTAATAAATATGGTAATTTTTATATATTCCCTATATTCATTAATTTGATATTTAATCTTTGCATAATATATTCCCTATATTCATTAATTTGATATTTAATCTTTGCATAATAAGTATGGGTTTTTATGTATTGCTCAGAAGAAATATGCAAAATATTTGAAAACCAATGCTCGTGTTGGTCAAACCAGTTGGAATGTATCTTCAGTCACTCAGAACAGCTAGTGGCACATACACTTTACTAGAAATGGCAGTTGAATTTAACAATGTATATAGCTACTAGACAAAGCTTTATAATTGTGTTGTTCATATCTTATAAATCTTAGATATATTTTTGTATATTTAGCATATAATTATAATTAAGGTGATTGGTATTGAAATCTCTGTGTAATGGTGAAATTGACAATTTCCTTACCTATTTATATGCATTTTATTTTATATATTGTGAATCTTTTTGAAAAATTTGTGTAAGTTTCAAATAATTGTATGGTACTTGTAAATGAGATCTTTCATCATCATTTGTCAATTTTCTTTAACCTGAATAAGTTAGGTCTCTAAGAGTATTTTTTCTGAAATTTATTGCCTATATATATTTTATATATCTTTGTAGAATATTTTTTATTTTTGATATCAATCATTTGTTATTCTCATAGATGAAAATTTTGTCAGTTATAATCCAATTATAGAAAGCTAATGTTTTACCATCATATATGTCCAACTTTTCAGGTCTTTTTTCCACATTCTTTGCCATTGCTTTTTAATTTTTCTTCACTATTACTTTTTATAATATTGTGATAGAAATCTTATAATAAAGATATAATCTTTTACTATGTTTTCTAACTGATACTAGTTGGTGTAGAGAAAATATATGGATTTTTATGCTTATTTTGTCAATTTTACTGTATTTTTGTTTAACATAGTACTACTACATGATATTTTTTATAAATCATCACTTTTTTCTTTTGTAAAATTTTCCCTTAAGTGAAGATCATGCTAGAGAGGTCCTGCTTTTTCTTTTTACTATGTTTTCTTTTTTTTTTTTTTTCATTTATTTTTATTAGTTGGAGGCTAATTACTTTACAATATTGTAGTGATTTTTGTCATACATTGACATGAATCAGCCATGGATTTACATGTATTCCCCATCCCGATCCCCCCTCCCACCTCCCTCTCCACCCGATTCCTCTGGGTCTTCCCAGTGCACCAGGCCCAAGCACTTGTCTCATGCATCCAACCTGGGCTGGTGATCTGTTTCACTATAGATAATATACATGTTTCGATGCTGTTCTCTCAAAACATCCCACCCTTACTATGTCTTCTTTAAAAAAATCTACAATACTTTTTAAAGAAATTTATGCTTAGTATAGCAAATATAATATACAGATGATTTAAATATAAAATGTATCAACTTAAACAAATGTTTAAAGACAATTTTATAGCTGTACATTGCTGAAATGAATTTAATGCTAATAATATTCTTGACCATTTTTCAGATATTTATTTTTATTGTGCTTAATTGTTAAAGCATTTAAGGCCATAAGGAATTGTCTGAAAGTCAGTACACAATCATTTAAAAGGCATTTGTTTGTGTGTGTTGACCTGTAAACATAAGGCCAAATAAGACCCAACTAAATCAAATAAACTTGTTTCTCAGGGCAAGTTAGCTGGGTTCCCTAAAGAAAAAGATAAAACAAACTGAGTGCTTCAATGTCAACAGGGTCTATCAACCATGGTTACAAGCATGTATGTCTAAGACGCCTCAAGGTCATAAAACAAATTCCTAAAAGTTCAGCCTTATGGCTTCGCACTGAGTCACTGTAAAACCATCTGAATTCCATGGGGAACATTTATTTCAAAATCGATGTTGGAGTTGTTTGAAGAGACGAGAACTACCTCTGAACCAATGCGCAGGCAGGTAGAAAGGATTACAGGTATTTGAAGTAAACTTCTAAGGAGCTTTTCAAAAACTGAAGAATGGACATCACAGCTACCTCTTACATGACATCCACAAAAACCCTGTGGAGTTTATTCATGTTGTTGTTCAGTTGCTAAGTCATCTCTGACTCTTTTGCAACCCCATGGGCTATAGCCCACCAGTTTCCTCTGTCCATGGGATTTCTCAGGCAAGAATATTGGATGAGGCTGCCATTTCCTTCTCCAGGGGATCCTCCTGACCCAGGGATTAAATTGGTGTCTCTTGCATTGGCAGGCACATTCTTTACCACTGAGCCACCTGAAAAGTTTACCTATACATAACCAGCACATATTGCCTTTATGGATTTTACAGGAAACCATTGTTGTTTGTTCAAAACAGAGATTCAGTTCAGTTCATTTCAGTTGCTCAGTCGTGTCTGACTCTTTGCCATCCCATGGACTGCAGCATGCCAGGCCTCCCTGCCCATCACCAACTCCCAGAGTTTACTCAAACACATGTCCATTGAGTCGGTGATGCCATCCAACCATCTCATCCTCTTGTCCCCTCCTCCCCCCACCATCAATTTAAATTTGTGCTTTTCCAAGAATATCATATATTCTCCAAGAAATGGCAACCCCACTGCAGTATTGTTGCCTGGAAAGTCCCATGGATGGAGGAGCCTGGCAGGCTACAGTCCATGAGGTCAAAAAGAGTAGGACACGACTCAGTGACTTCACTTTCTTTCTTTGGAAAATGAAGATTTATGTTTAGAATTTATAAAGTATTTACAGACATTTATAGTAGGTGGTTATACCTCATTTGAAAAATAGTAAAAATGGTAAAGAATCAATATATTAACTCCAGTTATTTGCACACATTTGTTTTTATTTTACAAGCCACAAGTTTGGGGTTTAATGTGAGTCCCTAGAAATAACACGATATGATCTTTGCTCTCCAGAGACCATGCTGCATTAAAAATGTTCAAGTTATTTCTTGTTTGGGAAAACTTCTGAAATGACAGGTAAGGAAGTTGAACCCATGCTGGAAGAATATTTTATCTTAATTTTAGTTTCTCCTCTTTTTTTCAGCTGATGTAAAATACTCAGTAACATATTAAATATTTAAAAATATATCTACCATAGAGATGCTAGAAAGATTAACAATATTATACACACTCAGAGATACAGCACACAGGAGTCTTTCTGCTTGTCTGTTGATTTTTTTAGCTTACACAATAGATATTATTATCTCACGTTTCTGGAGGCTAGAAGGACTAGACCAAGGTGCTGGCGGGGTGTTTTCTTGAGGGGTGTGAGAGGAGGGTCTGCTGCATGCTTCTGTCCTTAGCTTGTAGACAGCCACCTTCTCCACGTGTCTCCTCCCAGTGTGATCTATATGTGTGTTTCTCTTTGCAAATTTCCTCTTCTAACATGATCCTTCTTCATCTCTGTGGTCTGCCGGTTGCTCAGTTGAATACTGGTGTTGTAGGATTTTCACTATGGTATCTTTCCTCTGGATAGTTACAAGTTGGTCTTAAGAGAGGGATTGACCTTAGGAACTACCTATGTTTCCATCTTGATGTTACTCGGAACAAATTTTTAAAAGTAGGATGTAGCCCATGCTCTTTCACTTTGACATGTATTTTGCTTTTTTCCTTCAAAATTTAGAATCATGAGATCATTTATGTTCACACGTTATGTAGTTTATTCATTTATTACTTTTTTTTAGCTCGTTGAGGTATTATTGATACATAGGAAAAGTATATATTTAAGGTGTCCAATTACATGTTTTAATACATATTGAGACTGTGAAATGATCACCATCATTAAGCTGATTAACATATTCATCACCTCTCATAGCTAATTCTTTCTTTCCTTCGCTTTCTTTCTCTCTCTCCTTCCCTCCATTCCTCCCTTTTTCCTTCCCTCCTGTCTTTTCTCTCTTGTCACTCCCTCCCTTCCTTCCACTCTCCTCTTTCTTTTATAGTGAAAACACTTAAGATTTACCCTCAGAGCAAATTACTGCTTATAATTCCATTATTTGAATAGCTGAATATATAGCTGGATTTTGATCAAGGAGGGTTTTAGGGGCACCAAACCTCCCCCCATGCAAAGTGGAAAATCCCTATATTAACTCTGCAGTCAACCCTGTACATCCCGAGTTTCACTCTCACAGGAGACTCAGTCAACCACAAATCTTGTGGTTCTGTAGTATGCATGTATTAAACAACAGCAACAGCAAAATAAAACAGCCTATAAGTGGATCTGCATTGTTCAAACCCATGCTGTACAGGGTTAATTGTAATGTAATTTATTTCTTGTGATAATGGACCTTAGTTTGCTTTTATTATTGCTCTCTTAAACCAGTATTCTTATACATGATTCTTGCTCCCTTGCTGCCTATATGGCAGGCATCTTTAGAGTGGATTGCTAGGTTGTAAGACAGAAGAAAAACTGAATTACATTCCAAAGTAATTGGGAAAATGTGTACATTTTGGTTTTCACTGTTTCTGATCTTTATTGCCACTAGATTTTCTTAATTTTTAAAATTTTTGTCAATATGAGGATTGTGAAATACTTCTCATTGTGTTTTTCATTTTCATTTTCTGATTAGAGTTAGGTTAGACAATTGTCAAATATGTATAGGCAACTGTGTGTCCTCAGCTATGTCACTACCAAATTGCTGAAATTTTCTAATTTATTTTTAGAAGTTAGCTACATGTTCTGAATATGTTTTATTTTGTTGGTTGTATACATTGCATTTATTTTTCCTTAACTTGTGGTTTGTTATTTTCACTTGACTAGAAATTCATACATTTATGTTTCAAAAGGCCATGTTTTATAAAGCACAGAAACATCAATTTCCTTGATTGACTTTTTGTGCTTATATAAAACACTTTTTCCTTTCCTTAAGTTATAAAGATATTCAGCTACTTTTTGTTTTTAAAAGATTCATTGCTGTCTATATTTGTATCCTTTATTTTTGTGAATTGCTTTTTGTAAATGTTCAGATTCTTAAATTTTAAGACCTTAAACTTTCCCTAAAATGTGTTTTTTTTTAAATTTTATTTTATTAGTTGGAGGCTAATTACTTCACAACATTTCAGTGGGTTTTGTCATACATTGACATGAATCAGCCATAGAGTTACACGTATTCCCCATCCCGATCCCCCCTCCCACCTCCCTCTCCACCCGATTCCTCTGGGTTCTCCCAGTGCACCAGGCCCGAACACTTGTCTCATGCATCCCACCTGGGCTGGTGATCTGTTTCACCATAGATAATATACATGCTGTTCTTTCGAAACATCCCACCCTCACCTTCTCCCACAGAGTTCCAAAGTCTGTTCTGTACTTCTGTGTTTCTTTTTCTGTTTTGCATATAGGATTATCATTACCATCTTTCTAAATTCCATATATACGTGTTAGTATGCTGTAATAATCTTTATCTTTCTGGCTTACTTCACTGTGTATAATGGGCTCCAGTAAGTCTACAAGCAATAAATGCTGGAGAGGGTGTGGAGAAAAGGGAACCCTCTTACACTGTTGGTGGGAATGCAAACTAGTACAGCCACTATGGAAAACAGTGTGGAGATTTCTTAAAAAACTGGAAATAGAACTGCCATATGACCCAGCAATACCACTCTTGGGCATACACACTGAGGAAACCAGATCTGAAAGAGACACGTGCACCCCAATGTTCATCGCAGCACTGTTTATAATAGCCAGGACATGGAAGCAACCTAGATGCCCATCAGCAGACGAATGGATAAGGAAGCTGTGGTACATACACACCATGGAATATTACTCCCTAAAATGTTTAAAAAGCTGTATACTGCTTTGGAAATTTTAATTTGATATGTGTGATATATCAGCAAATGTAAATAGTTGTGAAATATAATTTTTTTTTGTAATTTGTAAATATAGGCTTTTCAGTAGAGAATTTGGGTTACTTTTCAAAAACTATCCAGTAAATCAAAATACTGTGGCAATTTGAAATCCATAATCATTAAATTAAAACAATCAGCAATATGAGCTTGTTTAACATTCAGAGTTTTGCCTTATTTTATAAATTCAATAAGAGAAGGAAACGGCAACCCACTCCAGTGTTCTTGCCCGGAAAACTCCATGGACAGAGGAGTCTGGCAGGTTACAGTCCATGGGGTTGAAAAAATTGGACATGATTAGTGACTAAATTATACCACACATATATTCAATATTGATATGCTTTAGGGAGTGGGGGGCACTGAGTGTAACAGTCCATGCATCTTTTGAGGGAGGTCACCATCATCTTCATTACCTCCACCATAGTTTGGCCCAAGGTAAATAGGTAGGGAGGGAACCGGGCTCTCACCCAACAACAGAAAATTGGATTAAAGATTTACTGAGCATGGCCCCACCCATCAGGACAACACCAAGTTTCTCCCTCTGTCAGTTTAGCCCATCAGGAAGCTTCCATAAGCCTCTTATCCTTCTCTATCAGAGAGCAGACAGACTGAAATCCACAATCACAGAAAACTAACCAATCTGATCACATGGACCACAGCCTTGTGTCCCTCAATGAAACTATGAGCCATGCAATATAGGGTCACCCAAGACAGACGGGTCTTGGTGGAGAGGTCTGACAGAATGTGGTCCCCTGGAGAAAGGAATGGCAAACCACTCAGGTATTCTCGCCTTGAGAACCCCATGAACAGTATGAAAAGGCAAATGATAGGATACTGAAAGATAATCTCACCAGGTTGGTAGGTGCCCAATATGCTACTGGAGATCAGTGGAGAAATAACTCCAGAAAGAATGAAGAGATGGAGCCAAAGCAAAAACAATACCCAGTTGTGGATGTGACTGATGATGGAAGCATGGTCCGATGCTATAAAGAGCAATATTGCATCAGAACCTGGAATGTTAGGTCCATGAATCAAGGCAAATTGGAAGTGGTTAAACAGGAGATGGCAAGAGTGAACATTGACATTTTAGGAATCAGCAAACTAAAATGGACTGGAATGGTGAATTTAACTCAGGTGACCATTATATCTACTACTGCAGGCAGGAATCCCTTAGAAGAAATGGATATAGCCATCATAGTCAACAAAAGATTTCAAAATGCAGTACTTGGATGCAATATCTAAAACGACAGAATGATCTCTGTTCATTTCCAAAACAAATCATTCAATATCATGGTAATCCAAGTCTATCCCCAGAGCAGTAATGCTGAAGAAGCTGAAGTTGAACAGTTCTATGAAGACCTACAGGCCTTCTACAATTAAAACTGAAAAAAGATGTCCTTTTCATTATTGGGGACTGGAATGCAAAAGTGGGAAGTCAAGAAACACCTGGAGTAACAGGCAAATTTGGCCTTGGAATACAGAATGAAGCAGGGCAAAGGCTAATAGAGTTTTGCCAAGAGAACGCACTGGTCATAGCAAACACCCTCTTCCAACAGCACAAGAGAAGACTCTACTTACTCATGGACATCACCAGATGGTCGACACCAAAATCAGATTGATTATATTCTTTATAACCAAAGAAGGAGAAGCTCCATACGGTCAGCAAAAACAAGACCGGGAGCTGACTGTGGCTCAGATCATGAACACTTGATTGCCAAATTCAGGCTGAAGTTGAAGAAAGTAGGGAAAACTATTAGACCATTCAGGTAAGAACTAAATCAATTCCCTAACAATTATACAGTGGAAGTGAGAAATAAATTTAAGGAACTAGATATAATAGACAGAGTGCCTGATGAACTATGCATGGAGGTTCATGACATTGTACAGGAGACAGGGAGCACGACTGTCCCCAAGAAAAAGAAATGCAAAAAACAAAATAGTTCTCTGAGGAGGCCTTACAAATAGCTGTGAAAAGAAGAGAAGTGAAAGGCAAAGGAGAAAAGGAAAGATATACCCATTTGAATGCAGAGTTCCAAAAAATAGCAAGGAGAGATAAGAAAGCCTTCCTCAGTGATGAGTGGAAAGAAATAGAGGAAAACAATAGAATGGAAAAGACTTGAGATCTCGTCAAGAAAATGAGAAATACAAAGGGAATATTTCATGCAAAGATGGGCTCAATTAAGGACATAAATGGTAGGGATCTAACAGAAGCAGAAGATATTAAGAAGAGGTGGCAAGAATACACAGAAGGACTGTAAAAAAAGATCTTCACGACCCAGATAATCACAATGGTGTGATCACTCACCTAGAGCCAGACATCCTGGAATGCGAAGTCAAAGGGGCCTTAGGAAGCATCAATATGGACAAAGCTAGTTTAGGTGATAGAATTCCAGTTGAGCTATTTCAAATCCTAAAAGATGTTGCTGTGAAAGTGCTGCACTCAATACGTCAGCAAATTTGAAAAACTCAGCACTGGCTGTGGGGCTGGAAAAGGTCAGTTTTCATTCCAATCCCTAAGAAAGGCAATGCCAAAGAATGCTCAAACTACCGCACAATTACATTCATCTCACATGCTAGTAAATTAATGCTCAAAATTCTCCAAGCCAGGCTTCAGCAATCCATGACCTGTGAACTTCCAGATATTCAAGATGGTTTTAAAAAAGACAGAGGAACCAGAGATCAAATTGCGAGCATCCACTGGATCATCAAAAAAGCAAGAGAGTTCCAGAAAAACATCTCTTTCAGCTTATTGTCTATGCCAAAGCCTTTGACTGTGTGGATCACAATAAACTGTGGAAAATTCTGAAAGAGATGGGAAGACCAGACCACCTGACCTGCCTCTTGAGAAACATGTATATGGGTCAGGAAGCAACAGCTAGAACTGGACATGGAACAAGAGACTGGTTCCAAATAGGAAAGGAGTACGTCAAGGCTGTGTATTGTCACCCTGCTTATTTAACTTCTATGCAGAGTACCTCATGAGTGATACTGGCCTGGATAAAGTACAAGCCGGAATCAAGATTGATAGGAAAAATATCAATAACCTCAGATATGCAGATGACACCACTCTTATGGCAGAATTCTAAGAAGAATTAAAGAGCGTCTTGATGAAAGTGAAAGGGGAGAGTGAAAAAGTTGGCTTAAGGCTCAATGTTCAGAAAACAAAGATGATGGCATCCAGTCCCATCACTTCATGGCAAATAGATGGGAAAACAGTGGAAACAGTGACAGACTTTATTTTGGGGGTTCTCCAAATCACTGCAGATGGTGATTGTAGCCATGAAATTAAAAGATGCTTACTCCTTGGAAGAAAAGTTATGACCAAACTAGACAGCATATTAAAAAGCAGAGACATTACTTTGCCAACAAAGTTTCATCTAATCAAGGTTATGGTTTTTCCAATAGTCATTTATGGGTGTGAGTGTTGGCCTATAAAGAAAACTGAACATTGCAGAATTGATGCTTTTGAACTGTGGTGTTGGAGAAGACTCTTGAGAGTCCCTTGGGACAGCGAGGAGATCCCAACTAGTCCATCCTAATGGAAATCAGTCCTGAATATTCATTGGAAGTGCTGATACTGAAGCTGAAACTCCAATACTTTGGCCACCTGATGCAACCAACTGGTTCATTTGAAAAGACCCTGATGCTGGGAAAGTCTGAAGGTGGGAGGAGAAGGGGACGACAGAAGATGAGATGGTTGGATGGCATCACTGACTCAATGGACATGAGTATAAGTAAACTCCAGGATTTGGTGATGGACAGGGATGCCGGGCATGCTTCAGTTCATGGATTCACAAGGAGTTGGACATGACTGAGTGACTGAATTGGATGAACTGATGTATATAAACTGCAACAAAAATGTAAATATGATTTGAAATATTTTTTGAGAATTTTAGTGTTTCTAAAGATATCCACAAGTTAAAATTTAGTCAGAATTTTTTCATTACAATTGAGTTAGTGTGAATTGTAAGCACAAAGATGAACAAAATGACACTGATATTTATTTGAATAATTATTAAGTATGAGAAGTAGAAAATAGATGGAAGTGATCTCTTGTGAGATGACAGAGGATGTTTTTGTTTCTTCCAAATAGTTTGGATCTTTATTATTTATTGTTAGAATGAGAACTTTTTCCTAGTTTTATTCATTGCAGATGTAAATGAAAGAAAATTTATACACTTAATGGAGAGATACTAATGACAGGAGATCTGTATTCACATTGTTCTTAAACTATTTTCAGATTATATTCCAATAACCTAGTAACTTCTCAAAAAACCTATTTTTAATGTCATTTCAGCTGACAACTTGATTACTTCCTTCTTCAGTTTTATTAATAGCAAGGAATTGGAAATGACCTAACTTTCAAAAAGATTTGTTACTTAGTCATGAAGATCAATCACAAACTCAGTTTCTAGGAATTATCCGTAAAAGGCTTTACTAAGACTTTTCAAAAGACTATTCATTATTCCTTTTACTTTTCAACTTAGAGACAACCTGTTTAACCTGATACACTAAAAATTTATCAGAAGAGTTGATTTCAACACGCCCTTGCTAGTGTAATATATATTTTAATATACGTTTTCTACTTATGTTTTAAATATATATTTGAGTGAAAAATTGTGGAGCTATATTTTAACTTCTTTAGTTTATGGGAAATAATGTTTATATAACCTAATTGGATAAGTTAATCCTTGTCAAGCAAATCACTTGACACTTTCTGCGTGAAAGTGACAAAAATGTGCTAATAGGCACCACCTTGGCAATCATTGAACTTCTAAATTTCAACTCTAGAACAGATACATTCATCATCACATGATTTGGGGAGGCAGTCCCCCAAATTTTCCATACCAGCGACCAGTTTCATGGAAGATGATTTTTCCATGGACAGGAGCTGGGTGGGGCAATGAATTTGGCTTTACATTTATTGTACAGCTTATTTCTATTATTATTATTAATACATCAACTCAATCTCAGATCATCAGGCATTACACCCTGGAGGTTGGGGACCCCTGATTTGGGGGGTATGGTTAAAATATAGTGCTACATCATCAGCATTTCTTAAATTCTCATTCATCCTCATACACCTTTCTCTCTTTCCCTCTTTCATTCGCCTCACCCCAAATCTTTTTCTTTCTCATTTGTTTCATAGTGTTTCCTCCCCAGAAGTGATATACTAAGTTTTTGACAATTTTCTGGGAATAATTCAGGATTTTACCACTCGTGTATTCCATTTGAATAAATCTGGTAAAGAACATTTTGATATATAAATAGAAAAAGCATTACAGTCCTCATGCTAAGCATTTTCCTTTGGAAGAAATAGCATATAAATGAGAGAGCAAATAAGACTATTTCAGAGCAAGATTATGGTGTATTTGATCTATTGATGGAAGTTTTTAATTTCTCATCTTATCAGATAATTTGACAGTTTTATACCACAAGATAATTCTGGATAATCAAGAGGAATGGTCTTCTTTTGTAAATGTGAATAAAGTGAAAAAGAACTTAAAAATCTGCAAATGATACTCCTACTCAAGTGTGTTCTTGGGCACAATATCTTATGCAGAAATAGATGTTGAAGTTAAAGATCTAGAATTTTTTTTTTCTTTTATGTATTTGTGATTTACGTAAAACTTAAGCAGTATTTAAGTTCCTGAAGCAGTATTTAAGTTCTTAGTTTTTACATGGGCCAAGTTGAAGGTGATTGGAATACGGTGGGAGATAGGGATTTATTTGTCTAATTTTTCTGTAGGTACAGTCAACTGAGGTACAACCAGGTATTGAATATGTACCACTGGTCTGCAATGGTAGCTGGGTCAGTGATCAGGTTTCCATTAAGTATCCATGTCTACGGATAGAGGAGACTGGCAGGCCACATCCATAGGGTTGCAAAGAAGTGGATACAACTTAGTGACTAAACAACAAGAACAAAATGGTTGGAGGGGCCGTTTTTACTGTTCTGATGTCTTTCTTTGCATCAATACCACAGTGTAATTATCATAGCTTTGTGGAAATACTTGATATATAGTATGCTATTGCAAAGCAAGAACTTTTCTTCTTCTTCTTCTTCTTCAATTTTGTCCTCTTTCAGGAGTTTCTTGGCTATTTTTTTATTTTAACTTCCCAAATTTACCATTACTTAGTGAGGATCGACAAAAAACTTTTTGAGCTTTTTAATGGAATAAATTTGAGCTTAGTATCAATTAAGAACTGTTTTATTTATGATATCAAATCTTCTCTTTAAGAACATGCTATGTCTCTCCATTTATTTAGGACCTTGTCAATGTTTTACATTTCATAATTCTTCCCATAAAGGGTTTACTCTAGTTTTCAGTTTTATGCTTAAGTACTATGCATTTCTATTGCTATTTTTAGTGATACTTTATTTGTAAGCACCTAGCAAGTGAGAAATCCTGTACAAGGCAACTTTTATAGGTCTCAGCAAACCTGTATGTATAAGAATACAAATCTGTATGTATAAGCATAATTTCCAGACTTTTAGATTTCATAATTGAAGTAGTTAATTCAAAGAGAAGCTAAGATGCTAGTCAATATTAATTAAAGGGAAAAGATTAGTTTTGAACATAGAACTAATTTCTAGGCATTCTGGACTGCACTTTACTTTCTAGAGAAACTTCAGTATATATAGTATATATAAAGGAGACCAAATGTGCACAAATTACAATGCAGCATATGTTGTATCAAATATGGACTTTTAGAAGAATAATTAGACAGAATGGCGTACAAATAATAAATCTACAAACATGAAAAAGTCTACAAACAACAAATGCTGGAGAGGGTGTGGAGAAAAGGAACCCTCTTGCACTGTTGGTGGGAATGCAAATTAATACAGCCACTATGGAGAACAATGTGGAGATTCCTTAAAAATCTAGGAACAAAACTACCATATGACCCAGCAATCCCACTACTAAGCATACACTCTGAGGAAGCCATAATTGAAAAAGATACAAGTACCCCAATATTCTTGCAGCACTTTTACAATAGTTAGGACATGGAGAAGCCTAGATGTCCATCGACAGATGAATGGATAAGGAAATTGTGGTACATATCCACAATGGGCCTGGGGAAGGAAATGTCAACCGGCTCCAGTGTTCCTGCCTGGAGAATCCTGTGGATGGAGGAGCCTGGCAGACTGCAAAGAGCTGGACATGACGGAGTGCCTAACACTACACACAATGGAATACTACTCAGCTATAAAAAGGAATGCGTTTGAGTCAGTTCTAACGAGGTAGATGAACCTAGAGCCTATAATACAGAATGAAATAAGTCAGAAAGAGAAGGACAAATATCACATATTAATGCACATATTTGGAACCTAGAAAGATAGTACTAATGATCCTACTTGCAAGGCGGCAAAGGAGATGCAGACATAAAGAACAGACTTTTGGACACAGTGAGGAAAGAAGCAGATGGGATGATTTGAGAAAAAAGCATTGAAACATAAGCATTGCCATAGGTAAAATAGATAGCCAGTAGGAGTGTGCCATATGACACAGGGAACCCAAGGCTGGTGCTCTGTGACAACCTAAAGGGGTGGAGTGGAGAGGGAGGTTTAAAAAGGAGGGGACAGATGCATACTGATTCACATGGATGTATGGCAGAAACCATCACAATACTGTAAAGTAATTATCTTCTAATTAAAAATTAAAATTAAAAAATTTTCTAATAAGAATAATTAGAATCTAGAGGAAGAAACAATTAATAATTTTCTCCTTGCTTCCATTAGAAGATATTTATATTAGATATATATATATGATATTGTTATATATTTACAAGATGTAATTATATATTATCAGACTATAATGTTTAAAATTATATAAATATACACTAAACAATACTATAATATAAACAGTAAATTTGCTTCTGCCTACCTTTCCTGGTGACTCAGACAGTAAAGAATCTGCCTGCAATACAGAAGACTCGGGTTCAGTCCCTGGGTTGGGAAGATCCCCTGGAGAAGGGAATGGATTACCCACCCCAGCATGCTTGCCTGAAGAATTCCATGGACAGAGTAGCCTGAAGGGCTACAGTCCATGGGGTCACTAAGAGTTGGACACCACTGAGCCACTAACACAGTTACAGTGACCCAAAGTTCCAGCAACCTACCAGAAATTTTGCTTTTCTTTCTAATATATTAAAACTGTCTTGTTTAATTTATGAGTAAACTCAGAAGACATAGACATAGAAATGTCCTAAATAGTCTGCTACTATTTCTTTTTAACTTTGTGACTTCCATTTATTCACCCACTCACTCACGGTGTGTGGGGACAATAGTCATAATTTTCAATATTTGTTACAGTTTTGTTCTGAATCATCTTTTCAAGAATGTTTTGTATTAATTTTTCCAAAATAAAAGTGCCATTTTCCTTATGAGCTGAGGGTAGGTTTGTAGACTACCCAGTACAATGAAGATAATGTCTCCCTTCAAGGTAAAGGTTGAGCAGGTTTTCATAAAGCCCATAATAAAAAAACTGGAGTTTCCTAAACTTTGGGTTCCTCAGCTCTGATGAAAGCCCATTGCTTACGCCGCATGCACCTAGGTTGCTCTGTATCTCAAGGGGAAAAAAAGCAAATGTGAGTGAAGTCGCTTGCTCCTGACCCAAGAGCATCATATTGTTTGCTAACATCTATGAAACTGTTGAAGATTTACTTTTATTTTTTATTGTTTTTTTTACTTTTTTTTCAGAGGACAGTTGATTTACAATGCTATACTGGTTCCATGTGTTTAGCTTGAATGTCAGGTAAAATCTCGCGCCATTTACAGTTTTTAGGAAGGCTCAGAGAAAATAGGCACAAGTAGAAATAGTACTGGGTATGAGTGAGAGTTAATACTATTATTATTATTATGTATTGTTTTATTATAGAGAATTCTTTTTTAATTAATTTATATATTTTAATTGGAGGCTGATTACTTTACAGTATTGTAGTGTTTTTTGGCATACACTGACATGAATCAGCCACCTGTGTACGTGGGTCCCCCATCCCAAACCCCCTCCCACCTCCCTCCCCATCCCATCCTTCAGGGTTGTCCCAGTGTACCGGCTTTGAGTGCCCTGTTTCATGCTTCAAACTTGACTGGTGATCTATTTCACATACAGTAATATACATGTTTCAATTCTATTCTCTCAAATCATCCCACTCTCACCTTCTCCCACACAGTTCAAAAGTCTGTTCTTTATAACTGTGTATACAATTATTATTTAAGTTCTTAGAGCTTAAGTAATATATATTTCTTAAGTAATATATATTCTTATATAATTTTGCACTAAAAATCTTCATATTGCAAAAGCTCTTTACTTACTCTAAAAGTACTGCCTTGTCTCTAAATACTGAGTTAATTATAGCTTTTTTTTCCCTTTTTTTTCCTTTATTTTTTTTTTAATTTTCTTTATTTTTTTTCAGTGGGTTTTGTCATACATTGATATGAATCAGCCATAGAGTTACACGTATTCCCCATCCCGATCCCCCCTCCCACCTCCCTCTCCACCCGATTCCTCTGGGTCTTCCCAGTGCACCAGGCCCGAGCACTTGACTCATGCATCCCACCTGGGCTGGTAATCTGTTTCACCATAGATAATATACATGCTGTTCTTTCGAAACATCCCACCCTCACCTTCTCCCACAGAGTTCAAAAGTCTGTTCTGTACTTCTGTGTCTCTTTTTCTGTTTTGCATATAGGGTTTTTTTTTTTTTTTTTTTTTTAAATATTATTTTATTAGTTGGAGGCCAATCACTTTACAACATTTCAGTGGGTTTTGTCATACATTGACATGAATCAGCCATATAGTTACACGTATTCCCCATATATACAGAGTGAAGCATATAGGGTTTTGAATGATGTATTATAATTCACTTATAATGTTTGCTGATTAACTTTTTATAAAAATTAATACATGAAAATAAAAATAAACATGACCACTTCAGGTAGAGTTTTCCATATATTTTTATAAAGTCATGTTTTAATATATATATTTTTAATCTAGTTGAGCTCATGCCTCATTTTATTATTAAAAAATTATTTATGCCATATCTTATTTCAGAAAATGAGTTTAATAGGAACATATCATTTTTATTTTCTGTTTTCCCACTTACTTCAATACCAAAAGTATGCAATTTAAACAGTTATTAGAAGTTATTTAACTGGTGTATGTTATTTTATCAATTGGATACACATTACCTTATTTAGTATTTACTTCCCATTGGAAATGTATCTGTGATTTTTCTACCATATACATAATATTGTGATGATCATTTTTGTGCATGACTCTATTCATAAATACAGTAAAATGATCAAGAGAATTCCCAGAAGAAAATTGCTTGCTCAAATTTTGATTATAGATAAGAACTTTGGTTTTTAGGTTAAAATTTTATTCAGAAATATTGTGCTCTTTGACCTTTGGTGTTAAATGAAATCTCAATAACATGGCAGGTGAAAGGTAGAGGCTACACTTGGTGTTATTTGGGTTTTTAGTTTGTGACATTAAACATGAAAAGTATATTGTGTTCAGTCACTAGGTTGTATCCGACGCTTTGTGACCACATGGACTGCAGCACATGTGGCTTCCCTGCCCTTCACTATTTCCCTGAGTTGCCCCAAAACTCATCTCCATTGAGTCGGTGATGCCAGCCAACCATCTCACCCTCTGTCCTCCCCTTCTCCTCCTGCCCTCAATCTTTCCTAGCATCAGGGTCTTTTCCAATGGGTTGGCTCTTCATGTCAGGTAGCCAAAGTATTGGAATATTCTGTAACTATTTGGGGTTGATTTCCTTTAGGATTGATTGGGTTGACCTCCTTGCAGTCCAAAGGACCCTCAAGAGCCTCTCTAGCACCACAATTCAAAGCATCAATTCTGCACTCAGCCTTTTTTATAGTCCAACTCTCACAAAACGTGTATTAGTCAGTCATTTATTTATGTGCCTGCTTTTTGAGATTGTCAGCCAAGCTTTTCCCAGTTGTAATGCTATTCTATTTCTCTCAAGTATGGTCAATTTATGTCTCACATGACTATAAATTATTGAAGAGAGAAAGGAATTGTACTCTGAAAAATTCTCATTTGTTCATCTCTGTAAACACATGTCCTTGAACAACATATACATTTGTATTCAGATGCTTTCACCCAGCAGAGAGCCTGTGAGAGTCCTGTGTGATATGGCACAGCGTTATCAAGTGTTTTGCTACTTTTCACTTTTGATTAGTCCATTTTGCATATATGAATTTTTCAATATTTATAAGCTTAAAAACATTGCTGTTCAGTTACTAAGTCATGTCTAAATTTTTGAGACCCCACGGACTGCAGCACACCAGGCCTCCCTGTCCTTTACTATCTCCTGGAGTTTGCTCACACTCATTAGGAGATGGTAGGATCCCATCACTCACTCAATGGACATGAGTTTGAGCAAACTTCTCTTATGGCTCAGGCAGTAAAGAATCTGCTTGCAATGCAGGAGACTCAAGAGACATAGGTTTGATCCCTGGTTTGGGAAGATTCCTGGAGAAGGAAATGGCAACCCACTCCAGTATTCTTGCCAGAGAAGTCCAATGGACAGAGGAGCCTGGCATGCTACAGTCCATGGGGTTGCAAAGAGTTGGACATGACTGAGTGACTAACACACTGGGAGATAAGGATAGGGAAGCCAGGTATGCTGTAGTTCATGGGGTCACAAAGTGTTGGACATGACTTAGTGACTGAACAACAACATGAATGATGTCCATCAATTGTCCATTCAATTGGTAATGCCATCAGAATATCTCATTATCTGTAGACCATTCTAATGTCACCATGGTCTAATGTCTAATGTAGACCACCATGCCTAATGTCATCTTTCCCAGCATCAGAGTCTCTTCCAATGAGTCAGCTCTTTGCTTCAGGTGGCCAAAGTATTGGAACTTCAGTTTCAGCCTTGGTCCTTCCAATGAATATTCAGGGCTGATTTCTGTAGGATCAACTGGTTTGATTTCCTTGCAGTCCAAGGGACTCTCAAGAGTCTTCTCCAACACCACAGTTCAAAAGTATCAATTCTTTGGCACTCAGCTTCCTTTATACTCCAACTCTCACATCCATACATGACTGCTGGGAAAACCATAGCTTTTACTAGACAGACCTTTGTTGACAAAGTAATGTCTCTGCTTTTAAATATGCTGTCTAGGTTGTTCATAGCTTTTCTTCCATGGAGCAAGAGTCTTTTAATTTCATGGTTGCAGTCATCATCTGCAGTGATTTTGAAGCCCTCCCCCCCCTCCCCAAAAATAAAGTCTGTCACTATTTTCATTGTTTCCCTATCTATTTGCCATGAAGTGATGGGACCGGATGCCATGATCTTAGTTTTTGGAGTGTCGACTTTTAAGCCAACTTTTTCACTCTCCTTTTTCACTTTCATCAAGAGGCTCTTTAGTTCTGTTTCTGCCATAAGTATGGTGTCATCTATCTAAGATTATTGGTATTTCTTATGCCAATCTTGATTCAGCTTGTGCTTCATCCAGCCTGGCATTCCACATGCTGTGCTCTGCATATAAGTTAAATAAGCAGGGTGACAATGTACAGCCTTGACATACACCTTTCCTGATTTGGAACCTATCTGTTGTTCCATGTCCAGTTCTAACTGTTGCTTCTTGACCTGCATACAGATTTCTCAGGAGGCAGGTAAGGTAGTCTGGTATTCCTTTCTCTTTAAGAATGTTCCATAGTTTGCTGTGATCCACACAGTCAAATGCTTTGGCATAGTTAATAAAGTAGAAGTAGATCTTTTTCCAGAACTCTCTTGCTTATTCAAGAATCCAATAGATGTTGGCAATTTGATCCCTGCTTCCTCTGGCTTTTCTATATCCAACTTGAACATCTGGAAGTTCACTTTTAAGTTTACTTCTGGGTAAATTGTCATTTCAAAAATTTTATATAGATCTCCTTCTAAGGCAAAGATTGAACAGGTTTTCGGAAAGCCCTTCAAAAAAATTGTAGTTTCCTAATCTGGGGCTCCTCAATGATGATGGAAACCCATTGCATGCATGAGCATACTCACCTTGGCTGCTCTGCCTCACATATGGAAACAACGTAAATATGAGTAATCAAGTCCTTTGTCTCTGACACACAAGCACTGTGTCATTTGCTAACATCTATGAAACTGTTGAAGGTTTACATGGAATTTTATACTGTTTTTATGGACTGAACATTTGTGCCTCTCTCCTCAAAATTACAGTGTTGAAACCTGATCCCTGATGTGAGGGCATTTGGAGGTGGGGCCTTTGAGAGGTGATTAGGTCATTTGGGGAGGTGATTAGGAATGGAATTAATGCCTTCATTTAAGAAAAGTGACCTCCGAGAGCAGACTTGTCTCTTCTGCCTTGTGAACTTACAGTGAAAAAGTGTCTATGGCATAATTAACGGGCTTTCACCAGACACTGAATCTAGTAGCACCTTAATCTTAGATTTTCCAGAGTCCAGAACTATGTGAAATCAATTTTTGCTATTTATAAGCCATTCAGTTCATGGTATTCTGATAAAGCAGTCTGAATGGCCCAAGACACTGCTTAATCTTTACTAGCAAAAAGGGCTCATGCAATTCTAAATGTTTCCAATTAGCATAGCTAATGAAACCCCTGTAAAGGGCAGTCTTAGCAGATAACCCCTATGAAAGACAAACACATTATAATCCTTTTGCAGGTAGTAGCAATTCCAAATATATATTTGGGTAAAGGTTACTTAATCCCTGAAAAATCTCTCCAGTCACACTTTGCGGTTTGTAACTTTACACTACATTTGTTTCTGTAATGCATCTCTAAATCCATGCAATTTCAAGCTACACTCTTTTAGTACTGTTCTTATCTTTCATAATATTTACTGTCCGTTGAATCCCGGCATCTTAAAACTGTAAGAAGTTATGCATATCACCTGTAGGCCGCTTTACCCGAGTCATTGCACGTTTCCTGAGGTCCCCGGATGGGAGATTAATTTCTATATTTCAACAGGAATGGGATGTGCTTCTGGTTTCCTACACTACTTGAGTGAGGAAATTTCAGAGGTTTCCAGTAGTCATTCCTATTATGTTAGCCATTTTTCCATGGGTCAGAGAGCCAATATGGAATTTCTAAGAATTGTGACTTATGTCTATTTCCATTATACATTCAGAAAGTAACCATATAATGATTTACTACCTGGTCCTACTACAAGTTCAGTTTGGACCAGGACTCCATCTCTCACCTTACATCAAAAATGCATTCTTGACCTAACGAGCTACAGTGATATTTTTGATGCTCAGGAATTAATCAATTTAGAGCCAGTGTCTGCTAATCTTTAAAAAGTCTCAGTATTTCTCCCTAGTGCACAGTTGTTCTCGTAGATTGTCTTAAGTCCTTTAAGGGGAAGGCATAGAGGAAGATATATGTTCTATACTGTGATAACTCCAGGGCTTCCCTGGTGGCTCAAAAAAAAAAAAAAAAAAAAAAAAAGAAAAAGAAAAAGAATCTTCCTGCAAGGGAAGAACCTACATTTCTTTCTTTTTTTTTTTTTTTTAATTTTATTTTATTATTTGGAGGCCAATTACTTCACAACATTTCAGTGGGTTTTGTCATACATTGACACGAATCAGCCATAGAGTTACACGTATTCCCCATCCCGATCCCCCCTCCCTCTCCACCCGACTCCTCTGGGTCCTCCCAGTGCACCAGGCCCGAGCACTCGTCTCATGCATCTCACCTGGGCTAGTGATCTGTTTCACCATAGATAATATACATGCTGTTCTTTTGAAACATCCCACCCTCACCTTCTCCCACAGAGTTCAAAAGTCTGTTCTGTACTTCTGTGTCTCTTTTTCTGTTTTGCATATAGGGTTATCATTATCATCTTTCTAAATTCCATATATATGTGTTAGTATGCTGTAATGCTCTTTATCTTTCTGGCTTACTTCACTCTGTATAATGGGCTCCAGTTTCATCCATCTCATTAGAACTGATTCAAATGAATTCTTTTTAACGGCTGAGTAATAGTCCATGGTGTATATGTACCACAGCTTCCTTATCCATTCATCTGCTGATGGGCATCTAGGCTGCTTCCATGTCCTGGCTATTATAAACAGTGCTCCGATGAACATTGGGGTGCACGTGTCTCTTTCAGATCTGGTTTCCTCGGTGTGTATGCCCAGAAGTGGTATTGCTGGGTCATATGGTAGTTCAATTTCCAGTTTTTTAAGAAATCTCCACACTGTTTTCCATAGTGGCTGTACTAGTTTGCATTCCCACCAACAGTGTAAAAGGGTTCCCGTTTCTCCACACCCTCTCCAGCATTTATTGCTTGTAGACTTTTGGATAGCAGCCATCCTGACTGGCGTGTAATGGTACCTCACTGTGGTTTTGATTTGCATTTCTCTAATAATGAGTGATGTTGAGCATCTTTTCATGTGTTTGTTAGCCATCTGTATGTCTTCTTTGGAGAAATGTCTATTTAGTTCTTTGGCCCATTTTTTGATTGGGTCATTTATTTTTCTGGAATTGAGCTTCAGGAGTTGCTTGTATATTTTTGAGATTAATCCTTTGTCTGTTTCTTCATTTGCTATTATTTTCTCCCAATCTGAGGGCTGTCTTTTCACCTTACTTATAGTTTCCTTTGTAGTGCAGAAGCTTTTTAGTTTCATTAGGTCCCATTTGTTTAGTTTTGCTTTTATTTCCAATATTCTGGGAGGTGGGTCATAGAGGACCTTGCTGAGATTTATGACGGAGAGTGTTTTGCCTATGTTCTCCTCTAGGAGTTTTATAGTTTATGGTCTTACATTTAGATCTTTAATCCATTTTGAGTTTATTTTTGTGTATGGTGTTAGAAAGTGTTCTAGTTTCATTCTTTTACAAGTGGTTGACCAGTTTTCCCAGCACCACTTGTTAAAGAGGTTGTCTTTTTTCCATTGTATATCGTTGCCTCCTTTGTCAAAGATAAGGTGTCCATAGATTCATGGATTTATCTCTGGGCTTTCTATTCTGTTCCATTGATCTATATTTCTGTCTTTGTGCCAGTACCATACTGTCTTGATGACTGTGGCTTTGTAGTAGAGTCTGAAGTCAGGCAGGTTGATTCCTCCTGTTCCATTCTTCTTTCTCAAGATTACTTTGGCTATTCGAGGTTTTTTTTTTTTTTTTTCATACATATTGTGAAATTATTTGTTCTAGTTCTGTGAAAAATACCGTTGGTAGCTTGATAGGGATTGCATTGAATCTATAGATTGCTTTGGGTAGAATAGCCATTTTGACAATATTGATTCTTCCAATCCATGAACACAGTATGTTTCTCCATCTGTTTGTGTCCTCTTTGATTTCTTTCATCAGTGTTTTATAGTTTTCTATGTACAGGTCTTTTGTTTCTTTAGGTAGATATACTCCTAAGTATTTTATTCTTTTTGTTGCAATGGTGAATGGTATTGTTTCCTTAATTTCTCTTTCTGTTTTTTCATTGTTAGTATATAGGAATGCAAGGGATTTCTGTGTGTTAATTTTATATCCTGCCACTTTACTATATTCATTGATTAGCTCTAGTAATTTTCTGGAAGAGTCTTTAGGGTTTTCTATGTAGAGGATCATGTCATCTGCAAACAGCGAGAGTTTCACTTCTTCTTTTCCTATCTGGATTCCTTTTACTTCTTTTTCTGCTCTGATTGCTGTGGCCAAAACTTCCAAGACTATGTTGAATAGTAGTGGTGAGAGTGGAAACCCTTGTCTTGTTCCTGATTTCAGGGGAAATGCTTTCAATTTTTCACCATTGAGGGTGATGCTTGCTGTGGGTTTGTCATATATAGCTTTTATTATGTTGAGGTATGTTCCCTCTGTTCCTGCTTTCTGGAGAGTTTTAATCATAAATGAGTGCTGAATTTTGTCAAAGGCTTTCTCTGCATCTATTGAGATAATCATATGGTTTTTATCTTTCAATTTGTTAATGTGGTGTATTACATTGGTTGACTTGCGGATATTAAATAATCCTTGCATTCCTGGGATAAAGCCCACTTGGTCATGGTGTATGATTTTTTTTAATATGTTGTTGGATTCTGTTTGCTAGAATTTTGTTAAGGATTTTTGCATCTGTGTTCATCAGTGATATTGGCCTGTAGTTTTCTTTTTTTTGTGGCATCTTTGTCTGGTTTTGGAATTAGGGTGATGGTGGCTTCATAGAATGAGTTTGGAAGTTTACCTTCTTTTGCAATTTTCTGGAAGAGTTTGAGTAAGATAGGTGTTAGCTCTTCTCTAAATTTTTGGTAGAATTCAGCTGTGAAGCCATCTGGTCCAGGGCTTTTGTTTGCTGGAAGATTTTTGATTATGGTTTCGATTTCCTTGCTTGTGATGGGTCTGTTAAGATCTTCTATATCTTCCTGGTTCCGTTTTGGAAAGTTATACTTTTCTAAGAATTTATCCATTTCATGCAAGTTGTCCATTTTATTGGCATAGAGCTGCTGGTAGTAGTCTCTTATGATCCTTTGTATTTCAGTGTTGTCTGTTGTGATCTCACCCTTTTCATTTCTTATTTTGTTAATTTGGTTCTTCTCTCTTTGTTTCTTAATGAGTCTTGCTAATGGTTTGTCAATTTTGTTTATTTTTTCAAAAAACCAGCTTTTAGCTTTGTTGATTTTTGCTATGGTCTCTTTAGTTTCTTTTGCATTTATTTCTGCCCTAATTTTTAAGATTTCTTTCCTTCTGCTAACCCTGGGGTTCTTCATTTCTTCCTTCTCTAATTGCTTTAGGTGTAGAGTTAGGTTATTTATTTGGCTTTTTTCTTGTTTCTTGATATAAGCCTGTAATGCTATGAACCTTCCCCTTAGCACTGCTTTTACAGTGTCCCATAGGTTTTGGGTTGTTGTGTTTTCGTTTTCATTCATTTCTATACATATTTTGATTTCTTTTTTGATTTCTTCTATGATTTGTTGGTTATTCAGAAGCGTGTTATTTAGCCTCCATATGTTTGAATTTTTAACAATTTTTTTTTTTCCTGTAATTGAGATCCAATCTTACTGCACTGTGGTCAGAAAAGATGACTGGAATGATTTCAATTTTTCTGAATTTTCCCAGACCAGATTTATGGCCCAGGATGTGATCTATTCTGGAGAAGGTTCCGTGTGCACTTGAGAAAAAGGTGAAATTGATTGTTTTGGGATGAAATGTCCTATAGATATCAATTAGGTCTAGCTGGTCCATTGTATCATTTAAGGTTTGTGTTTCCTTGTTGATTTTCTGTTTAGTTGATCTATCCATAGTTGTGAGTGGGGTATTAAAGTCTCCCACTATTATTGTGTTACTATTAATTTCCTCTTTCATACTCATTAGCATTTGCCGTACATATTGCGGTGCTCCTATGTTGGGTGCATATATATTTATAATTGTTATATCTTCTTCTTGGATTGATCCTTTGATCATTATGTAGTGTCCTTCTTTGTCTCTTTTCACATCCTTTATTTGAAAGTCAATTTTATCTGATACGAGTATTGCGACTCCTGCTTTCTTTTGGTCTCTGTTTGCGTGAAATATTTTTTCCAGCCCTTCACTTTTAGTCTGTATGTGTCTCTGGTTTTGAGGTGGGTCTCTTGTAGACAGCATATATAAGGGTCTTGTTTTTTTATCCATTCAGCCAATCTTTGTCTTTTGGTTAGGGCATTCAACCCATTTACATTTAAGGTAATTATTGATAGGTGTGGTCCCGTTGCCATTTACTTTGTTGTTTTGGGTTCACGTTTATACAACCTTTCTGCATTTCCTGTCTAGAGAAGATCCTTTAGCATTTGTTGAAGAGCTGGTTTGGTGGTGCTGAATTCTCTCAGCTTTTGCTTGTCTGTAAAGCTTTTGAATTCTCCTTCATATCTGAATGAGATCCTTGCTGGGTACAGTAATCTAGGTTGTAGGAGAACCTACATTTCATCCCTGGGTCAGGAAGGTCCCCTGGAGAAGGTAATGGCTACCCACTCCAGTATTCTTGAGAAGTCTGTGGACAGAGTAGCCTGGCGGGTTTCAAAGAGTTTAACACAGCTGAACCACTTTTATTTTCATAGAAGATTAATGTGCTATACTGTGATAATGCTGGAGGGTATTTTCTCAAATAGACCTGGCTTCTCTTTCTTTTTTTAATAAACAATTTTTTAACAGTTTTATGTTTATAGAAAAAATTATACAGTAATACAGTCAATGTCCATATCCCCTCCCAGTTTCTCCTATTATTAACATATTATGTTGGCCAAAATGTTCATTTGGGTTTTCTAAAAGATGTTATAAAGACCCACAAAAACTTTTTTTTGCTAATCCAATACTCATTAGCATGGTTCATTTGTTAAAACTAGCAAATTGGTATTGATATATATTTTTATTAACTTGAGTCCATACTCTATTCAGATTTCCTTTGTTCTTACTTTTCTGTTCCATGATGCCATCCAAAATAATACATTGCATTTAACTCAAATTTCTCTTGATTATGCAGTTTCTCAGAATTTCCTTGTATTTGATGACCTTGATAGTTTCTGGGAGTCTGGTTGGGTATATTTAGGGTGTTTTATTGGAATTTGTCTGATGTATCTCATGGTTAGAATGAAGATATGGATTTGGGACAAAGATCATAGAAGAAAAACACCATTTTGCCACTCATATAAAGGGTTCATATATTAACATGATTTATCTATGTTGATAGTGACCCTTATTAACTGATTGAGGTGGTATTTGTCATATTTCTTCACACTCCCCATTTCAGACTTCACTTTTTTAGAGGAAGTAAACTGCCTATAGCCCAAGTAGGGAGTCACATTACTCTTTAAGGTTAGGATGAAGTGTTTATATATTAATAGATTATCTGAATTTCATATGCATGGGAGAATTCCCTCTTCTCCCATATGAACTCATGGATATTTATTTTATACTTTGGGTTAAAATCCAATACTTCTTTATTATTTATAATTCAAATGGTTCTAGCTTTAGCCACTGTGAACTCTTTCAAATGACTTTTGTGTGCCTTTGACATACTCTAAGCATTGCAGTTTTTTGAGCAAATCTTTATTTGATAGCACTATGGGATGCTCCAGACTCATGTTGCATTTCCCCCATCTGTCTTATAATCAGTTATTTCTCAAAGAAGCCCTCAGTGTGTGTGTTGCTGGTGAAATATTGTAGCTTCTAGGCCCTTTCAACACACAGAGCAAAAATACATATGTGTGTATACTAACACATATACTGTGCATATATATGTATCTAAAAATATTTATATTGAACCACATACATATTAAGTTAAGCATGAGTTCTTACTGTCGAATCTAACCCATCACCTCATGGATCATGCTAACAGCCTCTGCTTGCTTATCTGTGAAGTTCCACTTCAATTGGCTCTCACAATACCCCCATCCATGTCCTTATTTGGTCAATGCTAACATACCAATTAGCCGGTGTCCAGGAGTATCAGAATTATGAACCTGTACCTCCATGGGGGACACTTTCAAGTAATGGACAGAGATTATGTGCAGTACCTTTAGACTTTAGTCATACACGCGTGTGTGCTCTGTTGTTTCGGTCATGTCCAACTCTGCACCCCCTTGGACTTTAGTCTACCAGGCTCCTCTGTCAATGGAGATTCTCCAGGCGAGAATACTGGAATGGGTTGCCATGTCCTCCTCCAGGATATCTTCCCAACCCAGGGGTCAAACCCGCATCTCTTATGTCTCCTGCATTGGCAGACAGATTCTTTACTACTAGAGGCACCTTAGTTTTACATACTTCATTCATTTCCAAAGTTACTGTGATCAGCAGTTTTCCTTTAGTTCTCTTTGATGTGGCTATTTAATTCATCTGCAGTGTGGATAGCTTCTTTTTTCACAGTTTGTAGGCATTCTGGAGATCCCACAACATCCTAAATGATGTTTTTTCTTTTAAATTAAATACCCAAACTTTCTCTTAGCTATTAAGTCCTAAGGATGTTGACAGCGTATAATGTTTCCTTCACTCAGCAATATACATTTAGAGTTACTCCATGTCTTTTTATGGCTCGATAGCCCATTCCTTGATTTTGATAAATATATTCCAATGTATAGTAATATCATAGTTTATCCATTCATATTTTAAATAACATATTGTTTGTTTCCAATTTGGGGTGCTATCAACCCTTTAAATACTTCATTCTTCTTCTTCTTCTTTTTGTGTGGTTTCTGATGTGAAGTCCAATTATTTCTTAGCCCTTTTTCATTATTGGTAAGGTGTGATTTTTTTTTTCTCCTATTTCAAGATTTTCTCATTGTCTTTAGTTGTTAAGTATGATATAACTATATGCAAAGTTGTTGATACTTGCTTGGTTTTCTGTGAATTTCTTGGATCTCTGGTTTGGCATTTTTAATTAGCTTTGAAAAGTTCTCAGTCATTAGCACTTCAAATATTCCTTCTCCTTTTTGTCTTTCACCTTCTGGTGTTTCTATTATATAAATATTACAGGCATACCTCATTTTATTATTATTTGCTTTATTTTGCTTTGCAGATAATGATTTTTTTTCCAACAAATTGAAGGTTTGTGGTGACCCTGCTTAGATCACATCTATCAGAACTATTTTTCTAATAGCATTTGCTTACTTCATATCTCTGTGCCATATTTTGGTAATTCTGGCAATAATTTAAGCTTTGTCATTATTGTGATAAATGATCTTTGTTACTACTATGACTTGCTGAAGGCTCAGATGCTGGTTAGCATTTTTTAGCAGTTAAGTATTTTATAGTATGTATATATTTTTAGATATAACACTATTATACACTTAATAGATTATAGTAAAGTGTAAACATAATTTTTATAAGCAATCAAAAACCTAAAAATCTGTGTGATTTGCTTTATTGCAATACTCACTTTATTGTAATGGTCTAGAACTAAACCTACAGTATCACCCAGGTCTGCCTCTATATCTTTTGTAATTATTCCACTCTTCTTGCATGTTCTTTTATGTTTTCCTTTTTAGTATTTTTTCTCCCTGCATATCAGTCTGGAAAATTTTAACTTATTTTACTTGAAGCCACGATTCTTATTTTGGCCATGTCCAGTCTATAGATAAGCTCAAAACAAACATATTTTTATTTATGTTAGAATGTTTGATTTTCAGCATTGCTTTTGATTTTCTTGGAGTTGTCATTTCTCTATGAAAATTCCCATCTATTCGAGCATGTGTCCTCTTGCATACCTTCATTAGACTCCTTAACATATTACTTATAGTTATTACAGTTGAATTTCCTGCCTGTTAGTTTCAATCTATGTAATATTGGAGTTTGGTTCTGTTGAGTGTTTTGTCTCTTCAGACTGTGTATTTTTGGCTTTTAGTAGCATACCTTGTATTTTTTTTTTAATTGAAAACAACACAGGAAATATTAGGTGACTACAAATTAACATGTGGTTAGCCAGTTTTCCCAACATCACTTACTGGAGAGGCTATCCTTTCCCCATTGAGTATAATTCTCTCCCTCATCCAGTATTATTTTACTATATATGATGGTTTATTTCTGGGCTCTCAATTCTGTCCTGCTTGGTCTATGTGTGTATCTTTATGCTGGCACCATACTGATTTCAGTACTATAGCTTTGTAATGTAGCTTGAAAGGCAGTGTGATGACTCTAGCTTCATTTCCCTTTCTCAAGAATGTTTTGGCTATTCAGGGTCTTTGTGGTTCTACATGAATTTTGAATTTATTTATATTTCTGTGAAATGTACTGTAGAATTATTTGATAGGAATTACATTAGATTGATGGATGGTTTTGAATAGTATGGGCATATAAATGATATTCTTCTCCTCTATGAAGATAGGATATCTTTTCATTTATTTGCTTTCAAATTCTTTCATCAAAGTCTCATAGTTTTCAGTGTACAAGTATTTCATTTTCTTGCTTAAATCTATTCTTAGGTATTTTATTTTAATTTCTTTATGGTTATGACTGGGATCACTTTCTTTCTTTATTTTTCAGGTATTTTATTGTCATGGTATAGAAACACAACTGATTTCTGTATATTGATTTGCTTACTGCAGCTTTACTATTTTTGTCAATTAGGTCCAATAATTTCTTGATGAAACCTTTAAGATTTAGTATATATAAAAGCATATCATCTGCAGAGGTAATTTTATCCACTTCTCTATAATTTGAATGGTTTTTCTTTTTCTCTCTTGTCTGATTGCTCTTACTAGGAATTACAATACTATATTGAATTGGGTTTGTGATAGTCGGTGCACCTGTCTTTTTCCTGATATTAGAACACTTTCACCCTTTAAGTTTTGAAGTTTCTCTCAGTGAAACCCATGAATGTGTCAGGACCTCTCTAAGGTTAGGCTCCCAGTTGTTTCTTCCTATAAAGCTAGTATCCATTCAACCTCCAGCAATTTGTCAAAATTGCTACTTAAATGTCCCTACCAATCCTTGACTGTAGCAGTTTGTGCTCCAAGATAGGCTGATCTCAGCTGTGACTCTATATTTTCCCATCCTTTCAAATACTGGGTTGTCAATTTGTCCTGTGACATCAATTCTCTGATGGACCTGAGAAAAGTTGTTGATTTTCATTCATTCATCCTTTTTTTTTTTACTCTCTTCTGAGAATCATAGGTGGTGATTTCTAAGATTTTCAGATGTCATAACTGAAGTTAGAAACCTGGACAAGTTTTTAAAAATAAGATGACAGCATTCTAGCTCCCATTTTAATCAAGGGGTTTAAGGCTTATTTTGTGACTTAAGTCTGGACATTAGGTTCAGTTCAGTTCAGTTGCTCAGCTGTGTCCAATTCCTTGAGACCTTATGAACTATAGCAGACCAGGCTTCCCTATCCATCACCAACTCCCAGAACTTGCTCAAAATTACATTCATAGAGTTGGTGATGCCATCCAACCATCTTATCCTCTGTCATCCCCTTCTCCTCCTGGCTTCAATCTTTCCCAGCATCAGATCTTTTCCAGTGTGTCAGTTCTTTGCATCAGGTGGCCAAATTATTGGAATTTCAGTTTCAGCATCAGTCCTTCCAAAGAATATTCAGGACTGATTTCCTTTAGGATGGACTGGTTGGATCTCCTTGAAGTCCAAGGGATTCTCAAGAGTTTTCTCCAACACTACAGTTCAAAAGCATCAATTCTTCAGCACTCAGCTTTCTTTATAGTCCAACTCTCACATGCATACATGACTGCTGGAAAAACCATAGCTTTGACTAGATGGACCTGTGTTGGTAAAGTAATGTCTCTGCTTTTTAATCTGCTATCTATGTTGGTTATAACTTTTCTTCCAATGAGGAAGCATCTCTTAATATCATGGCTGCAGTCACCATCTGCAGTGATTTTGGAGCCCCGCAAAATGAAGTCTGTCACTGTGTCCATTGATTCCCCATCTATTTGCCATGAAGTGATGGGACTGGATCCCATGATCTTAGTTTTCTGAATGTTGAGTTTTAAGCCAACTTTTTCATTCTCCTCCTCCACTTTCATCAAGAGGCTCTTTAGTTCTTTTTCACTTTCTGCCATAAGGGTGGTATCATCTGCATATCTGAGGTTATTGCTATATCTCCCAGCACTCTTGATTCCAGCTTGTGCTTCATTCAGCTGGGCATTTCTCATGATGTACTCTCCATATAAGTTAAATAAGCAGGGTGCCAATATACAGCCTTGATATGCTCCTTTTCCTATATGGAACCAGTCTGTTCTTCTGTGTCCAATTCTAACTGTTGCTTCTTGATCTGAATATATATTTCTCAGTAGGCAGGTCAGGTGGTCTTATATTCCCATCTCTTTAAGAATGTTCCATAGTTTTCTGTGATCCACACAGTCAAAAGTTTTGCCATAGTCAATAAAGCATAAATATATGTTTTTCTGGAACTCTCTTGCTTTTTCGATGATCCAAAGAATGTTGACAATTTGATCTCTTGTTCCTCTGCCTTTTCTAAATCCAGCTTGAATATCTGTAAGTTCAGGGTTCACGTGTTATTGAAGCCTGGCTTGGAGAATTTTGAGCTTTTCTTTGCTAGTGTGTGAGATGAGTGCAACTATGTGGTAGTTTGAACACTCTTTGGCATTGCCTTTCTTTGGGATTGGAATGAAAACTGAGCTTTTCCAGTCCAGTGACCACGCCTGAGTTGTCCAAATTTGCAGGCATATTGACTGCAGTACTTTGACAGTATCATCTTTTAGGATTTGACATTAGTTTATATGCCATGATTCTCTATTATGGCAATTTATGTGGGGATTTGGTCAACACACATAGTTTTTGGTGAAGATGATTTTCAGTTATATGGTCAAACAGTATTACAATATGTTGGTCATCTCTTTCATTCCTGGGACAACATCATCAGCTAGATAGTCCCAGAGATCCTAGAAAGCTAACATATTCTGATTAATGGCATAATCCTACTGCTTTTCATGGTAAACAAACTCCTCCTGTTTGGTGATTAAATGCTTCCATTTACAATGAAATCCATTCATCCCAAATGAAATCAGGGACCCATTTCAGTAGCAGCATGCCCTCATGGTCATTCCTGACCCACAAAGGAAAACAGTCACAGTTTTTTTTTCAAGGATGTAGGTGTTCCCCTTCCTAATCTATATCTTATAAGCATAACAAAGAGAATATCTTCTTCATATTATTGTGAGATGTCATTGAGGGGGTAGTGTGAGGGTTGCAGAAATTAAATACATTCCAACTTTCTTGTCTCTTGATGTTGTCTATATTCTCCATATTATGCCTGAGAAGATCTATTACATCCACCTCACTAAACGAACGTTATTTTTTAAGTCCAAGCTTCAGTCAACCAAGCAAGTAGTTGAAGCTACTTTCAGCTGCATAAGATAATATATTAAACCAAGACTCTCTAGTAAGGGCATGCCCTGATGTTTTATTCTAACCTTAGTCTAACATCCTTAAAATCCACTCTTACACCAGTTTCTGGGGTTTCTGATGACATATATTTGCAAAATTTGGGGATTGTTTCGTGTGTCAGCTCTTTCCTCCTGGATGGTAGTATGTGTCTGGCCCCCCTGTATCATGCTTATACAACACTTTAGCTGCCAGCTTGGTGCCTACAAGGGGCAATGGTGGTAGGCTTGAGGAAAATCATTATCTGTTTGTAACATGCATGCTCAGGTGAGACTTACAGAGTTTTCAGCAAAGTGAGGTAACTCTCTTTATTTTTTTTAAAGCTCTATTGGAGTACAGTTGCCTTACAATATTGTGTGTTTCTGCTGTACAGCAAAGTGAGTCAACTATACATGTACAAATGTCCCCTCTTTTTTCGATTTCCTTCCCATTTATGGGCTTCCCTTGTGGCTCAGACTGTAAAGAAGATGCCTGCAATGCAGGAGACCAGAGCTTGATCCCTGGGTTGGGAAGATCCCCTTGAGAATGGAACGGCAACCACTCCAGTAGTCTTGCCTGGAGAATTCCATGGACAGAGGAGCCTGGTGGGCTGCAGTCCATGGGGTCGCAAAGAGTCAGACAAGGCTGAGCGACTCACACTCACTTTTAGGTCACCGTGAGCATTGAGTAGTGTTTCCTGTGCTATGGAGCAGGTTCTCATTAGTTATCTACTTTATACATAATATCAATAGTGTACAATTGTCAATCCCAATCTCCCAGTTTACTCCATGCCCCGTTTTCTCCTTGGTATCCATATGTTTGTTTTCTATGTCTGTGTCTCTATTTCTGCCTTGTAAATTGGTATAGATTGTCTATGCTAATTTTTTCAGATTATACAGTGTTTGTTTTTCTCTTACTTACTTCACTCTGCATGATGGCATCTAGGTCCTTCCATGTCTCTCCAAATGACCCAGTTTCATTCCTTTTTATGGAGGCCTGACTCTTTGACATAGATGGACAGCTACTTCCACCGACAAAGCAGCCAGGGTGATTGAGTACACAACATTCTCAGCGTAAGTGGAGCCCACCAGTTGTCGTCATTCTAAAGGTCTTGGCCCTGGTACTTCCCAATCAAAGCCCTGACTTCCATGTGAGAAACTGAGCAAGATTATAACTTGAATTAGCATTCTAATTCTGTAACTAGCACAGTTAAAATTTTGATTTAATGGTGAAAATTTTGACTGTGAGACCGCAAAACAGATTATTTTGTTTCTACAGTGGAAGCTGCCTGGTTCTCAACTCATGAACTGAGCTGATCATGTATTAATCAGAGCTCTCCCTGGGAACCTTGTTTTCATTGTCATATATTACAGTTAAACACAAGGAACAACCTGATTTATTTTGATGACAGTTTACACCACAGATTATTATTGCCCTGTTTTCCTTTAACCAGATGTTCAATAGCATCATGACTAAACCAACTCCAGAATCCTATAATTGAGGGACAGGGACAACCACTGGTGTCGGTCAAGGTTCTCATATAAGGCAGAAAGTATGCTAGTAATTTAAATGGTCAGAGATTTACTAAATACAACTTTCGCAGTGAAGCATTGCTTTAACACTTTGTTTAAAAAATGCAACCTTCTGTATTGCCTAGATGACTTGTGATTTATTTTCCTCCAAAATTCATACTGCTACTTTTAAAAAACACATATTTTTATTGTTAAGTCTTATATGTGTTTTATTACACTAAAATGTAAGCTCCACACTATCAGAGATGTTTGTCTCTTTTGTTCATTGTGTTATTTCTATCACTTAAAACAGTGCCTGTGAAACGGCAAATCTTAGGAAATATTTGATAAAGAAATTGACCAAACTCTATTTGAAATGAAGAAAGAGTGCCTCCTAGAGAAAGGGAGTGGGTGTGGATTTCCTTTCCAATATTAGGGACAAATTATAATCCTAATACGATTGAGATATAAGTGAAATATATACATTTTTAGAAGCCTGATGAGATGTCCTTATGAGAGGTTATTCTAAGAAAAATGATGATGTGTTTATGAATAATTTTTGACTTTAAATATTGAAAGCACAAAACTTTACCATTTCAGAAAAAGGAAGAGACTTTTAAAAATCATTTTAAGTTATATATATTAATAATAAAATGGAAATATGGTGGTAAAGAGCTGATGATAGTGCAATAAAGTTATACATTTGCTAAATGTTTATGTGCTTTTAGCTTCACTAAACAAACTAATATTTCTGACATTGAAAATTAATATGTTCTTACATCTACTTTAGAAAAAGTATTCCATCTGCACATTGGTTATATCTGTCTTTTCTGTTTACATCCTGGCCTTCTTGCCCAGGGCAAAAGGAGTAAAAAGAACTAGAAATGGTATTTATTACAAAGAGTAATCAACCATAAAGACTATAATTGAACACTCAAGTGTAGTCATTACATGATTAATTACCTTGGTAAATCAGTCTCCTACATATATCATGAAAATATTCAAAGGAGCTAGAATAGAATATACAAAAAACAGGCTTGCCATCATCAAAATCACTGCTATCCATGGGTTGTTTGTTTTCAGTATTTCTTAGTTTTCACCATTTTTCCTCCTTTTAATCCTCTATATTAATGACATTTTAAGATAAATGCTTTGATTACATAGTAGCAATGCAGGCAACTGTTGTTTCAAAGTTTTGTCATGCAAACAAAAGACTGAACTTGATGGCTTATTTGGCAACTTACATGTCTATCATTGATTGATCTATTGCTGATTGATAAACTACTTTCATTTCTAACAATTCTATAATGCTTCAGTTTAATAGGAAACATATCAAAATAGTTTTTTCTAAAGTTAAAAACATTCAATGCTAATATACAAGGCTCTGGGGAAAAAGTGTAGAAAATAGAGTCACATGTGGTAAAAACTGTGATGGCTTCTTTTCCTCTGGCTGTTCTCATGTCTGAATATAAAGCTTAGAACTTCTGAATCTGTCCTACAAACTTGAGAAGAACCAGGCTGAGTTAGAATAGGAAGGGAGTCACACATTAGATGGCAGATCAGAGAAGTGGGAAGAACCCAGATCATGGATGACATCACTAAACTATTGAGACAAGTAAAGGTAGAATGTGTCCTGAATTTGAACATGGAGTACCCTCAGGTGCATTCTCTTACTCAAAAACCTATAATGTTCTTCATTATACTTATGCGGCTATTAAAATCATTTAATTTTGCAATTATAAAACAAACAAACAAACAGGAATCTACCTCGGACATACTTTTTCACAATATAACTCAGAATGAATGTTATATAGTCTGCTTTCTGAATTATTTTTTTGAGCATTATGTCCTCTAGCTTCATCCATGTTGTTGCAAATGGCAGGATTTTCTTTCTTATGACTGACTAATACTTCATCATACATTTTAAATGCTTATATATATATGTGTGTGTGTGTGTGTGTGTGTGTATTATGTATACATATATGCATAGGTATCAGAGAAGGCAATGGCACCCCACTCCAGTACTCTTGCCTGGAAAATCCCATGGACGGAGGAGCCTGGTGGGCTGCAGTCCATGGGGTCGCAAAGAGTCGGACAGGACTGAGCGACTTCACTTTCACTTTTCACTTTCATGCATTGGAGGAGGAAATGGCAACCCGCTCCAGTGTTCTTGCCTGGAGAACCCCAGGGACGGGGGAGCCTGGTGGGCTGCCGTCTATGGGGTCACACAGACTCAGTCGGACACAACTGAAGTGACTTAGCAGCAGCAGCAGCATGCATAGGTATACAAACAAACACATATACACTCACACCCACACCATCAAAGGGCATTTATTTTGTTTCTCTGTCCTGGCTGCTGTGAATAATGCTGCAGTAAAATGGGTGCACAAATATCTTTTGAGATGCTAATTCCATGCTGCATGCTGAATCGCTTCAGTCATGTCTGACTCTGCAACCCTGTGGATGGTAGACACAATCCAACCAGACCGCGCCAGGCTCGCCGTCCATGTGATTCTCCAGGCAAGAATACTGGAGTGCGTTGCCGTCTCCGCTCTGAATATATACCCAAGAGTGAGATTACTGGATCATATGGCATTCAATATTTAATTTTCTGATTAAAAGATCTATTTTCCTTAATGGCTGAATCATTCTACACTCTTACCAACATTGCTTTCTCTGCATCCTCGCCAACATTTGTTTTCCTTGTCTTTCTGATGATAGCCATCTTAACAGGTGTGAGGTGGTATCTCATTGTCATTTTTACTTGCATTTCCCTGATGGTTAGGAAGGTTGAGCACCTTTTCATATATATACTGGCCATTTGTATATCTTCTTTGGAAGAAGTTTTTTTTCAGGTTCCTGGCCATTTTAGTTGAATTTTTTTTAATTTTTTGTTTTTGTTTGGTTGTTGTTGTTGTTGTTGTTGTTTTGATATTGAACTGTGTGAAACCTTCACATATTTTGAATATTAACCCGTTATCAGATACAGTGCCTTTTACAGGCACATAGTTCCCTGGCGACTCAGACAATAAAGAATCTGGCTGCAATTCACGAGACCTGGGTTTGATCCCTGGGTTGGGAAGATCCCTTGGGGAAGGGATAGGCTAAGCACTCCAGTATTCTTGCCTGGAGAATTCCATGTTCAGAGGAGCCTGGCAGGCTATGGCCCATGAGGTCACAAAGAGTCAGACATGGCTGCGTGACTCATACACACAGCACAGACCAGTGAAGTAGAATAGAGCGCCCCAACACAAGCCCACATATTTATGATTCAGTAAGTTTTCACAAAGGTGCCAGGAACATACAACGAAGAAAGGGTAGTCTCGTCAATAAATGGTGTTGGGAAAACTGGTATCCACATGCAAGAAAGTGACGCTGAAGTTTGGTTTTCTACCATTCACAGAAATTAACTCAAAATGGATCAAACACTTAAATATTAAGACCTGAAGCCATATGACTCCTAGAAGTAGACTTATGAAAAATTATCCTTGACATTAGTGTTGGCAATATATTTTTCTGGATAAAACATCAAAAACAGGCAAAAAACAAAACCATAAAATAAACAAGTGGAGCTACATTAAACTAAAGAGCTCCTGAACAGTAATGGAAAAGATAAATTGAAAAGACATTCTACAGAAGAGGAATGATTTTTAAATCAAGTCAAAACAGATCTTCTAATATAAGGAATATATCCATTAGGAAAAGAAATAAACCTCAGTCTGTTTGACCAAAAGCTAATTAAGCACAACTTCAAAAAGAAATGATAAATTTATGAGGAAATCACCAAAATGCAACACAAAGATAAAAATATATGAAAATATCTGTGCCTTAAGGGAAGGTGAAAGGAAGAATGGAACAATAGAAATTGAAGAAGAACTAACTAAGGATTGGGAAGGAAGTCAATATTTGAAGAGAAGCTTGTATGTGTATTATAAAATGCTGAAAGAAAAAAGACTTTTCTGATGGAAGAAACACATGAAGTACTGAGCAAGACTAATAAGGTTTTTGCCACTGGAAAAAAATTATAGTAAAACAAAGAAGCAATGACGAATCTGAACAGTTACCAAAGAGAAATTTGGACTAACTGTATACTTTAATTATTAATAAAAGATGCCAAAAGGTCATAAAATATGTTCAATTATTGTAAAAAATAATTTCCTGTCTCAAATTTTACATCTGAGAAAAGACATTTAGATGAACAAATACAGAAAGGTTGTGGTTTCCTGGGCATAATGTTTAAAGTACTAAAAATATTCTCCAGTTAAAACTAAACCCAGAAAGGAGTAGAAAACTAAACCTACTAGTGAACAAAATAATTGTCAAATATATGTATAAATTACAATGGACTGTAAAAACATAAATAATACTGGGTGCTCATGGTTGGAAAAAAGTCAGAAAGTTAAGCTTTCTGTACTATGTACTCTGGATGTCGTGATTTTTTCTCCTTTAAAAAAAGTACATAAAGTACTGATACATTACTTTAAAAATGTTAAATTTATAGCTGAAATCATAACAAAGGAAATCTAAAGTGCTTAAAGAAATGTCTGAGTTATAGAAACTGGGTTGCATTTCTTAAAAATGTAGAACACATTTATTAAATGAGAGTGCAAGAGAAAACAGAGTGCAAAATAAATAAAGGTATAAAAAGCAGACATTTCTTTCTTCTTTTGTGATAATGTAGACATGTGTCTGCTTTATTAGTGCAGTGAATGCATCTCCAAAATTGTTAGGGTTATGGTATTTTATAGTTTTTATCATCTTTTTCCATATCAATGAGTTAGCTTTTAAAACTTTACTATGTTTAAAATTTTGCTTTGTTCATCATTGTTTTCAATAGTCTTACACATTCTCTTTTTAAAGCTGTTCTTTCATTGTTTTTTTTAAACAGGAGCTTATACATAAAATGCTTTCTCAGTATTTGTTTTTAAAATGTCTTTAGTTTTGGCACAGTCTTGTATGATGATTTTAATAGATATAATATTTCTAATAGTTACTTTTTCTTTGAAAATACTTTGTCTCCTGGTATCTTTATTCACTAGAAATAAACCTAAAATTGATCTAATCATTGTCCCTATGTAAATAATCTTTTAAGATTGTATCTATTCTTAATACGTTTGCCTCATTATTAAGTATGTATATGTGGATCTACATTTTTCCCCACCACTTAGTAGTCAAAGTGAATTTTAAATTTGCCACCAGCAGGATAATCCAGTGATTTCAAGTTTACCTTTGAAATTAGTCTGTTGCCATCCACTATGGCAAGTTATCTTAATAGCACATGATTATTGGTTACTCCATCTTCCTTCTCTGTATTATTTGTATTATTTTCCTGTACCACCACTAGTATTTCCTTGACCTTACAAGTTAGCTACTTATACCCGAATCCTCTTTTTGTGGAAACTCAAACTAACAGAAATGATAATGAACACCATTTTTGTTTTGCGCCCACATATTTTTCATAACCATGTACTGCAGAAGCTCCCCAGTACTTTGTACATCGTTTTCCCTCTCTCCAGTCTACTCATGTTCCTGGTTATCTTATTCAGTTTTGGTTATCTTATTCAGTTATCTTATCTTATCCTGGTTATCTTATTCAGTCTTCAGTTTTGAATAACATAAAATAATCTCCAAGGCCCAGACTCTTGCCTGAAACTTAGAGTCATATACCCAACTGCCTGCATGATATCTCCACTTGGAAGTAAATACTTTATTTTTAAAAATATTATTGAAATATAATTGCTTTACAATGTTACTAGTTTCTTTCTGTACAACAGCTAAAAATGTACATGTATCCCCTCCCTCTTCGACCTCCCTCCCAACCCCGCAGCCCCATCCATCTAGGTCATCGCAGAGCACCAGGCTGCTTCCCCGTGCTCTGCAGCATGCTCCCATTGCTACCTATTTTATACATGGCAGTGTGTATATGTTAGTCATAGTTTCTCAATCTGCCCGTCCTCCCCTTCCCCCGTGTCCATTCTCTACATCTGCGGCTCTATTTCTGCCTTGCAGATAGGATCATCTGTACTATTTTTCTAGATTCTATATATGTGCATTAATATATATAATATTTGTTTTTCTCTTTACGACTTCACTCTGCATGACAGACTCTAGGTTCATCCACATCACTTCAATTGACTTAATGCCATTTCTTTTTATGGCTGAGTAATATTTCATTGTATATATGCACACATTTTCTTTACCCATTCGTCTGTAGATGGGCATTTAGGATGCCTCTCTGTCCTGGCTATTGTGAATAGTGCTGCAGTGAACACTGGGGTACATGTGTCTTTTTGAATTACGATTTTCTCAGGATCTATGCCCTGTAGTGGGAGTTCTGGGTAACCTTAGCATGTCTAAAATTGAAGTCCTGAATTCTTCCAACCAACAAGATAACTTCACCTCTCCTTCCTTTCCTGTTTCTGACTATCCAATCCTTTATATCCCTTTCATCAAAATTTTAGAGACATTCTTAGCATTTGTTTTCGTATCCCCTCCATCCAAAGTTGTCTTCTCTACTTTACAAATACAGCCAGAATTTGGCCTCTTCCACTTCTCTGCAACTCCTAGCACCACACTGGCCTAAGGCACGATTTCTCCTGCCTACATTAACACAGGAGAGTCCTAACTAGTCTCCTTGGGACCAAACTTGCTCTATATTCCATTTATATAGCACTGACCAAAATCCTTTGAAGACATGGGTATGCTCATGTTACGCTTGGGACAAATTCTTTACTAGATCTTCACCTCACTAGTTAAAATCCCAAAGTCATACTGCTGCTGCTAAGTCACTTCTGTCGTGTCTGAGTCTGTGTGACCCCATAGACGGCAGCCCACCAGGCTCCCTGGCCCTGGGATTCTCCAGGCAAGAACACCGGAGTGGGTTGCCATTTCCTTCTCCAATGCATGAAAGTGGAAAGTGAAAGTGAAGTCGCTCAGTCATATCCAACTCTTAGCGACCCCATGAACTGCAGCCTACCAGGCTCCTCCGTCCATCGAATTTTCCAGGCAAGAGTACTGGAGTGGGGTTCCATCGCCAAATCCCAACCACATAACAGCCTCCGCCATCTCTCTGATCTCCCCTGCTGCGCTCTTCCCCCTTACTCACCCTGCACTCCTGCTGCCCTGGCCACAGTGGTTTTTCTTCCTGGAAAGTTCTGTTCCCAAATATCCTAATGAATACCCTATACCTCCTTCGAGCATTTTGACATATGTCGCTTTCTTTATGCAGCCAGTATTGGTGATATTAGATAAAACTGCAAACTGCTTCTACTTTATTCACAAGTATTTTATACCCCCTTACTCTAGGTGGTTTTTTTTTTTTTTTTTAAGCACTTATTACCTATTAATATAGTTCAAATTAGTTCAGTTCAGTCGCTCAGTCATGTCCGACTCTCTGCAACTCCATGAATCACAGCACGCCAGGCCTTGCTGTCCATCACCAACTCCCGGAGTCCACCCAAACCCATGCCCATTGTGTCAGTGATGCCATCCAACCATCTCATCCTCTGCCGTCCCCTTCTTCTCCTGCCTTCAATGTTTCCCAGCATCAGGGTCTTTTCCAATGAGTCAGCTCTCTGCATGGTGACCAAAGTATGGGAGTTTCAGCTTCAACATCAGTCCTTCAAATGAACACTCAGGACTAATCTCCTTTAGGATGGACAGGTTGGATCTCCTTGCAGTCCAAGGGACTCTCAAGAGTATTCTCCAACACCACAGTTCAAAAGCATCAATTCTTCTGTGCTCAGCTTTCTTTATAGTCCAGCTCTTATATCCATACGTGACTACTGGAAAAACCATAGACTTGACTAAATGGACCTTTGTTGGCAAAGTAATAAAAGTAATAATAGTAATAAAAGTAATGTCTCTACTTTTTAATATGTTGTCTAGGTTGGTCATAACTTTCCTTCCAAGGAGCAAGTATCTTTTAATTTCATGGCTGCAGTCACCATCTGCAGTGATTTTGGAGCCCAGAAAAATAAAGTCAGTCACTGTTTCCACTGTTTCCCCATCTATTTGCAATGAAGAGATGGGACCAGATGCCATGATCTTAGTATTCTGAATGTCGAGCTTTAAGTCAACTTTTTCACTCTCTTCTTTCACTTTCATCAAGAGGCTCTTTAGTTCTTCACTTTCTGCCATAAAAGTGGTGTCATCTGCATATCTGAGGTTATTGATATTTCTCCCAGCAATCTTGATTCCAGCTTGTGCTTTTACTAGATTTAATACACTGTATCTTTCCACCAAATAGGATGTCACCTATTTCAGGGAGAGATTTTTTGCATTTATAATATAATTCAAGCTCCTAGAAGAGCCCATTATACATAACAGATGATCAATAAATATTTGAATGTGTATTTCCATAAAAATTTCTGAAAGGGTAAATAGGTAAAATATTGATGAGGAAATTGTGTGTTTTAAAGCAGAAAAATGAAGCCATAAAAAGAAGTATATAAAAATCTAGGATGAAGCGATAGGTTACATAATGTACTAGTAGAAGTGAGAGGGGATTAGATCAAGTTCATTGATTAAAAATGATGAATTTTCAGGCAGAGATTGCTCAAGTTGAGTTGAAAGAGTGTATAATTATTAAAATAAGCACAGTTTCTGATACACAAGGGCCAGTCAATAAATGTGAGTTAAAGTTAAAATATCCTAATATCACAATCTCATAATTGGGGTACTGGGCTATATGTTAAATCAAAAATAATAAAAGCAGTAAATTTTATTTACTGTCTATTTCCTGACCTGTTAGGACTTAACACCTGATATTGTGATACACATATTGTGATACACCAATATGTAAAAATATCAGACTAAGTTAGATAGTATGTAATGGCTTTAGTTAAGTTAGTTAAATCATATAAACCTTTTTAAATACATGTCTAATTTTCCATGGATTTTTTTTTCATCTTAGAATCAGTATATTTGAGTTTAGTTTCAGCAATTGATCTATAAGAATCATGGGGAGATACATCTAGTCCTAATCTGTTCTAATTCTCCTTGAATCCTTTCTAAGGCACTGCTATTTCTTTGCACTCAATTTTCATCCCGAGGATTTCCCTGTGATCACACTTGGCAGGAATCTCACACTGAGTAATGATCAGTATTAA
Source organism: Muntiacus reevesi (assembly GCF_963930625.1). Lineage (NCBI taxonomy): Eukaryota > Metazoa > Chordata > Mammalia > Artiodactyla > Cervidae > Muntiacus > Muntiacus reevesi. Next base: position 102,957,252 of record NC_089254.1, on the reverse strand, counting down.
AAAGCTCATTTTAAATAGAAACAATAGTATTCTTATTACAGTTGATTAATTAAATACACAAGTGTTCCTCATCCAAGTTTTTATGATGATCTGGGATTTACCCCAGAAATTAATTAATCACTTTTTATCATAACTAACTACATGATTCATGAAAGCTTGTGGAGATTAATTCTAAATTATTATATTGTCAGTGAGAAGACTGTTTGATGATATTAATAAGTAAATGACAAAAGAAGATATATCTCTAATTATTCTGAAATAATTATGTTCATTATCACCACATTTGACTTTATTGTTTCTATGAAATCATTTCTTTAAGAAATCAGACAGAGGTGTTTTCAACAAAAACTGCTAACTATACCCTATTCAAAAAAGAGAATGTCTCATTTATCCAAAATTCATTCATGCAACAAGCTAACCTTTCCATAAGAAAGCCAACAAACCTTAAATGAGTGAAAGCACAATGTTTTTGAGCAGCAATAGTAGATATAATACATGATATAAAAATTATAGGTTCTTATTAAAAATGTGAACATGTTTAGGACACCATAATAACATATAAAGAATTAAAGTTTAAAAGATGACATATTAAAGAATATTTAACTGTTTTATGGATATTTTCTTCAGTAATGTGTATCAGTTGTTTAGAAGCAATTCAAAAGAAATTCAGGTGAAAGTAGACTTGTAGGTGAAGTTCAGCCAAAAGTGTGCTGGTACCTTTGACATATAAGCTTTTGGCAACAGAAGGGTTGGGGGTACATACATGTGCTTACTACATATATATAAAATTTCTAAGAATGTAATTGGGATAATACTTGGAACAAAAATAATGATTTAATAATATGTTTTTTTTTCTTTCAGTCTGTAATTTTTTTTCACTTACCCAAGCATACTCGCATTTTTGTGCTCAATCAAGTCAGTCCTATTCGACTCTTTGTGACACCATGGACCATAGCTCAACAGGTCCTCTGTTCACAGGATTTCCCAATCAGATATACTGTAGTGGGTTGCCATGCCCTCCTCCAGGAGATCTTCCCCATTCAAGGGTTGAACTCAGGTCTCCTAAGTCTCCTGCATTGCAGGAGGATCCTTTACTGTTGAGCCCCTGGGGAAGCCCATTTATATTTTTCAATTGAGCTCAATCACTCAGTCATGTCCAACTCTTTGCGACCCCATGGACTGCAGCATGCTGGGTTTCCCTCTCCATTACCAACTCCCAAAGCCTGCTCAAACTCAGGTCCAACAAGTCAGCGATGCCATCCAACCATCTCATTCTCTGTCGTCCCCTTCTCCTGCCTTCAAGCTTGCCCAGCATCAGGGTATTTTCCAATGAGTCAGTTTTTCCCATCAAGTGGCCAAAGTATTGGAGCTTCAGCTTCAGCATCAGTCATTCCAATGAATATTCAAGACTGATTTCCTTTAGGATTGATTGGTTTGATCTCCTTGCATTCCTAGGGACTCTCAAGAGTCTTCTCCAACACCATAGTTAAAAAACATCAATCCTTTGGCACTCAGCTTTCTTTATAATCCAACACTCACATCCATACATGACTACTGCAAAAGTCATAACTTTGACTAGACAGACCTTTATTGGCAAAGTAATGTCTCCGCTTTTTAATATACTGTCTAGGTTGGTCATAGCTTTTCTTCCCAGGAGCAAGTATCATTTAATTTCATTGCTGTAGTCACAATCTGCAGTGATTTTGAAGCATAGGAAAATAAGGTCTGCCACTGTTTCCATTGCTTCTCTATTTTCCATAAAATGATGGGACCAGATGCCAGGATCCTGGTTTTTTGGATGCTGAATTTTAAGCCAGGTTTTTCACTCTCCTCTTTCACCTTCATCAAAAGGCTCTTTAGTTCCTCTTTGCTTTCTTCTATAAGAGTGGTATCATCTGCATATCTGAGTTTATTGATATTTATCCCAGAAATCTTGATTCCAGCTTGTGCTTCATCCAATCCAGCATTTTGCATGATGTACACTGCATATAAGTTAAATAAGCAGGGTGACATATACAGCCTTGATGTACTCCTTTCCCCATTTGGAATCAGTCCATTGTCCCATGCCCAGCTCTAAGTTTTGCTTCTTGACCTGGATACAGTTTCCAGGGAGGCAGGTAAAGTGGTCTGGCAATGACATCTCTTTAAGAATTTTCTGCAGTTTGTTGTGATACACATATCAAAGTCTTTAAGATAGTCAATGAAGCAGAAGTAAATATTTTTCTGGAATTCCCTTTCTTTTTCTATGATCCAAAGTATGTTGGCAGTTTGATCTCTGGTTCCTCTGCCTTGTCTAAATCTAGTTTGAACATCTGAGAGTTCTCAGTTCATGTACTGTTGAAACCTAGCTTGGAGAATTTGCATAATGATATTTAATGTTTCACTGGCATCTAATAGCTCTTCTTTCTCCATTAAATTATCTTTGAAATTTGAGAAACTTAATTAACCATATATATTGCCTTATTTCTGTGACTACTATTGTATCTCATTGATCTATACTTTCACAAATATCACATTGTACTGATTACTGTAATTTATAGTAAATCATAAAATCATTTTTTCACATTGTGTTTCTTGTACAAAATTCCTTTTGCTCTTCTAGTTCCACTGCTTACCATAAAAAATATTTTGCGAGTCTTTGTTGATTTCTACCCAAAGAAGTCCTGAAATATGCAAATAAAAGAGTGCTTGCTAGGATTAAATTGAATCTATAGATTAGTCTGAGGAAAATTGACATCCTAAAAATATCAATTCTTCAAATTCAAGAAAGTAGGATACAGTCCCATTTTTTAAGATACTTTTATTTCCATCATCAGTATTTTATTGTTTTTAACAAATAGATCTTATTATCTGCAAATGTAATTTGTTAAATTTATATGCACCCTTCCCTCTGGGAATCAGCAATCTGTTCTTTGCATCAATGAATTTCATGGTTTTGTATTGTTTTAGATACCACATAAGTCCAGCTGAGTGATTTCAAATCCTAAAAGATGATGCTGTGCAAGTACTGCATTCAGTATGCCAGCAAATTTGGAAAACTCAGCAGTGGCCACAGGACTGGAAAAGGTCAGCTTTCATTCCAATCCCAAAGAAAGGCAGTGCCAAAGAATGCTCAGACTACCACACAATTGCACTCATCTCACATGCTAGCAAAGTAATGGTCAAAATTCTTGAAGCCAGGCTTCAACAGTACATTAACCATGAACTTCCAGATGTTCAAGCTAGTTTTAGAAAAGGCAGAAGAAGAACCAGAGATCAAATTGTCGACATTGCTGGATCATTGAAAAAGCAAAGAGTTCCAGAAAAGCATCTCTTTCTGTTTTATTGACTATGGCAAAGACTTTGACTGTGTTGATCACAATAAACTGTGGAAAATTCTGAAAGAGATGGGAATACCAGACCACCTGACCTACTTCTTGAGAAATCTGTATGCAGGTCAGGAAGCAACAGTTAGAACTGGACATGGACCAACAGACTGGCTCCAAATAGGAAAAGGAGTATGTCCAGGTTGTATATTGTCACCCTGCTTATTTAACTTATATACACTGTACATCATAAGAAACTCTGGGCTGGATGAAGCACAAGTTGGAATCAAGATTGCCGGGAGAAATATTAGTAACCTCAGATATGCAGATGACACCACCCTTATGGCAGAAAGTGAAAGAGGAGAGTGAAAAAGTTGGCTTAACGGTCAACATTCAGAAAACAAAGCTCATGGCATCCAGTCCCATCACTTAATGGCAAATAGCTGGGCAAGTAATAGAAACAGTGGCTGACTTAATTTTTTTTGGACTTCAAAATCACTGCAGATGGTATTGCAGCCATGAAATTAAAAGATGCTTACTCCTTGGAAAGAAAGTTATGCCCAAACTAGACAGCATATTAAAAAGCACAGACATTACTTTGCCAACAAATGTCCATTTAGTCAAAGCTATGGTTTTTCCAGTAGTTGTGTTTGGATGTGAGAGTTGGACTATAAAGAAAACTGAGCGCCAAAGAACTGATGCTTTTGAACTGTGGTGTTGGAGAAGACTCTTGAGAGTCCCTTGGACTGCAAGGAGATCCAACCAGTCCATCCTAAAGGAGCTCAGTCTGGGTGTTCATTGGAAGGATTGATGTTGAAGCTGAAACTCCAATACTTTGACCTCCTGATGTGAAGAGGAGACTAATTTGAAAAGACTCTGATGCCAGGAAAGATTGAAGGCTGGGGGAGAAGGTGACGACAGAGGATGAGATGGTTAGATGGCATCACCGATTCAATGGATATAAGTTTGGGTAAACTCCGGGAGTTGGTGATGGACAGGGCAGCCTGGTGTGCTGCGGTCCATGGGTTCGCAAAGAATGGGACACAGCTGAGCGACCGAATTGAACTGAACTGATAAGATAATATAGTATTTGTTTTTCTCTGACTAATTTCATTTAACACAATGCCCTCAAGGTCCATTCATATTGTTGCAAGTAGCAAGATTTTTCTTTTTTGTGGTTGAATAACATATACATACATACTTATGTATATGTGTGTGTGTTTGTGTATGTATTACACTTTTCCTTACCCAGTCAATCATCAATAGAGACTTAGATTGCTTCCATGTCTTGGTTATTGTAAATAATGCTGCCATGAGGTACATTTTGAGTAAGCATTTTCATTCCCTTGGATAAATACTGAGAAGTGAAATTAATGCTATCATACGGTAGATTTATTTTTAATTTGTTGAGGAATCTTCATACTGTTTTCCACAGTGGTTGCACAAGTCTACATTGTTAACAGCAGTTCTCAAATGTTCCCAGGTTCCCACCACAGTTTTTTCTCATCCGCGATAACACTTGTTACCTACTGTCTTTTTGATCATAGCCATTCTAACAGGCATAAGGTAACATCTTATTGTGGTTTGGACTTGAATTTTCCTTATGATTAAGTGACGTTAAACACCTTTTCATTGTATGTGTTGGTCATCTTTACCTCACCTTTGAAAAATGTTTACTTAGATCTTTTGTTTACTTTCTTTTAACCAGATTTTTTGCCTGCTCTGCAGCTATCTAAGTTCTTTGTTTTGGTTATTAATCTCGTATTGGATATATGATTTTTAAATATTTTCACCAATTTCACAGATGCTTTTCCATATTGTTGGTGTTTCTCTTGCTATGTAGAAGTTTTTTAGTTTGTGTAGTTCCATGTGTTTATTTTTGTTTCTGTCACCTTTGATTTTGGTGTCAAAATAAAAAAAAATCATCTCTAAAGCAGATGTTGAGGAGCTAACTGTTTATGTTTCTTCTAGGAGTTTTATGGTTTCAGGATTATGTCTCATTTATTTTGAGTTCATTTTTGTCATTGATCTAAGATAATGGTCCAGTTTCATTCTTTTGTTTGTGGCTCTTCAGTTGTCCCAGCACCATTTAATGAAGAGGTGACATTTCCCCATTGTATATTCATGGCTCCTTTGCCATGTTAGTTCACCACTTCTGCATGATTTTTTTCTATTTATTTTGTTGTTATTAAAAAGGGACATTTAAAAATCTTAATTTCCAACTGTTTGTTGCTAATATGTAAAAATAAGATTTTTTAAATGTATTTACCTTGTAATCAATGGTATTGCTTAACAAAATTATTAGTTTTATTTGGGAACTATACATGTCAAAAGACAAAAGTAACACCATTAAAATATGGACAGGGGGAAGAAAAAGTACTCTAAACCAAGACTTATATACTCAGCATGTAAGAGAGTTGGTTGTTATTTTATGATATGGATGTATATTAGTGCTGTGAATAATTTAAAAAAATTTAAACCTAAGTAGCAAGTAATATTTTAAGAGGTATAAATAATGAGCCATCTTCACAAATGAAATCATTAAAATAATATAATCAAAATAAAATAAGATAAATCCCAATGGAACAAATAAAAAATGAAGAATACAGCAGATATCAATCCAATTACATAATTAATTTTCCCTTAAAGCTGAAAGATACTTGGATTTGCAATTCAGAGAAGATACTTGTTACCAAAAATATATGTAAGTGCTCAACAGTGTTATTATGAAAATATGGGACAGTAACATTTTCATGTGCAGTTGGTAGAAATAAGAATTGGTATAATCATTTTGTAAAATTTTGAAAAGTTTTTCTTCTTTAAGAGAAACATACTTTTTAATTCAACTATCTTGTTTTCAGTTATTAGCCCAAAAGAAACTTGTGCTTTTGTTTATTGAAGTTATAAACAAAAATGTTCACAGCAGCATTATACATAATAGTCAAAATCTAGAAACAATGTAAAGGTTCATCAATACAAGAACAGAAGAATTTTAAAAAGAAATAGAAAAATAATATAATTACAAAATGGAATACTATAAAAAATGAGCATAAATTATAACTGTATACAATATGGACATATTTTCAAGAATGCAGTTTTAAATAAAATATATATATGGCTCTATTGACATAGACTTCTAATTACAGTAAAAACTAGTATCATTAAAAGTGCATAAACAAGTAACAGAACTGCAAAACAAAGCTTAACAATTGAAAGCATTCAAAATTTAAAAATTAAATGATTAGAATATATAATATTGTGCACTTAAGAGTAAAGTTAAAATAGCAGTAAAAAAATAGAATACCATCATATATTTTAAAAACAGCAAAAATACACAAAATGTATGTAGAGTAAGAGTACAGAAAATGATAATCAATATTGTCTTCATCTAATATCAGAAATTGATATTATGTTGATACATTAATAAGTACATATATTCTTTTTTAATTCTTGGGATAGTTAATACAATAAGATGACTATATTTGAATATAATTAAATATGTATAAAATGAATAAACTTACAACAGTATTTTTCCAAACCACTAAAGAAAACAAAACACAAAATCTTTTCATATTACTAAAAATAGGAAGCAATTAAAAGGTATCAGAAACTGAAAGGATATAAAATACAGTTGAGTTCAAATAGTTAAATTTATGATGTAATTCAATGTCAATAGGTTGAGCTTCTCTATTGAATGACCAAAATAGATGACTTATGCCATAGAAGAAAACATATTTTCCTGTTTATAAGAGACCATCTTAAAATGTCACAGAAGGTTTTAATATTGGGAAAACAAAACCAAAAATAAACAGAAGGGTATCCTATTATCTAATAATTATTTTAAAATTATTTAATAGATAATTTATATTCATAAACTGTCAATGATAACCTATATAAGGTTTTAGAAATGTTCATACACAAAATTTAGAAGTAGACATAGAAACTTTACATACTACACTAGTACATTTTTTAACATTTATTAATTTTATTAATGTTTCACTGCAGGAAATCTTACACTCAAGCACTTGTAAAATTTTAGAAATATATGATTAAAAATTTACTTAATTGCAAAGAGAAGAAATTCAATTATCAAAATATGATGGGATTAGAAATTATAAATTACTATGGAAATGTTAACTGACATCTTAGAAACTACAGATTCGATTTTAATAATTATTAAGTTTATAAAAACACACTGTAATAACAAACTGCAGAGAAAAACAATGGAAGCACTTCGTGTCGTTAGCAAAACTACACACACACACACAGAGGTATTCACGGTGTTAAATGTTCTTATTGTATAAAACATTAAACTAATTGAGAAATAGTTAAATACATTAGAAAAATCAGTAAAAGTAATTCCTTTGCGAATAAGAGGTGCTATAGTAACAAAAAAGTTATCTATAGATAAAAGTTTACTGGGAAAAAAGTACTGGGTATTTATATGATCGCAGAGCTATGAAAACATTTTTAACCATGGAGGAAGAAAAATTTCTCTTTTTCTGTCTTTATCTCTGCTTCTATCTCTCTCGCGCGCGCGCTCCCACTGTACCCCCAGAATCAAACCTTTTATTTGTATACAATGCTCCATCACATTGAAGGTTAAGAACTATTTTCATATCTTTTCACATCTGAACACAAGTAATGCAGAATGGTACAGATGACGTGCTTTATTTTTTAATTCTTTTAAAAGAAACTGCTGGCAGATGTCAGTTTTCTTGTATTCAAATTTTGAGATCTCACTGGACATGGAAAACAAGGAGGAGAACAGTCATAAACCCATGAAGCTATTGGGAGTAAGTGGGAATGTTTTGGCTCTATTCACACCAAACATTCTGAAAAAAGAGGATGGGAAGGGGGCCATAGGAGAGACAAGAAACTTGTGAATTTATCAGTTGAAATTTATAAATCTTCCATTAAAACTTAAATTTCTGATGGTAATATTTTTACTCTGAAATCGTCTGAACTAAATGGCTCTTTGTTCGATGTTCCTGAAGAAAAGCATCTTCTTTTCATAAATACACATTCAGATTACATATAGGAATTGCTTTCTACAAAATCTGGAAGTTAACTTTACTGAGTTTTGTAAGTTTATGATTACTCTCTAGTTTTTATGTGTTTTCTTCCTCAGGTCTTCACTTATGTTGTGGAACATACTGTTTTATTTTAGATAATAAAATATTGAATATTATTGACTTAGGTAGGCTTTCTTCACTAAATTATTGTCAAATTACTGGTCCATATACAGAATTTTTTCCCTTATTTTGTAATTTGATGAAACCTGTCAGCTCTCTAACGAATCAATTTTCTAGCCTCTTTGTGATTTCAGTTTTAATGTGCCTTAATCTATGGTTTGGTACCTTAGATAGCACATTTTTACATGTATTCTCTGAAAAAGAGTCATTTTGTTATTATGAAAATTAAAAAATCAATTCAGACTTACTCATGCAATGCAAACCTATCTTAATTATGTAGCTCCCACAAGTGAGGAAGCTGAATTAATTCTTGCCTGTCTTGACTCTTTGTATAAATAACAGTTAAATTATATATGTGTGTGTATATATATATATATACAGAGTAATCCCTTCTTAAGTGCTTAATTAACTCTCAAATGTTATCTTCCTTAATAATAGTATATGAAATCTCTTCTGCATTGTTCTGTGATAGCATACACATACATTATTTTAATATTATGAAAAATGGAAATTCTTTGCTGTGAGACTTTTTTCTAATTTTATATGGTTAAATGAGTTTTTCATAGTTACTCAACTATCAGGCTCCTCAATTTCCTCTTCATGATATTATGTCCATCATAGGCTGTGAAGGCAATCTACGTACAGTATTTTTGCTTTACCTTCTTACTAAGTCTTTTGCTGTTGTAATTAGATCATTTTTACTTATCTTCTACATTGTTATAGTTAAGGTGCATATCAGAGCAGTCCTTTCACAGCAAATATGGCATGTTTCCTTCTCTTACTAAAGTTCACAGTCACATGATCAGAAATGTAATTCTCAGAATCCTTCAGCTTTTATGAACTGTGTTAAACTATAGAGTCTATAGACATCAAATACATTTTTTGAAATGTTAAGATTCTTTTTTGAAATATAGCTGAAGTGAATACCTATGAAAGATATGATATCATTCGGAGACTTGCACCTATATGACTTCTTTAATAAGGCACAAGCGTATCATATTGGTGGAGTGAAATGGGCATTTTAATAGTGTTGATAGCTGGATAGTTATTTACAAAAAGATACAGTGGAATTAATATTTCACACTGCAAACCAAGATAACTTCCAAACATATTACGTACCTAAATACACTAGCAGAGAAGAGTTAAATTTTTTTACAATTATAATACATAAATATCTTTCTAGCTACAATTTTAAAACCAGGAGCCATTGAAAAAATTCAGTACATTCATCTACAAAGACCACCATAAACATAGTATAAATAAAAAAGGAAAATATGAGAGAATATTAGTATACAGAGTCAAAAGTTATATATCAAACCAATATTAAAAAGTGTGGGAAATATATATTTATGTTTGGTTTCAAATTCATATCCATATTTAGAAAGCAGAATGCTGAAAGAATAAGCCAGTCATTTTGTCAACATCATTTTTCTATAAATGCAAATGACAGAAATTGTGAACAAAACAACTAATGGATTTGATAATAGGCCATTTTGTACCTGTACAGAGCAATTAAAAAATATACATTTCAAATTTCTCCACCTTTTGAACCATAAAAATTTAAATTTCAATAAATTAGTACTCTATTAGTCCTAATCTCTGAGTATAGGGTGAAAAGTTAAAAATCAGTATTTGACAGATAACATTTAAAAACCCTAGAGGTATTAGAAAATTTAAAATTCACTGTGGCTTCTGGCTTCACCTTATTTTGTAGAAAGCTAAGAACAGCATTACTCTCACTGTGACTACCAAAAAGTCAGATAATCTCCTAATTCATAATATTTCTTCTTTCACAGAGCTGATGCTTCAGAACCATCAACTTAGCCAGAAATCCAAAGAAAGATGACACTTCCAAGGAGAGACAGGAGGTGACCACAGCTGCATATGTGGCAGAGCACTTAGGAAGAAAGGTAAATAATAAAAATTACAATTTTTATCAAACTGTTGAAGGCCAAATGTGCCCAAAATACTACCACTGGAGGCCAGAGATTACTATCCTTAATTTGTCAAGCTTGTGAGGTTGGACTTTGGCTGGTGTCTTGGACCTGGAATTTTAGGGAGAACCCCATAGTTCTGTAAGAAGAATGGCCTAAATTGTGTGAACAATGTGGTTGCAGAATGTCTGCTTTTCTTCCGGGAGTCTAGAATTTGGATAAATGCGAGGCAGAGGGTGCCTATGTAACCATCCTCCAAGTAAAAATCTTGGGAGTGAGCCTCTAATCAGATTTCATGCTAGCTAATACTTCATATGAATTGCTACCAATTGTTGCTAGAGGAATTAAGTATATTTTGAAAATATATGTATATGTTTACAAGGGAAGGTCTTTCTAAGCAAGATGTGAAATGTGTTAATCAAAAAGAAAATGTTTGCTATATTTGATGATGTTAAAATAGAAATCAAAATATACTATGAATAATTGAAAAGAAAGATGATCATCAAGAAGAAATTCCATATGTGATTAACATATTACAACAAAGGACTGATATATAGAATATATAAGATCTTCAAAAACACAAAAATACTGTCAATATTAAAATGGGTTATTAACACAACAGGAACCAGTTAGGAAATACCCTCAATTAAGAAATAAATTTTAAATTTGTAAAAACTAAGAGGTACTGACTAAACTAGCAGAAGTCTCATATGAGATGTGGATAATGTCCCACCCCAGGGAGCGAACCTATGTCTCTTATGTCTCCTGCACTGGCAGGTGGATTCTTTACCACTAGGGCCACCTGGGAAGCCCAATCTATATGACACTGTTTGGTAAATTTACACATGTAAACATTTTTATTCAGAGATCTCATCCCCATGCATACTGGAAAAACTCATGCATGTATATTTTCCCAGATACGTGTGGTACCTTAGCTTGTAACAGTGACAGATTAGATGTGCTATCACTAACCATCATGGTACACCATACAGTGGAATATTTTGCATATATAAGTTTGACTAAGATAATTTTTAAACTGTTTTCCCTGCAAATATTAAAGTAACTGCATTCTTATAGTAGAATTAAAGTATACAATATTAAAAAAAACACCTATAGTCTCACCACCTGGAAATATTTGCTACTATTATTCTTCCAATTTAATTTCCATGTATAAGGACACAGTCTATATAGTTAGCCAACACTAGCTTTTCCACTTACACACTGTTTTAGTTTGGATTATTTAATTTATATTGAATCCATTACCTAATCTGTAAGTATGATAACAATAACAATCATCATCATCATAATAATATTGATAATCATTTCATAGATTTTATGATAAGATGAATTAGATAATGCATCTGATACTCTACATTCTGTCTCTGGCTCTTTCTCTACCTCTTCCTTTCTTCTTCTCTCCATATTTATCATATAAATGTATACAAATACATGTGCACGCACGCACACACACACACACACACACTTAGCTTGCTTTCTGAGAAGTTCTCCTTTGTTTTCATCCACAACTATGTCTGACCTGGACTTTTGGGAAGATACTCTTTCTGGTAGATGCACAAGTTCTTCTAGGCAAGGTTCTGGGATACTAGGCTCTCTTTTAGGCTGTTTTATTGGTCGCGAAAGTACTAACAAATATTAGCAACTGTCTGATATATTTCTTCCAGTCAGCTTTACATACCAATAATCATAAGCTTCTCATCCAGACACAGTTGGTAAGTCTGAATATTCTGTCTTTTGCATAGTGAATTTTGTGTTTTTCCTATCTTCTATTCATTAAAGTAACACTGTTTTGAATCGACTTGAAATAACAGGCTGGTGTAGGCTTGCCTAGCCTTATTCTGACCTTCATCAATGTGTTTACTCCCATTGTATAACAAAGAAACAATTAAGAAAATTGTTTGAAAGATTTTAACCATAGTGTTATCTCCTACTGGCGTTGCCTTTTAACAGCCAGGGTTGATAAATGTACCAGGTTAGAATAAGCAGAATTTATCATTTTTTATCCCAGCTAGATTCCAAATTAATGAACTCTTGGTGAAATTAGACTGCAGGCCACTGGCAGTTAGATTCCTTAAGATTTGCTTCTTTGTTCTCTGTTGATGTCCCTTCCAGCTCTAATTTCAGTTTTTCATTTGAAAGTAACAAAGAAGACTGAGTCTGTGCTATGCTTTTATTTATTTCTTTTGTATAATAGTAGACGAGGTGTAATGTTACAAGCTTGGTTAGCATGTTATCTGCTTTCTAACACAGGGCAGGCAAAAATATGAACCTATATTTTGCTGTCACATAGCAAGAATCATCAGTTCTCTAGTTTGCAATATCTGAATGTTTCATATTTGCCTTGACATTTTCTCCCTTCAGTCAGTTCCATGGTTTATGGTCTGCTAATTGCAATAGACACTTCTAGGTACCAAACTTTATATTGGTTGTGATTAAATTTATCTCTGTAAAATTGTAACAATATTAAAATCTACTTTAATTATTTTTAGTTTCTCTTATGTAAAATGATTCCTTCCAGATGTAGGTAGATCAGGGTTGACATGGTTTTAATGGAGTCTCTAGAGTTATTACACATCCATTCTCTTTTTATTTGTTCTGTGATCTTTGTGACAATTTTCCAAACTCAAGGTTGACTCATTTTCAGAAGATAGTAATTGTAGGTTTAGTCATGAAATCCACATTCTAGAAAGCAAGAAGGAAGGAGAGGAAAGCATTAAGCAAAAAGGTCAGAGTCGGTCCTCTTTAAGTAGATGTCTGGGAAGCAAAATCCAACAGTTTCTGTTTGGAAATACAACTTTGCAACCTAAGACTTCTCCATATATTTAGCGTTTTTAAAAAATGTAGAGTACATGGTAGGCAGATAACTAGGGTCCTGCAGTCTAATCCTACATTATTTTTGTCTTATATGTGACTGATATGTTAGACTACATGCACTTCCAGAATATAATCATTATGAATAAATATGGCTTGATGTTGAATCCTCATAAAATTCCTTGGGAGTTCTGTTGAAGTATACACTTGCAAATGCAGTAAAACAGTACATGTTTCAATATATTCACTTCCTGATAAACATATTTTAGTATTCCACTACATGGAGACAACTTTACGTTTTTTTATTTTATGACAAGTAGCAAACACCGATGTGGCTTTAAAAGAAAATGCCCTGCAGTAAATTTCAGATTAGATTTTGTTTTTATATTAGCACTATTGTTATTTGTAACAGAATTTTCTAAGACAATAAAACAACTCAAGATTAAGCTTTTTTTTTAATGAAACCAACTTTACACATTAAAAATTAATGTGTTTTACAGATGAACTTATTTGTAAAGCAGAAATAGCCATAAATGCAGTAAACAGACATACGGGAAGTAGGGAAGTAGGATGTACTGGGAGGTTGAAATTAACATATACACACTAGTATAGATAGTACAAAATAAATAACTAGTGAGAACCTGAGGTACAGCACAGGGAACTCTACTCAATGCTCTGTGGTGACCTAAATGGGAAGGAAATCCAAAACAAGAGGCTATATATGTATATACATACCAGGGGCTTTCCTAGTAGCTCAGATAGTAAAGAATCTGCCTGTATATAAATATATATATATATACACACATGATTCACTTTGCTATGCAGCAGATATTAACACAACATTGTAAGGCAACTACACTCCAATAAAAATTAATTTCAAAAAATTAATGTAATTTAAAAGTTAACACAATCACAGAAAGAATAGTGTCAATTTAGTGCTCATTTTTTGCACCGTCAAGTTTTTATCTTGCTATACAACTGGGTAATTATCATATGTACCATATATACAAATCAGAATCAGATACAAATCAATATATTTTAAAAGTGAAAAATGGTAAGATTTATATGTAAAGTTACATTAATTGTGCTCAATTTCATATACATTATTGTGTCTGTGTATGTTTCTACTTTATCATAACAGTAGGAGTCAATATAATATTAGACACTTCTCAATGCTCCAAATTTCAAAGATTAAAATTTCTATAAGTTGTATATAATAATAAAGCTTACAATTGATCAATTTTTCATAAGGCCAGTTGAGATTCAGGCAAATTTGGACAATGACTGTCACTTATATATCTCTTATCACAACTCATTAATCTGTGTGGCAAGGGTGTATACATGTGTAGAATTAACAAAAAAGATCCTTACTTAATGAAAGTATACCGGTGATTATAGCAGAATCATTCAGAAAACTGAAAATGAAAGCAAGCCAAGGGTCCACAGACAGATGAGTGGATAGACAAAATGTGGTAGCTATGTTCAGGGGAATATTATTCAGGTTTAAAGAGTGAAAATTCTGACTAATGCTACAGTATAAATCAAACTTGAGGTCATCAAGCTGAGTGAAAGTCACAAAAAGATAAAAACTGTATGAATTTACTTATATAAGGTACTTAGAGAAATCAAATTCATAAAAAGTAGCTCCAACTAAGCAGACACTATTTAGCAAAATTTAGACTTTCCAGGTGGTGCTAGTGGTAAAGAACATACATGTCAATGCAAGAGACACAAGAGACACAGGTTCGAACCCTGGTTTGGGGAGATACCATAGAGGAGGAAATGCAATTCATTCTAATAATCTTGCCTGAGAAATCCCGTGGGCACAGGAGACTGGCAGGCTACAGCCCATGGGGTCACAAGGAGTCAGAAAAAACTGAACACAGGCACACACACGTGTCAAAGTGTTCACGCCAAATGTGATAGAGGATTTCAACTCCCTGTCAATTTGGTTAAGAAATTCAGTTTCACATTGCTTCAAAGTACATGTGTAAGAAGATATACCTAGCTATTATCTGATATAATAATAGTATAAAATTGTGTAACTGTATAATTGTGTGTTCATGCATATGTGATTTATTACTTGTGTTTAACATAGAATATGAATTTATTGCTTTCAAACAGGGAAACAAGGCTATGTGGTAGACTTTTCTTTTTCATTATTCATCACATCCATTCCCTTTGTCCTCTTCTAGCTGTGAAGATTGTTCCAATGTTTAAAAAGTCTCATTCATCTCACAGAATGTTATTAATACATTGTTCAAATATTACAGTTGACAAATGTGTTAATCGTGATAGGAAGTACAAAAATTTTAAAGGGAAATATTTCGTGTTTTAAACCCCCAATTGAAGAGAATGACCCACTTGGCACCATGTCAATAAATGTCAGTATTTCATATTTGTTGTTTTTCAGTCGCTCAGTTGTGCCCAACACTTTGTGACCCCATAGACTGCAGCACACCAGGCTTCTCCATCCTTCACCATTTTCCAGAGCTTGCTCAAACTCATGCCTGTTGAGTCAATGAAGCCATCCAAACATCTTATCCTCTGTCACCTGCTTCTCTTCCTTTGCTCGATCATTCCCAGCATCAGGGTCTTTTCCAATGAGTTGGCTCGTCACATCAGGTGGCAATGTCTGGGAGCTGTAGCTTTAGTCCTTCCAAAGAATACTCAGGGCTGATTTCTTTTAGGATTGACTAGTTTGACTTCCATACTGTCCAAGGGACTCCCAAGAGTCTTATCTAGCACCACAATTCGAAAGCATAAGTTCTTGGCACTCAGCCTTCTCTATGGTCCAACTGTTACCTCTGCACATCACTACTGGAAAAACCATAGCTTTGACTATATGTACCTTTGTCAACAAAGTGTTGTCTCTGCTTTTCAATATGCTGTCTAAGTTCGCCACAGCTTTTCTTCCAAAGAGCAAGCATCTTTTAACTTTATGCAGTCACCATCCACAGTGATTTTGGAACTCAAGAAAATAAAGTCTATCACTGTTTCCATTTTTTCCCGTCTATTTGCATGACATGATAGAACCAGATGCCACAATCTTAGTTTTCTGAATGTTGAATTTTAAGCCAGTTTTTCCACTCTTCTCTTTCACAGTCATCAAGAAGCTCTTAAGTTACTATCCATTTTCTGCCATTAGGGTGGTGTCATCTGCATATCTGAGGTTATTGATATTTCTCCTGGTAACCTTGATTTCAGCTTGAGCTTCATCCAGCCCAACATTTCACATGATGTACTATGCATAGAAGGGAATCTTTCCAACCTAGGTTTCGAACCCACATCTCCTGCGTTGCAGGCGGATTCTTTACCATCTGAGGCACCAGGGATGCCCAATTTAAACAGTCAGGGTGACAATATACAGCCATGACATACTCCTTTCCCAACTTTGAACAGTCTATTGTTCCATGTCTGGTACCAACTGTTGCTTCTTGTCCTGCATACAGGTTTCTTAGGAGGCAGGTAAAGTGATCTGATATTACTCTCTCTCAGAATTTTCCAAAGCTTGTTGTGATCCACACAGTCCAAGGCTTTAGTGTAGTCAATGAAGCAGAAGTAGATGTTCTTCTGGAATTCCCTTGCTTTTTCTATGATCCGATGGATGCTGGTGATTTGGTCTCTGGCTCCCTGCCTTTTCTAAATCCAGATTGTATTTGGAAGTTCTCGGTTCACATACTGTTGAAACTATCTTGAAGGTTCTTGAGAACTGCCTTGCTAGGGTATGAAATGTGCACAATTGTGAGGTAGCTTGGATATTTTTGGCATTGCCCTTTTTGGGATTGGAATGAACACTGACCTTTTAATATAGCACAATAGCTGATCTATTAAAATAATACATATAAGCCATGTAAAGGGGAATAAAAGAACAATTTATAAATTTCCTGAGTCTTTACCATGTTTTAAATATAAAAATAAATTTTGTTTATAACAATTTTTCTTTTCCTGAAATAAACTTCATAATGATCAAATGAGTGAAGTACTTGAATTAGAATAAATATTTACTAATGCAGTTGATATTTAAGATATAAAAATATGGATTCTAAAAGATATTTTAATTGATACAGATGTTTATAATTTAAGCAAAATATTTTCTTAACAAAATTATATTGGATTTATGAATATGAAATGAATATTTATGTTCAACAACAGCATTAATATGAAAATATATCCAGAAATTTAGAGATTCTGTAACTTATTGCAAAACATGCTGGGTAACTCAATCTTCAAATGTCTATTTTTATCGTAAAAGAATCTTTTAGCATGAAAAAATTGCAGCAAGTTGAATTACAGAACTTTAGAAAGAAATGTAAATTACCTGGTGTATGTGCATTTCAAAGATGTTCAAAAGAACATGATTATCCCATTTGCAATTCAGTTTTAAAATCTGGATACAACACACACAATGTTTGTCACAATTTCTCTTTTGGAATTTTAGAAGCTGACAGCCTACACATTTAGTTCAGAGGCTTCAAAAAATATACTTATGGCACAAAATGAGCTGGAATAATGGAAGATTATAAACACTCAATTTTGATCTTCAAACTTTCATTTTAATATCAATGCTCCATTGTTGCATCAATTGCTGTTTAAGTTGTGTCCAGCTGTTTGCAGCCCCAGGGAATGGAGCATGCCAGATTCCCTGTCCTTCACTGTCTCCTGGAGGTTGCTCACACTCCTGTCCATTGAGTTGGTGATAACATCCAACTATCTCATCTTCTGTTGCCCCACTTCTCTTGCCTCAATCTTTCCCAGCAACAGGATCTTTTTCAGTGAGTTGACTCTTTGTATCAAGTGGGCCAAAATATTGGCGATTCAGCATCAGTCCTTCCAGTGAATATTCAGCATTTATTTCCTTTAGGATTGACTTGTGTGATCTCCTTGCTGTCCAAGGGACTCTCAAGAGTCTTCTCCAAAAGTTCAAAAGTATTAATTCTTTGATGCTCAGTCCTCTTTATGGTCCAACTCTCACATCTGTACATGACTACTGGAAAAACAATAGCTTTGACTAGATGGACTTTTGTCGGCAAAGTGATGTCTCTGTTTTTTATTACATTGTCTAGGCTTGTCATAGCTTTTCTTCCAAGAAGTGAGCATCTCAATTTCTTGGCTGTCATCACCACCTGCAGTGATTTTGAAGTCCAAGGAAATAAAATCTCTCACCATTTCCACTTTCCCTCATCTACTTGCCATGAAGTGATAGACTAGATGCCATGATCTTAATTTTTTGATGTTCAGTTTAAAGCCAGATTTTTCACTCTCCTCTTTCACCTTCATCAAGAGACTTTTGAGTTCCTCTTCACTTTCTGCCATTAAAGTGGTATCATCTGCATATCTCAGGTTGTTGATATTTCTTGTGGCAATCTTGATTCCGGCTTGTGATTCATCCAGTCTGGCATTTCACATGATGTACTCTGCATGTAAATTAAATAATCAGGGTGACGGTATACAGCCTTAGTGTAATCCCTTCCCGACTTTGAACCAGTCCATTGTCCCATGTCCATTTCTAACTGTTATATCTATAAATATTGTATGTCTACCTTCTGTCTAGTATTGGGCAGAAGATATGTACAAAACATCTTCAGGAACGGTAGGGAATTTAATTTGTTTTGGTTCAACTGTGGCTGATCATATTGGAAAGCTCATGTTACAAACTGGCAGACAAATGGAAGTCAAGTATACATTATCGCATACCTTATCATAAATAGAATGCATGATCTATGGCCTTTATTCTGCAAAACGGGTGCTATGACAAGTTTTTTATCATTTAATCAGAAGGTGAATATCATCAGCATTTTAGAAGTCTAATCCTGGGAAATGAAGAGACTCAGATTTGAGGAATGGGCAGGGGGAGATCCAGTTTAAAGACATTGCAGTATTCTGACTGTGAAACACCGAGGTCCTGGTTTATGTCAGTGACAGTTTGATAGAATTAAGATATTTTGAGGGGGAAAAAAAAAAATCAATGCTTTTACTTCTTTTTCTTCTCCAACAGTTCTGGGTAGGCCTTCCTGTACTATGTTGAGCAGATGTGGCAAGAGTGGGTATCCTTGCCATAGTCCAGGTCTTAGAGGAAATTATTTTAGTTTTTCACCGTTGAGTATGACATTGATTGCCAGATTTTCACATATGGCCTTACTTGCTTTGAGATTAGTTCTTTTTGTACATAATATGCCAAGAATTAGTGTCATGAATGGGTTTTGAATTTTGCCAGAATTTTTTTTTTTTTTACCTCTAATAAGGTGATCTTTTATTCTGTTTTGTGGCTTATCACAGTTACTGATTTTCACATGTTGAAACATCCTTGCATCCCAGGGATTAATCCTACTTGGTTATGGTGTGTGGTTGTGCTAATTGTACATGTGCATATGTACATTATGGTGCCTAATGGACTTTGTGGTGCTTAAATGCGCTGTTGAAGTTGGTTCGATAATATTTGGTTGAGGATTTTTGCATGTATGTTTATTAGGATATTGGCCTTTAGTTTTCTTTCCTTGTGATGTCTTTGTCAGAATGATGCTGGCTACATAAAATGAATTTGGAAGTATTCTTTTCTCTTCTATTTTTGAATAGTTTAAGAGGATTGATATTCATTATTGAAATGTTTGGCAGAATGCACCTGTGAAGTCATTTAATCTTGGACTTTCACTTTTGGAGACTTGATTAATGATTCAGTCTTCTCATTTGTTATTGATCTGTTCAAGTTTTCTGCTTCTTGAGTCAGTCTTTGTGGCTTGTATATTTTAGAAATGTATTTTTATAGGTTGTCCAATAGGTGTATTGTTGTGCATAATTTAATAATCCCTTATAGTCTCTTTGAAACGTCTGTGGTTTCAGTTTTAATGTCTCCCCTTTCATTTTATATTTTATCTATTCTAGTTTGCTTTTTATCTTGGTTAGTCTAGCTAAGGATTTGTCAGATTAGTTTATCTGCTCAAAAACCATCTCTTAATTTTGTTGATCTTTTAAAATTGTTTTTACATTCTCTATTTCATTTCTTTCTATCATAATTTTAGTTGTTTACTTTCTTCTGCTAATCTTGGGCTTAGTTTGTTCTTTGCTTTCCAACTCCGTGAAGTATAAAGTTAGGTTGTTTGAATTATTTCTTTTTCTTAATGTAGGTGTTTGTCACCATATATTTTCTGTTCAATACCGCCCTTGCTGTATCATGTAAGTTTTAGTGTGTGGTGGATTTATTTCAGGAAGTATTTTTGTATTGAAATATTTTCTAATTTCTCTTTTGATTTTCTTTTTGACCCAATGACTATACAGTTGTATGTTGTTTAATTTCCATTTATTTGTGAGTTTTCCCATTTGTCTTTTTTGTTATTGATTTCTAGAGAATTTTACATTTGTCAGTTTATTATAGGGGGAAGAGATGGAAGAATTTAAATTTATTTGTGATTTTTGCTTTAGGCATTAGAATGATACTAAGTTAAATGCAGAAATCAGTTTGGGAATAAGAGGTGATGGGTTGAATGGAAGATTTATAGTCAACTTAACTTTAGGGTGAATGCAGTTTGCTAGATGGATACAATATTCAAATGGGTATGACAATTTGAATGGAAATAACACATAAAGATGTAACTGCTTCTGGAGAAAGAAGTGTTTATGAAAAATATATTTAAGTGAAGGATGTGTCTCAATGTAAGAAAGTCTATGAATCTGGATTGATTCTAGAGAGGATCACAAGGTTTTGTGTGTGTGTGTGTTTGTCCTCACTGTTGACATCATTGAAATATAAAGATGAGACATTCTACATTGTAAATGGTAGCTAAAATACTGTCTGCTACTGAGCCTTGCTATTAGTGTCCAAGTTACTATTTCTCAACTCAAGAAACTAGTCATCAATTTTATTAATAAACACTGTGTCCACCCTACTCTCAACTCTGAAAGTAATATCATAGAATGAGAAGATTCAGTTCAGTTCAGTCACTCAGTTGTGTCCGACTCTTTGCGACCCCATGAGTCTCAGCACACCAGGCCTCCCTATCCATCACCAACTCCCGGAGTTTACTCAAACTCATGTCCATCGAGTTGGTGATGCCATCCAACCATCTCATCCTCTGTCGTCCCCTTCTCCTCCTGCCCTCAATCTTTCCCAGCATCAGGGTCTTTTCCAATGAGTCAGCTCTTCGCATCAGGTGGCCAAAGTACTGGAGTTTCAGCTTCAGCATCAGTCCTTCCAATGAACACTCAGGACTGATCTTCTTTAGGATGGACTGGTTGGATCTCCTGGCAGTCCAAGGGACTCTCAAGAGTCTTCTCCAACACCACAGTTCAAAAGCATCAATTCTTCAACACTCAGCTTTCTTCACAATCCGATTATACCTTGTATTATGAGTTGATATGGATTTCTATCTTAACCCAGCAGGAGTAACTAAAATGTAATAAAACTTTATTTTGTTGATGTTGTCATCTAGTCACTAAGTTGTGTCTGACTCATGGAGACCCCATAGGCTGTAGCCCACCAAAGTCCTCTGTCCATGGGATTTTTCAGGCAAAAATACTGGAGTAGGTTGCCATTTCCTTCTCCAAGGGATCTTTCTGACCCAGGGATTGAAACCACATCTCCTGCTTGGCAGGCATATTCTTTACCACTGAAACACCTGGGAAGCCCAGACTTTATTTTAGCCACCTCCAAAATATACAGATTGTATTAAATTAAGCCATTTGGCTGTTGTTTAGCACTTTTGATTTAGTAAGTAAACAAAATGTTAGTTATCTATTGCTTAGAAAAAACAGATGTAAATGTATTTATGGATCCTGAACTTTCATTGATATCATGAATTCAGTTTGTACTATTTTAGAATTTAGACTTAACAAATAAAAATATATTAGGTGGTGACTCTTTACCACCTGAGGCTGCAAAGAAAAAGAAAAAGAATGTTACCCAGGAAGACAAATGGAACTGCATTATAGCTCCTTAATTCCAAAGAAAATGATTCATTATTCATAATAAATTTATGTGGAAAATAATAACATTATTTTGTTTCAGAAGCCTGTTCTGTCTTACACTTTAAAATTTTGTTTTCCTTCAGGGCATATTTTGCCATTTAAATGTAAAAAATGTGATGAACATAATATTTGAAATAATAGAACTTGAAAGTTAAAGTGAAGTCGCTCAGTCGTGTCAGACTCTGCGACCCCACAGACTGTAGCCTACCACGCTCGTCCATCCTTGGGACTTTCCAGGCGAGAGTACTGGAGCGCGTTGCCGTTTCCTTCTCCAGAGGATCTTCCCGACTCAGGGACCGAACCCAGGTCTCCTGCATTGTAGGCAGATGCTTTACCATCTGAGCCACCAGGGAAGTCCATAGAATAGAAGTTGAGATTTATCTTAAAAGAGATTAGATTATATGGTTTTTCCTAAGGTGTATGTCATTTTTAAACAATGATGGGAAAAGAATTTGTCATGTCAGTATGAATTCTAAAGCAACCACTGTATATCTTTTGAGATTAATTGACTATTCAATATTTCTCATCTACATATTAAAAAAGAAAAAAAAAAGAGATGTTGGAAGTCTGTATCTGAGACAGTTAATTCAACTGTGAAAATACATGTTCATGAGTGCCTAAGGGGTATGTAATAATCTCTCTCTCCATCTTAGGAAAATTTTTGTTGGGTTTTCAGGAGAGGTGATGGGGAAGCCTTGACTAAACATAGAAAGTATCTCATTTATTTTACCTATAGATAAATAAATAAAACATCCACAGAGAAAATTCTGTGTGAGACACATTTAGCACATTACACATTTAGTAAATTAATACCCTGAATGTGTTACACATTTCGTATATTAATATTCAAAGGGAGTCTTTAAGATAACTTCAAATTTCTTAATTAGCTTCTGATTTGCTAACAATATTTTATAAGAGGCAGATGAAATTTAATGATTCTAAGACAAAAAAGTTTATATAAGTATATATCTGGAAAAGTAATTTTTATCCCTCAAATAAAATTTTATCCCCAGGGATTTACAGTCTCAGGACACAAAACTGTATACAAAAATCCTATGTTTTTTTTCCTATGTAAAATGATTCATTGAAAAATATTTTATAGGGTTGCATTTACTTGAATAAGAGAATTCAATTCTCTTGTTGACTGTCAGTTCTCTTGTAACTATCAGTAAGTTGTATGACAATACCTTGAGATGTCACATAGGTAATGATGTGACTCATATTTTTATTTCATTGCATGTGAAGTAATATTGAATCCAGACAATACTTAACTTGAATATATACAAGAAAACATGCAACTAAATCCTTGGTCAATTTTCTCTAGTTTTACTGTTTCAGTATTACTATTTTAGCCTATAAGTTTCCTTTCTGCAAAGCATAGCTGTCAGTGAAATTTTAAGTTGGTCTTTGGAGACCATACTTTGGCTCTGCAATTATAAGTAAAGGAAAATCTCATTATAATTACAGCACATGATACCTAAAGCGGAAAGAGCAAAAACTGCAGGTGATGAGAAGTGTTAGTGACAAGAAGTGATGAAACGGGGTCAAAGCCTAATGTTATCTGCTTCATGGGCTTCCTTACTGCTGTCACTACTCAAAAGATACTAGTTTCCCTGTTGCTATATTAAAAGCAGAGGTAATTTCTCCATATCAGCAGGGGCAAGTACTTTCCAATTATTACTTTGTTCTCACTTTGAAAAGTCAAATAAATATCAAACTAAAAGTTATAGATATTACAAAAATGTTCTATCTTTAAAATTTCTGCAATAGACCATTTCAGGCTTAAAAATATTTTAGCTTCCTGTTCATTGTATATAATCTATTTACTTTGAAGCAGTATTAAACAGAAACAAGTTAAATATTAAAGGTTGTTCATAAAGTAAGATAACAAAAATATATAAATGTCATCATATATTATTAATGGCATTTCATTTTTGTAATAACTTTCACGAACGGACAATATTCCCTTGTCTATTTTTTGCCTAGTCAATGAAATATAATAAAATCCATGTATAACCCTAGGATTATTTTTTAGGTGTAAGTTGAATTTACTCAGCTATCTTATATTCTGTTATGGCTAGACTATAATATTTAAAACATATTAAAAATAAATTTAAGGGTGAGAGATACTTTTCTCAAAGTCAGTATTTTGAAAAGTGTCATATTCTGTTGCTTAAAGTATATTTTGAGACAGAGCATGCTCTTATTTATTGTATTTATGTTCTGATTCTTTGTAGGAACCAATATATTTTAAAGAAAAAATAGTTTCCAAAAAAAAAAAAAAAACTAGTAAGAATGTTTCCAAGAAAGACAAAAGGGACTAGATTTACTCTGTTGCCTGAAGCAACCGAAAGATGAACCAATTTAATAGAACAAAAGTTCTAAAGATACTAAATATCAGGCCGAAAAGGATTGCAATCCATGAGACTGAGTAAGTAAATTAAGTGAGCCCTAAGCTTACCCAAATGTACTAATTTGTATGAATTTGCAGGTTATAACAAGCAGAAAGAACCCAGGCAAGCTCAGTTGTGTTCTTAAGTTGAAGAAATGAAGCTGAGAACAAAGCAACTAGAATGCATAGGATACACTGCTGGAGTGGAGAAAGAATTATAGACAATACTTTGCAAGTATGCAGAATACAGATTAATACATGAATATAAATCAGAGATATGAAAAAATCTTAGAAATCAACCAGAAAAGTGTATGTATAGAAGCATAAATATGAGGATATCATCAGACTTCTTGCTGGTAAGAATGTAAGTGAGAAGTGAGAATATAACAATATTCAATGTATTCAACAATATTCAATAAACAATGTAAGTAAGATGAGAATATAACATCTTTATAGTGCTGAAAGAAAAAAAAAATGCTGTCAATGTGGAAGGTTATACTCAGCAAAAATATCTTTTGAAAATGAATGTTAAAGACTATTTTATACAAGTTGAAAGAATTAATCAATAAGAGAACCAGACTACAAAAATTGAAACGAATTTGAGGTAGAAGGAATATGAAAGTAGATGGAAATAAGGCTCTATTAGAATGAAGAGCAACAGAAATGATATGTGGATAAAGACATATGATTATTATTATTGAACTATTATTCACATAATTTACTGTTTATCACTTGTGATTTATAACACAACAGCAATGTAAAATGTAATATTGTACATGAAATTAAAAACATGTTTAAAAATTAAGTAACAGTACATAGCAAGGGGGTGGTAAATGAAAGGATACAATTATAAAAGTTTTATACAACATAGGAAATGTCATAACACAACTTGAAAGTATACTAAAATAAGTTAAAGAATTCAATCTGCAGTTGGTTGAATCTGAATGTGGAAGCCACAGATACAGAACACTGACTGTATTATTGCATTTTATATAAGGGACTTAGATGTCTATGGGAGTACTGGAACAATTCCTCAAGAGGATACAGGGAGATGACTGTGTGATATGAACCAAAAATCCTCCACTAAAATAGCACATCAATTATAGATGCTATGTAACTAAAGTGGATAAAATAAATTCATTTTTTAAAGATTCAGTAAATTTAAAAAGCAGAAAAAAAATAATAAAGACTGAGTGGGATAAGCAGAAAATTAATAGTAATATGCTAGATTTACTCTTTAAACCATATCAAAATTTGTAAAAAACCAAATAGAGATAGCTAGGGGAAAAAGCAAGACCTGACTATGAACTGCCTACAAATTATTCATTTCATGAATAAAAACAGATGGAACATTTTGAAAGTAATCATGAACCTGGAGTATATCACCTAAAATCAGGTAAATTTGATTTCAGAGCAAAAATTATAGCCAGAGATAGTCATGGTACCGTCATGTCTGACTCTTTGCAGCCCCATGGACTGCAGCCCACCAGGTTCCTCTGTCCATGGGGATTCTCCAAGCAAGAATGCTGAAGTGGGTTGCCATTTCCTTCTCCATGCAACCACTAGTAGTCAGGAAGAGAAAAGATGGAGCCTCCCTTAGAGCCTTCAGATAGGGCCCTACTGACACCTTGATTTCTGACTTCTAATCCTCACAATCCTGAAAGGATAAATTTTGGTGGTTTCAAGCCAAAAAAAAAGTGCATGGCAGTCCTAAACCTTAGGTACTTAGAAAGTGAAAGTGAGGTCTCTCAGTCGTGTCCAACTCTTTGTGACCCCATGGACTATAGCCAAAAGATTCCTCCATCCATGGGATTCTCCAGGCAAGAGTACTGGAGTGAGTTGCCTTTTCCTTCTCCAGGGGATCTTCCCGACTCAGGGATTGAACCCGGGTCTTTTGCATTGTAGGCAGACGTTTTACCATCTGAGCTACCAGGGAGTCTGTACTATTATATGTACTTAATAGTACTTCAAAAACATGACAAGAAAACTTATAAAACCATGATGAAAAATAGACAAATTAACATTTATCATCATACATTTCAATAATTTCTTAATGGTTGATAGAGCAATTATATAATAAAGATGTTAAAAATTTGAGCAACATTATCAATCAACCTGACCTAAGTGACATTAATAAAGCGTTCCATCACAAAACAACAGACTATACATTTTTCCAAGTGCATACAAAACATTGACCATGATAGAACATACTCTGGACATAAATCTCATTAAACTTAAAAGCACTAAATTTAGAAAGAAATATGTTCTCTGTCCTGAATGGATTTACATTGGTATTCAATATCAGAAACTTTTTGGCACATCCCCACAAGCTTAGAAAATGAATGATGCACTTCTAAAAAATCATAAGTCAAAATGTAGATCAAAAGTGAAATTACAATATATCTTAAACTGAATGAAAATGACAAATTATATGTAAAAATTTGTGTTGATACACTCACTATAAGCAATATTTAGGGGGAAATGTACCACTAAATTGCTGTATTAGAAGAGGTGAAAGTCTTAACTTTGTCACCTCAGATTCTACATTAAGCATATAGGAAAAGAAAAGCAAATAAATACAGATTAAAAAGGTAAATTGTGTTTTCTTTCTCAGAAAACTGAGCATGTCAGCTTAGCCATGGATAAACAAAAAAGTTTCCCTTCCTTTACATCAAAGTGTTCTCCACTCTAGGGATATTTTTATAGAATTTCATTTATTTTTATGTCGGGGTAACTTCCTTTTATAAAATACTGATACTTGACCAAAATAATCAGATTTTAAATTTAACATTGCTAATTGTCAAGAAAAGAAAGATTGACCATTTTTTCATCTAAGCTTTAATAAAGGGAAGGTTAGTGATTTAGTCATTATTTCCAACATTAAAAATGGCTAAAATTTATTTTTAAAAGTAGATCAGCATACCATTTGGATTAAACACTTAAATTTAAAATGTGTAAATAAGTAAAAATATCCCACCTCTTTTAGTAGTATATGAGCATAATTTCTTGTCAAGTACAGTCACTCAGTGGTGTCCAACTCTTTGCAACCCTATGGATTGCAGCACACCAGGCTTCCCTGTCCATCACCAACTCCCAGAGCTTGCTCAAACTCATGCCCATTGAGTTGATGATTCCATCCAACCATCTCATCCTATGTCAACCCCTTCTTCTCCTGCCTTCAATCTTTCCCAGCATCAGGGACTTTTCCAATAAGCCAGTTCTTCACATCAGGTGGTCAGAGTATTGGAGTTTCAGCTTCAGCATCAGTCCTTCCAAAGAATATTCAGGACTGATTTCCTTTAGGATGTACTGGTTGCATCTCCTTGCAGTCCAAGGGACTCTCAAGAATCTTCTCCAACACCAAAGTTCAAAAGCATCAATTCTTCAGCACTCAGCTTTCTTTATAGGCCAACTCTCACATGCATACATGACTACTGGAAAAGTCATATCTTTGACTAGACAGATCTTTGTTGGCAAAGTAATGTCTCTGCTTTTCAATATGTTGTCTTGGTTGGTCATAACTTTTCTTCCAAGGAGCAAGTCTTTTAATTTCATGGCTGCAGTCACCATCTGCAGTGACTTCAGAGCCCCAAAGAATAGTCTCTTACTGTTTCCATTGTTTTCCCATCTATTTGTCAAGAAGTGATGGGACTGGATGCCATGATCTTAGTTTACTGAAAGTTGATTTTTAAGCCTACCTTTCACTCTCCTCTTTCACTTTCATCAAGAGGCTCTTTAGTTCTTCTTCTCTTTCTGCCATAAATGTGGTGCCATCTGCATATCTGAGGTTATTGATGTTTCTCCCGGCAATCTTGATTCCAGCTCGTGCTTCATCCAACCCAGCATTTCGCATGATGTACACTGCATATAAATTAAATAAGCAGGTGACAATATACAGCCTTGACATACTCCTTTTCCAATATGGAAAAAGCCAGTTGTTCCATGTCCTGTTCTAACTGTTGCTTCTTGACCTGCATATAGATTTCTCAGGAGCCAGGTCAGCTGGTCTGGTATCCCCATCTCTTTAAGAATTTTCCAGTCTTGTGATCCACATAGTCAAAGTCTTTTGTATAGTCATTAAAGCATAAATGGATATATTTTTTGGAACTCTCTTGCTTTTTTGATGATCCAATGGATATTGGCAATTTGATCTCTGGTTCCTCTGCCTTTTCTTAATCCAGTTTGAACATATGGAATTTCATGGTTCATGTACTGTTGAAGCCTGGCTTGCAGGATTTTGAGCATTACTTTGTTGCGTGTGAGATGAGTACAATTGTGCAGTAATTTGAACATTCTTTGGCATTGCCTTCCTTTGGGATTGGAACAAAAACTGACACTTTCCAGTCCTGTGGTCACTGCTGAGTTGTTCAAATTTGCTGGCATACTGAATGCAGCACTTTCACAGTATTATCTTTTAGGATGTGAAATAGCTCAACTGGAATTCCATCACCTCCACTAGCTTTGTTCATAATGATACTTCCTAAGGCCCACTTGACTTCACATTCCAGGATGTCTGGCTCTAGATGAGTGATCACACCATCGTGGTTATCTTGGTCATGAAGGTCTTTTTTTATTTAGTTCTTCTGTGTATTCTTTCCACCTCTCATTAATATCTTCTGCCTCTTTTAGGTCTATACCAATTATGTCCTTTTTTGTGCCCATCTCTTCATGAAATGTTCCCTTGGTATCTCTCAATTTTGTGAAGAGATCTCTAGCCTTTCACGTTCTATTGTTTTTCCTCTTATTTCTTTGCATTGATCACTGAGGAAGGCTGTCTCACCTTTCCTTGCTATTCTTTGGAACTCTCCATTCAAATGGGTATACCTTTTCTTCTCTCCTTTGCGTTTAGCTTCTCTTCTTTTTTCCGCTATCTGTAAGGCTGCCTCAGATAACCATTTTGACTTTCCGCATCTCTTTTTGTTGGGGATGGTCTTGATCCCTACCTTCTGCACAATGTCATGAACCTCCATCCATAGTTCTTCGGGTACTCTGTCTATCAGATCTATCTTGATATCTGATATCTTGATATCTGATAGATATAGATATCTATCTATAGATATCTATCTTGATATCTATCTTGAATCTGCTTGTCAGTTCCACTGTACAATCATAAGGGATTTGATTTACATCATACCTGAATGCTCTAGTGGTTTTCCCTACTTTCTTTAATTTAAGTCTGAATTTTGCAATAAGGAGCTCATGATCTGAGCCACAGTCAGCTCCCAGTCTTATTTTTGCTGACTGTATAGAGCTTCTCCATCTTTGGCTGCTGCTAAGTCGCTTCAGTCGTGTCCGACTCTGTGTGACCCCATAGACGGCAGTCCACCAGGCTCCACCATCCCTGGGAGTCTCCAGGCAAAAACACTGGAGTGGGTTGCCATTTCCTTCTCCAATGCATGAAAGTGAAACTTGAAAGTGAAGTCGCTCAGTTGTGTCCAACTCTTAGCGAGCCCATGAACTGTAGCCTACCAGTCTCCTCCATCCATGGATTTTCCAGGCACGAGTACTGGAGTGGGGTGCCATTGCCTTCTTCAATCTTTGGCTACAAAGAATATAATCAGTCTGATTTCAGTGTTGATCATCTGGTGATGTCCATGTGTAGAGTCTTCTTTTGTGTTGTTGGAAGAGGGTGTTTGCTATGACCAGTGCGTTCTCTTGGCAATTCTCTGCTAGCCTTTGACCTGCTTCATTTTTTCACTGCAAGGCTAAATTTGACTGTTTTTCCAGGTATCTCTTGACTTCCTACTTTTTCATTCCAGTCCCCTATAATGAAAAGGACATCTTTTTTGGGTGTTAATAATAGAAGGTCCTGTAGGTCTTCATAGAATGGTTCAAGTTTAGCTTCTTTAGCATTAGTGGTTGGGGAATAGATTTGGATTATTGTGATTTTGACTGGTTGATGAGTGCATGTCCTTCTACTCCACCATCTTGATCTTATTGAATTTCTTGTCAAATGCAGATGTTTAAATCTAATTTGGAAATTGAATATAAAACACTGTTCAATAGCAATTACCTATATGTACTTAGTATCAATTAAATAAAGATGTAATGGTATATTAAAGCAGAATAAATGATAGAATATTTAGAAGAATGTAAATCTTGGCATCTCCATTAGATAAGATGTAATAATTTATGGCAAGATGATTTTGCTTTCATTACAATGAATTTTACAGTTAACTAAAATATCCATTGATGTGCTTTTTATTTTTTAGTGCCATAGTGTAATCTGATTTTCTTCTAGCAGTATTCATAAGCACAAATAATGAACCTAATATCACTTTATTAAGTCTAAATGTATTAATGGCATTATTAATATTCATAATGTGTTTAAAAGCTGGAATTTGAAAATATATTTAGTGAAAATAGTAATTAGAACTACTATTTGGTTTGTTACCTAAATAGAGGTTTAGGGAATATACAATGTGTGTGATAAGTTATGTGTCATTAGGCAAATTACTTAACTCTCCATGCAACATTGGTTCAGCTGGTAAAGAATCCGCCTGCAATGTGGGAAACCTGGGTTCAATCCCTGGGTTGGGAAGATCCCCTGGAGAAGGGAAAGGCTACCCACTCCAGTATTATGGCCTGGAGAATCCCATGGACTCTATAGTCCATGGGGTAGCAAAGAGTTGGACACAACTGAGTGACTTTCACTTCATTTCCCTTCCATACAACATATAGTGAAATATTTAATTGATATACAGACTGTTTCACAAAATGTTTTCATAAACTTCTTTCATATACCTCCAGGACATTATCTTCTGAATGGGACATTGCATGTCCTATTTCTTTTTTATAAATGGATAGAATGCTAACTCTAAAGGACTGGGTTCTTGCCTTTGTCTTATGGTTTTATTATCTCATCACCTCTGTTTGATTTAAGCTGCAGTGTCTTGATAAAAAATATGAATAATTTTCACTTGATATCGATAATTTTTCAAAATTATGTTTTATAAAATTAGATATGTTAGTTTGAAATCCTCTCCTTGAGACATCTAAAATGTATACAAATCTACACTCAAAATATAATTTATAGTACTAGTAAATTAGAAAGCTTATTTGTTACTTGCTGGCTTTAAATTTTCTGACATTCAAGCATTTCATAAATCAAATTGATGTATGCAAATCAACATTATTGAATTAACATAAACTGTTGGATGTCACACAAAATATAATACAATGCTAGAATTGGAACAGGGAAATGATTTTCCTCATCATTTAAATTCAGAAAACAGTTAAGAAGAAACTACTTTAAAATTTCTTATACTGTTTTCAGTGTTATTATACTAGTGTTCCAAGTTATTATACTAGTTGTTCCAAGTTCCTTTCTGAAGGGCTATAAGATGTTCCAAGAATAAATTAACTTTTTAAATAATTAGGTTAAATGATGAAATTGATTTTGTAAGTATTTAATACTCTAATTTAAAATCAAATCAAGATAAATGTTAATCAAATGAGTATATATAATTATTATATCTAAATGGTAAAGTATTGTGAATTTTTTGGGGATTTCCTATTGTTTTTATTGTTTAAAGGTCTAGACATATTGTATCAGAAATGTTCCATATGTTTACTTTATAAGAAGTTGCTTATGTGAATTCAACATATGTTTACTAATTGACTATTCTATTTGCAAAATTTTCTAGGCTCTTTAAAAAGCTATAGAGTTGAACAGGGTATATTTGTTTGCCCTCAATGAGCTCATATATCATGAAGGAAACAAGATATATGAATAAATAAACATAAAAGAAGTTATAAGTACTATAATTTTAATAAATCAGTAAAGATAAAATAATGTGGCAATTCATAGATGATGGAGCAATTTTAGGCTAACATTTTATGCTATCACATTATTATCTAAATAAAAAATATGGAAAAGTTAATTCAATTTTAGAATAAGAAAAATCTCCAATATCCCCTGTTAACATAGGTGCCTGTGTTAATTGATGTTTATGCAGTACATTTCAGTACCTCCCAGTGGTTTGGTTTTTATCAGAACAACGTAGAGGATATTTTGCTTGAATTTTAGCAATGCTCTGGTAGCAGAAGCAAAGTTAAAACACCAATATGCTTTTTTTTTTTTTGATGTGTATCCATGTCCTTGGTCTGTTTGAAAAAATCGAGTTTTTTGATTATTGGTATTGAATTGTATAGACACCTTACTTACTTTGGATAACCTCTAATCAGACATATGGGGTTCCCCGGTGGCACAGATGGTGAAGAATCCCCCTGCAATTCGGGAGACTGGGGTTCAATCCTTGGGTTGGGAAGATCCTCTGGAGAAGGAAATGGCAACCCACTTTAGTATTCTTGCCTGTGAAATCCAATGGACAGATGAGCTGGGCGGGCTATAGTCCATGGTGTCACAAATAGTCGGACATGACTGAGTGAAATATAATCAGATATGTGGTTTGAAAATATTTCCTCCCAATCCTTAAGTTGCCTTTTAAATTTTTAATTTACTTTTCATGGATGTATAGTTGACTTACAATGTTGTATCGACTCTTTTTTTACATTCTTTTCCCACACAGGTCATTACAAAGTATTGAGCAGAGTTCCCTGTGCTATACACTAAGTTCTTATTAGTTACCTATTTTATATGCAGTAGTGTGTATAAATCAATTTCAAGCTCACAATTAATTTATCCCTCCTGCTCACCCTTTTACCTTGATAACCATAAGTTTGTCTTCAACATCTGTGACTGTATTTCTGTTTTGTAAATAGGCTCATTTGTACCATTTTCTTTAAATTCCACATATAAGTAATAATGGCTTATGGGCTTCCCTGGTGGTTCAGATGGTAAAGGCTATGCATTGATTTGACCCCTGGGTTGGGAAGATCCACTGGAGAGGGGATCAGCAAATCACTCCAGTATTCTTGCCTGGAAAACCCACGGGCAGAGGAGGCTGGTGGGGTTAATGGAGTAAAAATGAGTCGGACATGACTGAGCAACTAACACTTTCAGTTTTCATAAGTAATAATGTATATTTGTCTTTCTCTTTCTGACTTCACTCAATATGTTGATTTCTACGTTCATCCATATCACTGCAAATGGCATTATTGCATTCTCTCCTATGGAGAAGAGTACAGTTTCTTTAAAAAGCTAAAATTAGAAGAAAATAAAAATGGAGCAACCATACGATCCAGCCCGTTCCTGGGCATGTTTGTGGAGAAAACCATAATTTGGATAGATACATGTACGTAAATGTTCACTGTAGCACTATTTACAATAGCCAGGACATGGAGGCGACCTCAATGCCCATCAACAGGCGAACGGATAAAGATGGGGTGGTACACCTCAGTCAGTTCAGTTGTGTCCGACTCTTTGCGACCCCATGGACCACAGCCCTCCAGGCTCCTCTGTCCATAGGATTTTCTGTGACTTAGTGACTAAGCAGCAACATCTATTTTTGCTTTTGTTGTCTGTGTTTTTGGTGTCATATCCAAAACTTCGTTGCCAAAATGTGTCAAGAATATTTCTTTATGCTCCCTTCTAGGAATTTTATCATTTTAGGTCTTACTTTTAAATCTTTAATGTATTTTGAATTGATCTTTGTATATGGTATAAAATAAGGGTCCAGTTTTATTTTTTTGTGTATGGATATCCAGTTCTTCCTGTACCATTTTTTTGAACAGTCTGTCATTTTCCAGGCAATGTAAATATAAGAGCTCTAGCCTATTGTCCATCTAAATATTTTCCTTGAAATACTCTCCCATGGGATATACTGACAATATCCATTTCCAATGCCAAATAAATTTAGGAATCTCTGCACTACCCTTAGAGATTTTAATTGCACATTTACACATTGAAATCCTTACCCCTGTGGTAAGGACACATATGTTGTTAGTTTTTTGTTTTATCCCAGTCTCTCAAAGTTATTTGCTCATGGAGTTTAAAAAAAAAATCTTGTTAGAATATATTTGCATCCTACACAGTAATGTTCTATGGGACATATTTTTGGGGAACCATTGACATAAGCTGAGAATATAGAAACTAAGTAGGCTTTTTGTTTGGTTTGTCTGAGTTGTAAAATGGGTCTATTTCTGGAAAATCTTTCCTGGATATTTTTCTATCTTTTATCTTTTCATTGTACATTATCTCAATTACTGTAGCTTTTTAAAAAATTTTAGCATAAAATAGTGTTGATCTTAAATCTTTGTTGCTCTTTTAAAATACTATTTTTACTACTTAAGATCCTTTGCATTTTTATGTAAATGTTAGAAACAGGCTGACAATTTTTTCAAAAAGATGCTGAAATTTTGATTTGGATGGCATTGGATTCACATATCCAATTAGGGAAAATGAATGTCTTGACAACACTGTGTCTATTCTTGATAAGTTTGTAGATGGTATATAATTCCACTTATATGGGTCTCCTAAATTTAGCTCAACAATGTTTTGCTAGTTTCAGGTATAGTTTTTCTACATTTTTTAAAATTTATTTGGAGGTAATTGATATTTTTGATGCCAGTGAGAACCCAGGGACTGCCAGGTTCCTCTGTCCATGGGATTCTCCAGGCAAGAATACTGGAGTGAGTTGCTATTCTCTTCTCCATGGAATAGTCCTGACCCAGGGATTGACTCCAGTTTTCCTGCATTGAAGGTAGATTCTATACTGTGCACCACTTTAGCTTTTATTTTCCAATTATTTGTTGTTGGCCTATAGGAATACATATAATTGTTTATATTGACTTTGTTTTCCATAAACTAAATTTGTTTGTTTGTTATAGAAGTTATGTTTATATTAGTTTGCTAGGACTACTGTAATAAAGTATCATAAACTGAGTGGATTCGACAGCAAAAATGTATTGTTTCCCAGTTCTAGTGAGTAGGGGACCAAGAGTAAGATGTTGGTAGGGCCACAGTCCCTCTAAAGGCATTAGGGGAAGATCTGTTATAGGCCTTTCCCCTAGCTTCTGGAGGACCCTTGTCTTGATTGCAGTAAGACTCCAATTTCATGTAATATTCTTTCTGAAAGAATGAATGTGTCCAAATTTCCCTTTTTATAATGACAACAGCCTAGTAATGATCTCATCTGGACTATTTACATCTGCACTGACCCTATTTCTAAATAAGTCACATTCTGAGGTATTTGGGGTTAAGACTTCAACATATGACTTTTAAGGGACACAATTCAACCCATAAAAATGTTTTTATGTAGATTTCATAGGGCTGGCTACATACACGATCATGTCATCCTCCAACAACATGAGTTTGCCATTTTCTTCTACCATTTAGCTTTTTGTGTCTCTTCCTATTGTCTTCAAGGTTGGCAGTACAATATGGAATAAAAGTGGTGAAAGGGGGTGTAGTAGTCTCCTTCCTGTTTTAGGATGAAAAATTCAATATTTATCATTAAATTTTATGTTAGACATAGATTTTTCATAGATATAACAGATGCTGGTAATAGCATTCTATTTGTAATTCAATAAGATGTTAAAGTTATGATTTTATTAAACTTTTCAAATGTTTTTTCTTCATGTATTGCAATGATCATATACTATTTCTAATTTTTTGTGTAATAGTGTTAATTTTCAACAGCTGAACCAACTTTTCATCCCAGGGATATGTACACTGTGTTTTATATATAGAATTTACAGACTATACTGAAATTGATTTGCTAATTTGTAAAAGATTTTTGTGTGTATGTTCATAAAGATAATCAGTTTCTAATTTGACTTTCTTGTAACGTTGTTAAATGTTGTTACAGTACTTCCCTGGTAGCTAAGTTGTAAAGAATCTGACTGCAATTCAGGACACATGTGTTTGATCCCTAGGTCAAGAATATCCCCTAGAGGGTGGAGAGGGAGGTGGGAGGGGGGATCGGGATGGGGAATACGTGTAACTCTATGGCTGATTCATGTCAATGTATGACAAAACCCACTGAAATGTTGTGAAGTGATTGGCCTCCAACTAATAAAATAATATTTAAAAAAAAAAAAGGATATGGCTAACCACTCCAGTATTCTTACCTGGGAAACCCCATGGACAGAGGAGCCTGGGGGCGGGGGGGGAGGGGGGGCTACAGTCCATGGGTCACAAAGAGTCACAGATGATTTAACCACTAAATAGCAACTAGGTATTGTTACTAGGCTTGGTATAGGGTAATAATGGGACTCCTTTCATGGATCACAGCCTTTTCATGGCAACGGGGCTTGCATAACTCAATAAAGCTATGAGCCATGCCCTGCAGGGCCACCCACGATGGACATGTCATAGTGAAGAGGTCTGAGAAAATATGATTCACTGAGAGAGGAAAGAGCAAACCATTCCAATATTCTTGCTTCGAGAATCCCATGAACAATGTGAAAAGGTAAAACGGTATGACACTGGAAGATGAACCCCCCAGATTGGAAGGTGTGCAATATGCAACTGGCGAAAAAGGAGGGCTATAACTAATAGCTTTAGAAAGAATGAAGTGGCTGGGCCAGAACAGAAAAGATTTTCTGTTGTGGACATGTCTGGTGGTGAAAATAAAGTCCAATGCTATGAGAACAATAGTGAATAGGAACCTGGGATGCTACCTCTGTGAGTCAAGGTAAATTGCACATGGTCAAGCAGGAGATGGGAAGAGTGAACGTCAACATTTTAGGAATCAGTGAATTAAAATGGAGGGGAATGGGTGGATTTAATTCATACGACCATTATATTTACTACTGATGGCAAGAATCCCTTAAAAGAAACAGAGTAGCCTTCATACTCAACAAAACCATCTGAAATGCAGTATTCTTCTTAGGTTGGGTGCAATCTCAAAAATGACAGAATGATCTTGTTTGTTTCCAAGGTAAACCTTTCACATCATGGTAATCCAAGTCTATGCCCCAACCACTAATGCTGAAGAAGCTGAAGTTGACAGATAGTATGAAGACCTACAAGACCTTCTAGAACTAACACCAAACAAAGATGTCCTTTTTATCATAGGGGATTGGAATGCAAAATTAGGAAGTCAAGAGATACCTGGAATAACAGGCAAGTTTGGTCCTGGAGTACAAAAAGAAGGAGGGCAAAGCCTAACAGTTTTGCCAAGAGAATACACTGGTCATTAAAAAAACACCCTTTTCCAACAACACAGAAGATGACCTTACACATGGACATCACCAAATGGTCAATACCAAAATCAGGTTGATTATGTTCTTTGCAGCTGAAGATGGAGCAGGTCTACATGGTAAGCAAAAACAAGACCTGGAGCTGACTGTGGCTCAGATCATGAATTCCTCATTGCATAAACCAGGCTTAAATTGAAGAAAGTAGGGGAAACCACCAGGCCATTCAGGTATGACCTAAATCAAATCTGTTACAATTATATGGTAGAAGTTACAAACAGATTCAAAGGATTAGATCTGATAGAGTACCTGAAGAATTATGGATAGAAATTTGTAACATTGTACAGGAGGCAGTGATCAAAACTATCCCCAAGGGAAACAAATGCACAAAGGCTAAGTGGTTGTCTGAGTAAGATTTACAGACAGTTGAGGAAAGAAGAGAAGCAAAAAAAAAAAAAAAAAAAAAAAAAAAAAAACAAGAAAGGAGAAAGGGAAAGATATATCGAACTGAATACAGAGTTTCAGAGAAAGCAAAGAGAGATAATAAGGCCTTCTCCAACGAATGATGAAAAGAATGGAGAAAAAACAACAGAATAGGAAAGACTAGAGATTGCTTCAAGAAAACTGGGGATATCAAGGGAACATTTCATGCAAGAAAGGACACAATAAAGGACAGAAATGGTAAGGGCCTCACAGAAGCAGAAGAGGTTAAGAAGAGGTGGCAAAAATACACAGAGAACTGTATAAAAAAGGTCTAATGACTGGGATAACCATGATGGTGTGGTCACAAAAACCTAGAGCTAGGCATCCTAAAGTGTGAAATCAAATGGGCCTTAGGAAAAATGCCTATTAACAAAGTTAGAGGAGGTGATGGAAGTCCAGTTGAGCTATACCTAATATTATGTCTTGTATTAGGTGATAAGCGATTATATATATAAGGGATTAGGAAAGGAACTGGAGCTCAGGAAACCCGGCAATATTCAGAGCAAAGGGAAACATTGAGAATATAAATCAATCGGGCTGTGACATTGTACTGTGCTGATGTGAACTGATTTTTAAGTTCTACTCATAGAGAATAGTAGTTCTACTTAGAGGTTGTTAATTATTCCCACTTTTAGTGTGATTACTGAAATTTAATGTCTGTACGAAGAACCCCTCTGCATAGGGAATATCTCTTTATTGTACTTTAGACTTTTACCTGTACAATTTAGTACCTGTTACTCTTCCTAGGATGAACCAAAGGTAGAGAATTATATGAGGAGCATATTCTTCAGAGTGACCTCTTACTAGTTCTCTCTGATCATTTGCTATGTGAATGCAATTATCATAAAAATGCTACAACACATTTAAGGAATTTACCTGTAAATATGTTATATCCCAAAGTGTTTGTTTTATAAAAGTGTGTGTGCATATGTGTGCTTTGTCCAAACATTTTTCATCCCTCAGGCCAATGCAAATATACAGGTAAATATTGGGCTTTTTTAGCCTTCTATTAATGGGAGTGTTGAAAGACTGTAAAACAATATCTGGTGTTGGTTTGATATTTCCTGAACTGGATTATTTATGTCTAATATGTATTATTATACAATTTAATACTAGATAACTCAGGTTTTCAGAAATGTACTTCAATACTACTGGAAATTAATTCTAGGGAACACATTGGCAGGAGGGGTATTCTTTGGGAAAGAAGTGGTACATTCATTAAGGAAAACATCCCAATATTAACTGTGAAGGATCAGAGAATAAATTGAGTTTTGAAATGAGACAGTAATATGTTGCATGCATATTTTAGGATCTGGTCATTATTACATCTGAAATGGAAATTGTGAAGAGAAGACTA
Source organism: Muntiacus reevesi (assembly GCF_963930625.1). NCBI lineage: Eukaryota > Metazoa > Chordata > Mammalia > Artiodactyla > Cervidae > Muntiacus > Muntiacus reevesi. Next base: position 102,917,752 of record NC_089254.1, on the reverse strand, counting down.
AATGGTGGGGGACTAAAGTGGACCATATAGTAAGAAGCTAAGAACTCTGACATCATGTTTGGACCTATGGACCCTAAAAGTAAGTAATTCTAACAGAAGTTTTACATTGCTATACATCTGAATTCTTTTCAATGTCAAAGTATAAGGAAAGCTTTCTAAAAGTTACAGCCTGAACTCGAACTATACTATGTATAATTATGTAAAAGAATATACCCTCCCTGAGTCAGAATGAGGGCATCAGAAGAGACCGCCACCAACAGGATAAAAGGTATGTCTAGTAAAGCATCAATATGCTGAAGGTATTCACCATCAAGGCCAGCTACTGGAAGGACAGGTAGAAGGTTAGGACCTGGAGACTTATCCAGAGCACATGGATAGGAGATTGTGTTCACTAATCTCATCTGACCCAAACGTGAATTTCTCGCAGGTTGCTAGTGAGCTTCTATGCCATAATAACTTGTTTACACAAAAGAGAAGTAATTTCATTTCAGCAAGGTCATTGACTTATTAGGTAATTAAAAGAGAAATGATAGAGGTAAAATAATAGGTGCAGAGTGAAGCAATGTGTTTGAAGTGCTTTTAAATCTTTAGAAAAGGTAAGTAATGTAACCAAGATTAGTATAGCTAGTGACAGGGGGAACTGGGATTTGAACTCTCTAACCTGAAGCTGGAATCAAAATTGCCAGGGGAAATATCAATAACCTCAGATGTGCAGATGACACAAGCCTCATGGCAGAAAGTGAAGAAGAACTAAAGAGCCTCTTGGTGAAAGTGAAAGAGGAGAGTGAAAAAGTTGGCTTAAGCTCAACATTCAGAAAACTAAGATCGGCATCCAGTCCCATCACTTCATGGCAAATAGTTGGGTAAACAGTCGAAACAGTGGCTGACTTTATTTTTCTGGGCTCCAAAATCACTGCAGATGGTGACTGCAGACATGAAATTAAAAGATGCTTACTCCTTGGAAGGAAAGTTATGACCAAACTAGACAGCATATTAAAAAGCAGAGACATTACTTTGTCATCAAAGCTCCATCAAGTCAAGGCTATGGTTTTTCCAGTGTTCATGTTTGGATGTGAGAGTTGGACTATAAAGAAAGCTGAGCATGGAAGGATTGATGCTTTTGAACTGTGGTGTAGTTGGAGAAGACTGTTGAGAGTCTCTTGGACAGCAAGGAGATCCAATCAGTCCATCCTAAAGGAGATCAGTCCTGTTCATTGGAAGGACTGATGTTGAAGCTGAAACTCCAATACTTTGGCCACCTGATGAGAAGAGCTGACTCATTTGAAAAGACCCTGATGCTTGGAAAGATTGGGGGCAGGAGAAGGGGACAACAGAAGATGAGATGGTTGGATGGCATCACCGACTCAATGGACATGGGTTTGGGTGCACTCAGGGAGTTAGTGATGGACAGGGAGGCCTGGTGTGCTGTGGTTCATGGGGTCACAAAGTGTTGGACATGACTGAGCAACTGGACTGAACTGAATTGAACTGAACCTGTGTTCCTATTGACTGTTTACTACTGCCTACTGGCAGTAGTTGGGTAAGACTCATTCTTTGTTTTGGGAGCTGACTCGTTTATATTTTACAACACCCTACTTTTCAGGATCATGAGTCTCACTTCTTTCTAGTTTTTTGTCTTTTATGTAGTTCCAATGTGGAGATTTTGAAATCCCTGAGGATAAATCCTATGCTTATTTCATCTTTTAGTTCAGTTCAGTTCAGTCGCTCAGTCATGTCCGACTCTTTGTGACCCCATGAATTGCAGCACACCAGGCCTCCCTGTCCATCACTAACACCCTACTATTTAGCAGAATGGCCAATATATTGTAAACTTAAAATATATGATTCAGGTATTTGAATCTGGAATGGAAGCTTTAATTGCAGTGAAAATTCAATGAGAAGTTCAGGTTCAAGATGACACCTTAGGAGGATCCTAAAATTCACCTCTTTCCATGGATATAACCAAATACATAACTACATATGGAACAACGTATTCTTGGAAAAGACCTGCTGAGTAACTCCTGTACATTAGCTGAACAAGAAAAAATTCACATTGAAGTAAGTAGAAGAGGCTGAGTCACAATGACATCATACACCTCATGTCTGGCAAGCATGCTCAGATCTTCCCCTTGGGAACACCAACAGTTGTTGACACACCCCCAACAACTTTGAGTCACACAATAAACCAGGCTGCTTGGACAATTACAAAGATCTGAGAGACAACCTCAAAGAGTTATGGAAAGAATAAGATATGTCTCTTAGATGAGAACACTCCAAATCTCAGAGAAGTGGATGTTTAATGCACAGGAGCTAATACAGAAAGTAAAAGGAAAATGAGGAAACAAAAGATTTTCTAAATGAAAGGGCAAAATAACACCTCAGTAAAATACCTTAATAAAGAGGAGAAAAGAAATTTACCTGATAAAGAGTTCAAAATAGTGGTTGCTTAACAGTGCTCACCATGCATAGGAGAAGAATGTATAGATAAATTGAGAATTTCAAGGAAGAGAAAGAAAATATAAGAAGGTGCCAATAAGAGTCACAGAGCTGAATAATAGAGTAGAGGAGTACGATGGCAGACTAGAAAAGCAGAAGAATGGATCCGTTAACTTGAAGATACATCAGAGAATTCACCCAGTCAGGGAAGAAAAATAAAGAATTAAAAATGTTGACAATAACTTAAGGGACTTAGGGAGCAACATCAAATACACTAACATTCCCATCACAGAAGGAAACAAAATGAGAGCAGGGCAGAAAACTTATCTGTAGAAAGAAAAGCTGAAAACTTCCCCACCTTGATGAAGGAAATTCACCCAGATTCAGGAAGCTTAGTGTCTTTCTAATGATGAACAAAGATGCCTACTCTTGACACTCTTATTCAACATTGTATTGGAAGTGTTAGCCAGAGCAGTTCATCAAGAAAGATAAATTAAAAGCCTTCCAAATAAGAAAGAAATTAAATTGTCACTATTTGCAGGTGACATTGATTTCATGCATAGGAAACCCTAAAGACTCCATCAAAAAAAATTATTAGAAATAATAAAAAATAGTAACATTGAAGGACACAAAATCAATATACAAAAATTGGATGTGCTTCTATATGTTATCAAGAAAAGAAAAGTAAGAATATAAGAAAACAGTCCCATTTAAAACTGCATTAAAAAAGAACAAAATACCTAGGAACAAATTTAACCAAGGAGGTGAAAGTCCTGTACACTGAATGTTATAGGACATTAAAGAAGTAAACTGAAGACACATATGTATGGAAAGGCATACTCATGAATTGGAAGAGTTAATATTGTTAAAATGTCTACTAGGCAAAGCAATCTGCAGATTCAATGGAAACTCTATCTAAATTCCAATAGCATTTTTGACAAAAATAGAACAATCCTAAGATTTGTATGAGACACGAAAATTGCAAATAGCCAAAGCAATCTTGAGAAACAAGAACAAACCCATTTATAAACTGGTCAATTAATTTACAACAGAAGGGCCAAGAATATACAATGGAAAAATGACAGCTTCTTCAATAAATGATGCTGAGAAAACTGGACAAATACAAATAAAAGAATAAAGTTGGACCAATAACATAGCCTACACAAAAATTAATCTAATATGGATTAAAACTAAGTAAAACCAGAAATCATTAAACTTATAAAAGAAAACAAAGTAAGCCCTGTGGCGTCAGTGTTTGGGGTGATTTTTTTGCTCATGACAACAAAAGCAAAGGCAACAAAAGCAAAAATAGACAATGGAATCACATCAAACTAGAAGAAACAAACAAAAAACACTTCTGGACAGCAAAGGAAATGTCAACAAAATGAAAAGGTTACCTATTACGTGGATGAAAATATTTGCAAATTGCATCTGACAAGGAGTTAACATTTAAAATATATAAACGACTCATATAACTCCATGTACTATAAAGTGAATTTGGGTTTCTGAGATGGTACAGAAGTAAAGAATCCACTTGCCAATGCAGGAGACACTGGTTTGATCCCTGGGTCAGAAAGGTCCCCTGGAGTAGAAAATGGCAACCCACTCTAGTATCCTTGCCTGGAAAATTCCATGCACAGAGGAGCCTGGATGGCTATAGTCCAGAGTGTTGCAGAGTTGGACACCACTGAAGATGCACACTGTACTATACAACTCACTTCATTAATGTAGACTTAATTATCTTTTGTCATTTCATTTAGAATTTAAAAACAGCATACTCTACAAGTAACACACTTTGAATATAAGGAATCAGAAAATAAAAGTAAAGGGAAGGAGAACAATATACCCTGATAACAATTATAAACAGAAATCTTGAATAGCTAAATTATTTCCCAACAAAAATTTAGATGAAGCTAATCATTAGAGATAAGGAAAAATGTAAAATAACAATAAAAAGGACAATTCTCCAAGAAAAATCCTAAATTACTATGCACCTGACAACAGAATTTCAAAAAATAAAAAGAAAAACAGAACTGAAAGGAGACAGATAGATCCACTATTATTATTGTATACTTTCTTAATTGTGTGTGTGTGTGTTTGTTGTTGTTTTTGTGTGTTTTTTTTTTTAGTAATTGTATACCAAATTGGAGAAGGAAATGGCAACCCACTCCAGTACTCTTGTCTGGAAAATCCCATGGATGGAGGAGCCTGGTAGGGTACAGTCCATGGGGTCAGTAAGAGTTCACACAACTGAGCAACTTCGCTTTCACTTTTTACTTTCATGCACTGGGGAAGAAAATGGCAGCCTGCTCCAGTGTTCTTGCCCGGAGAATCCCAGGGTCGGAGGAGCCTGGTGGGCTGCCGTCTATGGGGTCGCACAGAGTCGGACACGACTGAAGCAACTTAGCAGCAGCAGCATACCAAATAGGCATAAAACTAATAAGGATTAAATTGACCTAAAAAGCATTATTAATCAATTGGTGTAACTTACAGTGAAGGAATTCTCTATCTTGCAATAGCAAAATAGGCATATTTTTAAGGCTCATATGGACTGTTGAATAGGACAGATCACATCAATTAAAAGACCATAGTCATAGACAGTATGTTTTCAGGATACAATGGAATCAATAAGTAATAACCTTCCAAAATAGAAAGTAGTAGGTCCAATTGACTTCACTTGTGAATTCTATCAGACAATTAATGAAAAAGTAATAGCAAACCTCCAGAATCTTATCCAAGTGGAAGCAGGGGTAACACATTCTAATTCAATCTATGAAGCCAGCATTATCTTAATAACAAAACCAGATAAAGCTCTTACAAGAAAGGAAAACTAAAACTAGATTTCAAAAATATATCAGCCAATGTGATCCAACAATAAAATACTTGTACAACAAATATTTACTTCAAGTATGTAGAATTATTTCAACATTCAGAAGTCAATTAAGTCATCTATCACATGAAAATGTAAGGAAATGCAATGCACATGATCAGATCAACCCACGCACAAGAAGCATTTCTTAAAATCCAACACTGATTTATTATAAAACTCTCAAAAAGGCAGAAGTAGGAGAGGCCTTTCTTAACGTGATAAAGACGATCACTTCACAAAGGTTAAAAAAAAAAAAAAAAAAAAAGATCAGGGCAGTATGTTAGTCGTTCAGTCCTGTCCGACTCTTTGCAACCCCATGGACTACAGCCAGGTTCCTCTGTCCATTGAATTTTCCAGGCAAGGATACTGAAGTATGTTGTCATCTCCTTCTCCACGGGGCAGTATAAGGCAAGTAAATATATGAGTGAGCGTATTTCCTGGTGACTGAGATGGTAAGGAATCTGCCTGCAATGCAAGAGACTTGGGTTTGATCCCTGGGTGGGGAAGTTGCCCTGGAGAAGGGAATGGTAACCCACTCCAGTGTTCTTGCCTGGAGAATTCCATGGACAGAGGAGCCTGGTGGGCTAGAGCCTATGGGTGGCAAAGAGTCAGACATGACTGGGTGACTAACACACACACACACACACACACACGCGCGCGCGCGCACGTAGATATTCCTTATTCACCCTCTGTTGGGTTGTGGATGGAGGGTAGAGGTCAAGTTTCCTTATTGATAGTTGAAATTCTCATCTAGTTTTCTATCCCATCATTTCTAACTGTTATGAAACATTTCCATTTGTAAGTATAGCTCTCTATGATTGATAATAATAATAGTAATAATAATTGCTGTTAATGTACTAGCTAATATTTAACATTTATTGAGGCATTATTGCAATATCAAAACAATTCTATTATTTACTTTGGATTCCATTTATAGCTAAAGATTCTAGAGTACAGAAAGCAATTTGACTCATTCTGTGAAGTTAGCAGAAGATGCAGGAGTCAGGTCTTCATAATCAGGCTCAAAAAGCAACTCTCCTCTCTCATGCTTAACTTCTTCTCTAATAGGTAAGGATAGTTCAAAAAATAGAACCTCTCCTGACTGGCTCGCCAAAAAAAAAAAAAAAAAAAATAGAACCTCTCAATTAATTTTGCTGAAACCCAAGCCTTCTCTCCTTTGGGAATTCCTCTTCCAGGTCTTAAATCTCTGTATCAGAGCATCAGCGAACCAATTATAGAATTTCAGAAATATCTGCCTTCTCAGATACTCTATTTTCAGAAAATAAAGGCAGAATTTACCATACCTTGAAGCCAGGCCTTTTATTTCTCCATCCAATTCCATCTCACTTTTTATCATTATTACTTTTTTCCCCATCCCAGCATCAGATAATCTGTGAGTCTCAATATCTGAGGTTGTAAGGTTTTTTGTTTTGTCTTTTTTTTTTCTTTTGTCTTTTTTCTTTTCTTAACTGAACCAAATAAAGTTCAGCACTCTTTATAGGAATGTGTGTGTGTGTGTGTGTGTGTGTGTGTGTGTGTGTGATTAGTCACTCAGTCATGTCCGACTCTTTGTGACCCTATCAACTGTAGCCCACCAGGCTCTTCTGTCCATGGTTGTAGATGTATACAAACACAAGAAGTTATTCATTTAAAAATTACAAAGTATGCAAACAAGCAGGAAAACATGACCCACGATGATGAAAAAAATCAATCAAAATTAATCCCCCCAAAATTGACTGTAACAATAATTAGTAACAGTAATACTAAAACATTTATTATGACTGTATTCTCTATGTATAAAAAGCTATAGAAAAAAGAGAGCATTTTAGTAAAACTGAGAAATATCAAAGATGCAAATTTAATTCTAGAGATGAAAGCTATTATAATATCTAATACACAGTGCACTGTATAGGATTAATGGCAAATTAGACATTTCAGAATAAAAGATCAATAGGCTTGAAGATATGGTCATGGAAATAAAAAATAATGTTGTGTTGTGGACTTTGTAACATATGTATGACAATAATGACATGGCCAATAAAGGAAAAATGACAGCACACTGTTGTCAGGTTTTTGTATTATGCATGAAGTGGCATGATGGAATTTCAAAGTAGATTATCATAACTTAAAATGCATGATATAAACAAAAACACCAAAACGAAAAAGAATTATAGCCAATAATTCAACAAAGGAGACAAAGTAGAATCATACAATACACTAAATTAATCTAGAATAATGCATTACAGTGGGTATAAGTGGAGTGGGAATAAACAGGGCAAATAGAAAACAAATAGCAAATGATAGATTTAGATCCAGTCATGGTAATGATCATGTTAAATGATATAAACTATTTAGTAGGCAGTGATTATCAAGGGGATTAAAAGCAGGACCTAGCTATATTTTGCTTACAAAATGCCCACTTTAAATATTAGATGCAATAGAACAAATTAAAAGATAAAACTACAAACACCCATTCAAGAAGAAACATGTTGTGAGAATAAGTTGTATGTATCCTTCAATCAATAATTTGCATTTATCTTTCCAACAAAGAAAAATACAAACTAACATTTCTCACTTCAGTAAATTAAATATAATAATACAGAAGAGGTAATATAGTTCATGCCTTGTTCAGTTCAGTTCAGTCGCTCAGTTGTGTCTGACTCTTTGCGACCCCATAAACCGCAGAACGCCAGGCCTCCCTGTCCATCACCAACTCCCAGAGTTTACCCAAACTCATGTCCATTGAGTCTGTGATGCCATCCAACCATCTCATCCTCTGTCATGACCTTCTCCTCCTGCCCTCAATTTTCCAAGCACCACGGTCTTTTCAAATGAGTCAACTCTTTGCACCAGGTGGCAAAATTATTGGAGTTTCACCTTCAACATCAGTCCCTCCAATGAACACCCAGGACTGATCTTCTTGAGGATGGACTGGTTGGATCTCCTTGCAGTCCAAGGGACTCTCAAGAGTCTTCTCCAACACCACAGTTCAAAAGCATCAATTCTTCTGTGCTCAGCTTTCTTTATGCCTTGAATCACTTATAAAGTTTACATAATATGGGGGGAGGAGCTAAGATGGTGGAGGAATAGGACTGGGAGACCACTTTCTCCCCTACAAATTCATTGAAAGAACATTTGAATGCTGAGCAAACTTCACAAAACAACTTCTGACCACTAGCAGAAGACATCAGGTGCCCAGAAAAGCAGACCATCGTCTTCGAAAGGAGGAAGACTGGGAGACCAATGTCCTATCTTTCTTGAATCTTACATCTAAAAGGGAAGAGACCAGAGGAAGAAGATTTACACCTCAAAGAGTCAGAGGAAGAAATTACAATGAAATCAGACACTCCATTGCACTCCAGGGAGAAGAAATCCAGCTCCAACCACCAGAACACCAACACAAGCTTCTCTAACCAGCAAACCTCGACAAGCCAAACATCCAGCCCCACCCATGGGAAGAAACCTCCACAATAAAAAGGAACCACAGACTACCAGAATACAGAAAGGCCACCCCAAACCCAGCAATCTAAATAAGAAGAAAAGGCAGAGAAGTACCCAGCAGGTAAAGGAACATGAAAAATGTCCACCAAGCCAAACAAAAGAGGAGGAGATAGGGAATCTACCCGAAAAAGAATTTAGAATAATGATAATAAAAATGATCCAAAATCTTGAAAACAAAATGGAGTTACAGATAAATAACCTGGAGACAAGGATTGAGAAGATGCAAGAAATGTTTAACAAGGACCTAAAAGAAATAAAAAAAGAGAGTCAATTAAAAATGAATAATGCAATAAATGAGATCAAAAACACTCTTGAGGGAATCAACAGTAGAGTAATGGAGGCAGAAGATAGGATAAGTGAGGTAGATGATAAAATGGTGAAAATAAATGAAGCAGAGAGGAAAAAAGAAAAAAGAATTAAAAGAAATGAGGACAACCTTAGGGACCTCTGGGACAATGTGAAATGCCCCAACATTCGAATCATAGGAGTCCCAGAAGAAGACAAAAAGAAAGGTCATGAGAAGATACTCAAGGAGATAATAGCTGAAAATTTCCCCCAAATGGGGAAGGAAATAGCTACCCAAGTCCAAGAAACCCAGAGAGACCCAAACAGGATAAACCCAAGGCGAAACACCCCAAGATACACATTAGTCAAATTAACAAAGATCAAACACAAAGAACAAATATTAAAAGCAGCAAGGGAGAAACAACAAATAACACACAAGGGGATTTCCATAAGCATAACAGCTGATCTCTCAATAGAAACTCTTCAGGCCAGAAGGGAATGGCAGGACATACTGAAAGTAATGAAAGAGAATAACCTACAACCCAGATTACTGTATCCAGCAAGGATCTCATTCAGAAATGAAGGAGAATTCAAAATCTTCACAGACAAGCAAAAGTTGAGAGAATTCAGCACCACCAAACCAGCTCTTCAACAAATGCTAAAGGATCTTCTCTAGACAGGAAACACAGAAGGTTGTATGAACGTGAACCCAAAACAACAAAGCAACGGGACCATTCTTATCAATAATTACCTTAAATGTAAATGGGTTGAATGCCCCAACCAAAAGACAAAGACTGGCTGAATGGATACAAAAACAAGACCCCTATATATGTTGTCTACAAGAGACCCACCTCAAAACAAGAGATACATACAGACTAAAAGTGAAGGGCTGGAAAAAAATATTTCACACAAAAGGTGAACAAAAGAAAGCAAGAGTCGCAATACTCATATCAGATAAAATAGACTTTAAAATAAAGGCTGTGAAAAGAGATAAAGAAGGACACTACATAATGATCAAAGGATCAATCCAAGAAGATAAAACAATTATAGATATATATGCACCCAACATAGGAGCACCACAATATGTAAGGCAAATGCTAACAAGAATGAAGGGGGAAATTAACAATGACATAATAATAGTGGGAGAGTTTAATACCCCACTCACACCTATGGGTAGATCAACTAAACAGAAAATTAACAAGGAAACACAAACTTTAAATGACACAATGGTCCAGCTAGACCTAATTGATATCTATAGGACTTTTCATCCCAAAACAATCAATTTCACCTTTTTCTCAAGTGCACACGAACCTTCTCCAGAATAGATCACATCTTGGGCCATAAATCTAGCTTTGGTAAATTCAAAAAATTTGAAATCATTCCAGTCATCTTTTCTGACCACAATGCAGTAAGATTAGATCTCAATTACAGGGAAAAAAACTGTTAAAAATTCCAACATATGGAGGCTAAATAACACACTTCTGAATAACCAACAAATCATACAAGAAATCAAAAAAGAATTTAAAATATGCATAGAAACAAATGAAAATGAAAACACAACAACCCAAAACCTATGGGACACTGTAAAAGCAGTGCTAAGGGGAAGGTTCATAGCAATACAGGCTTACCTCAAGAAACAAGAAAAAAGGCCAAATAAATAACCTAACTCTACACCTAAAGCAATTAGAGAAGGAAGAAATGAAGAACCCCAGGGTTAGTAGAAGGAAAGGAATCTTAAAAATTAGGGCAGAAATAAATGCAAAAGAAACAAAAGAGACAATAGCAAAACCAACAGTGCTAAAGGTTGTTTTTTTGAAAAGGTAAATAAAACTGACAAGCCGTTAGCCAGACTCATCAAGAAACAAATGGAGAACCAAATCAACAAAATTAGAAATGAAAATGGAGAGATCACAACAGACAACTCTGAAATACAAAGGACCATAAGAGACTACTACCAGCAGCTTTATGCCAATAAAATGGAAAACTTGGAAGAAATGGACAAATTCTTAGAAAAGTATAACTTTCTAAAACTGAACCAGGAAGAAATGAAAGATCTTAACAGACCCATCACAAGCAAGGAAATTAAAACTATAATCAGAAATCTTCCAGGAAACAAAAGTCCAGAACCTGATGGCTTCACAGCTGAATTCTACCAAAAATTTAGAGAACAGCTAACACCTATCTTACTCAAACTCTTCCAGAAAATTGCAGACAAAGGTAAACTTTCAAACTCATTCTATGGGGCCACCATCACCCTAATTCCAAAACCAGACAAAGATGCCACAAAAAAAGAAAACTACAGGCCAATATCACTGATGAACATAGATGCAAAAATCCTTAACAAAATTCTAGCAAACAGAATCCAACAACATATTAAAAAGATCATACATCAGGACCAAGTGGGCTTTATCCCAGGAATGCAAGGATTCTTTAATATCCGCAAATCAATCAATGTAATACACCACATTAACAAATTGAAAGATAAAAATCATATGATTATCTCAATATATGCAGGGAAAGCCTTTGACAAAATTCAACATCCTTTTATGATAAAAACTCTCCAGACAGCAGGCATAGAAGGAACATACCTCAACATAATAAAAGCTATATATGACAAACACACAGCAAACATTATCCTCAATGGTGAAAAATTGAAAGCATTTCCCTTAAAGTCAGGAACAAGACAAGAGTGTCCACTCTCACCACTACTATTCAACATAGTTTTGGAAGTGTTGGCCACAGCAATCAGAGCAGAAAAATAAATAAAAGGAATCCAGATAGGAAAAGAAGTGAAACTCTCGCTGTTTGCAGATGACATGATCCTCTACATAGAAAACCCTAAAGACTCTACCAGAAAATTACTACAGCTAATCAATGAATACAGTAATGTTGCAGGATATAAAATTAACGCACAGAAGTCCCTTGCATTCCTATACATTAACAGTGAGAAAACAGAAAGAGAAATTAAGGAAACAATACTATTCACCATTGCAACAAAAAGAATAAAGTACTTAGGAGTATATCTAGCTAAAAAAGTGAAAGACCTATACATAGAAAACTATAAAACACTGATGAAAGAAATCAAAGAGGACACAAACAGATGGAGAAATATACTGAGTTCATGGATTGGAAGAATCAATATTGTGAAAATGGCTATACTACCCAAAGCAATCTATAGATTCAATGCAATACCATTTAAGCTTCCAACAGTATTTTTCACAGAACTAGAACAAATAATTTCACAATTGGTATGGAAATACAAAAAACCTCGAATAGCCAAAGCAATCTTGAGAAAGAAGAATGGAACTGGAGGGATCATCCTGCCTGACTTCAGACTCTACTACAAAGCCACAGTCATCAAGACAGTATGGAACTGGCACAAAGACACAAATATAGACCAATGGAAAAGAATAGAAAGCCCAGAGATAAATCCACGAACCTATGGACACCTTATCTTTGACAAAGGAGGCAAGGATATACAATGGAAAAAAGACAGCCTCTTTAACAAGTGGTGCTGGGAAAACTGGCCAACCACTTGTAAAAGAATGAAACTAGAACATCTTCTAACACCATACACAAAAATAAACTAAAAATGGATTAAAGATCTAAATATAAGGCCAGAAACTATAAAACTCCTAGAGGAGAACATAGGCAAAATACTCTCCGACATAAATCACAGCAGGATCCTCTATGACCCACCTCCCAGAATATTGGAAATAAAAGCAAAAATGAACAAATGGGACCTAATGAAACTTAAAAGCTTCTGCACTACAAAGGAAACTATAAGCAAGGTGAAAAGACAGCCCTCGGAATGGGAGAAAATAATAGCAAACGAAGCAACAGACAAAGGATTAATCTCAAAAATATACAAGCAACTCCTGAAGCTCAATTCTAGAAAAATAAATGACCCAATCAAAATATGGGCCAAAGAACTAAACAGACATTTCTCCAAAGAAGACATACAGATGGCTAACAAACTCATGAAAAGATGCTCAACATCACTCATTATCAGAGAAATGCAAATCAAAACCACAATGAGGTACCATTACACGCCAGTCAGGATGGCTGCTATCCAAAAGTCTACAAGCAATAAATGCTGGAGAGGGTGTGGAGAAAAGGGAACCCTCTTACATTTTTGGTGGGAATGCAAACTAGTACAGCCACTATGGAGAACAGTGTGGAGATTTCTTAAAAAACTGAAAATAGAACTGCCATATGACCCAGCAATCCCACTCCTGGGCATACACACGGAGGAAACCAGATCTGAAAGAGACACGTGCACCCCAATGTTCATCGCAGCACTGTTTACAATTGCCAGGAAATGGAAGCAACCTAGATGTCCATCAGCAGACGAATGGATAAGGAAGCTGTGGTACATATACACCATGGAATATTACTCAGCCATTAAAAAGAATTCATTTGAATCAGTTCTAATGAGATGGATGAAATGGAGCCCATTATACAGAGTGAAGTAAGCCAGAAAGATAAAGACCAATACAGCATATAAACACATATATATGGAATTTAGAAAGATGGTAATGATAACCCTATATGCAAAACAGAAAAAGAGACACAGATGTACAGAACAGAGTTTGGGACTCTGTGGGAGAAGGCGAGGGTGGGATGTTCTGAGAGAATAGCACTGAAACAAGTATACTATCAAGGGTGAAACAGACCACCAGCCCAGGTTGGACAAGTGCTCAGGGCTGGTGCACTGGGAAGACCCAGAGGGATCGGATGGGGAGGGAGATGAGAAGGGGTATCAGGATGGGGAACACATGTAAATCCATGGTTGATTCATGTCAATGTATGGCAAAAGCTACTACAATATTGTGAAGTAATAAGCCTCCAACTAATAAAAATAAATGAAAAAAAAATAAAAAAAAATAAAGTTTACATAATATGGATCATGAACCTAAATATAAACACCAAACTTTTAAAAGAAAGGGGGAAAATATTTGTGGCTTAACATTAGGCCAAGTTTTCTTAGAAATATGATGAATAAATTAAGTAATTGATAAATTGTGTTTTATAAAAAATAAGATCTGCTCATCTGTGAAAGTCCCTGTTAACAGATTGCAAAGATAAGCCACAACTGGAAGAAATTATATATCTGACAAAAATCTCATATTCTGAATATCTAAAAATTCTATAATAGGAAAACAAGAAACTCAATAGAAGATATGTAAACTATTGAAATAGAAACATTTTTATTCACTGAGGAAGAACTATAAGTTCCATAAGCATTTGAAATGTTATTCAACATTATTTATAAAAATGTGCAAATTAAAATCCTAAAGTGATAATACTTCACATTTTTTAGAATGTCTAAAATTCAAAAGCCAAGCCAAACAAATTGTTGGCAAGATTGTGGAGCATTATTAAATTACTACTGGTAGGTACATAAAACAGTAAACATAGTGTGGAAAATAGCTTGGCTTTCCCTGGAAAATTTAAATACCCATATACAATATGACCCTCCACTTCACTCCTAGGCAGATGTCCAAGCAAAGTCTGGCTCGCAGAGGCAAATAGATTTGTAGAAAAGTCAAATGAAATATCCTAGGGAGGTGAAGCGCTCACTTATCCCCTGCAGATCTCAAAAAGCGTGAAGAGACCTCTAGGCTTTCCAAAACTAGTGAAGTATATGTGAAAATGTGAGAAATTGAATAATATAAATTGAATCATTTGTTAAGTATACCAAATGGAATAGGTTGAAGAAGAATATTTATAAGCATATTGTATGTAAGGGAATGATATTTCAAAATACATGTTAAAAAAGTTCTAGAGCTCTTCTGAAGATGACAACTCAACTAAAAGAAAATTAGTAAATGATATTAATATAAGTTTTTAACTAAAAATATCCCATTTGTTATTGTTGTTGTAGTTGCTAAGGCATGTCTGAATCTTTCTGACCCAAGAACTGTAGCCCACCAGGCTCCTTTGTCCTCCAAGAATACTAGAGTGGGTTGCCATTTCCTTCTCTATGGGCTCTCTGACACAGGAATTGAACTCACATTTCCTGCATTGGCATGAAGATTGTTTGCCATGAGTTACCATGGTAACATAACTATTACCATGAAAAGTTACATAAATATTTATTTAGGTAAATATTTATTCACACAAATATATGTAAATATGTTCAACGTCAGCATTAAGAAAATATAAAGTAACAATTAGATGGCCTGAATAACAGCTATTAAGATAACACCTACTTCTGTGGCAAATGCAAGGGAAGTATCTTAATCATGAACAATCATGAAAATATTGATTCTTTTTCATTATTTTGGAGGAAATATCTCAAAACTATCTGCTGAAACTTAAAATACACATAGGCATTCAAATAGAAGGGAAAATGTTATTACAGCATATCTTAATAGGCAAAATATTAGATAATAAACAGTGGTACTGATTACTAAATTAAGATATATGAAAATTAAAGAATGATTTATATCTCTAATTAGAGGGATTTTTGTTAGATATTATTATGTGAGAAGAGCAAGATGCATAAAAGTGTATATAATGTTCCATACTTATTACACAAACGTGGCAAAGATCCACTTTATGTGTACATATGTATAGCAATAATAATATTATGAACCTGAGATTCCACATCAGGTTAACACTAATTATATAGTAGGTAGAGGGAAATAGAAAATGAGAGGGGTCTAAATAAAAATAATATCAAAATGCTATAAAAATTGAATATACAAAGATGATGCTGTGAACGTTCAGTACAGTTCAGTTGCTCAGTCGTGTCTGAGTCTTTGTGACCCCATGAACCACAGTATGCCAGGCCTCCCTCCCTGTCTACCAACTCCCGGAGTCCACCCAAACCCATGTCCATTGAGTCTGTGATGCCATTCGACCATCTCACCCTCTGTCATCACCCTCTTCTCCTGCCCTCAATCTTTCCCAGCATCAAGGTCTTTTCAAATGAGCCAGCTCTTGGCCGGTGGCCAAAGTATTGGAGTTTCTGCTTCAGCATCAGTCCTTCCAATGAATATTCATGACTGATTTCCTTTAGGATGGACTGGTTGGATCTCCTTGCAGTCCAAGGGACTCTCAACAGTCTTCTCCAACACCACAGTTCAAAAGCATCAATTCTTCTGTGCTCAGCTTTCTTTATAGTCCAACTCTCACATCCATACATGACCACTGGAAAAACCATAGCCTTGACTCGATGGACCTTTGTTGACAACATAATGTCTCTGCTTTTCAATATGCTGTCTAGGTTGGTCATAACTTTCCTTCCAAGGAGTAAGTGCCTTTTAATTTCATGGCTGCAATCACCATCTGCAGTGATTTTGGAGCCCAGAAAAATAAAGTGCTGTGAAAGTGCTGCACTCAATATGTCAGCAAATTTGGAAACTGCAGCAGTGGCCACAGCACTGGAAAAGGTCAGTTTTCATTCCAATCCCAAAGAAAGGCAATGCCAAAGAATGCTCAAACTACTGCACAATTGCACTCATCTCACACACTAGTAAAGTAATGCATAAAATTCTCCAAGTCAGGCTGCAGCAATACATGAACCATGAACTTCCAGCTGTTCTATGTACACCCATGGTGGATTCATGTCAATGTATGGCAAAATCAACACAATATTGTAAAGTAAAAGATATAAATAAAACTGGAAGAAAAAAAAAGGCAGAGGAACCAGAGATCAAATTGCCAATATCTGCTGGATCATCGAAAAAGCAAGATAGTTCCAGAAAAACATCTATTTCTGCTTTATTGAATATGCCAAAGTCTTTGATTATGTGAATCAAAATAAACTGTGGAAAATTCTTAAAGAGATGGGAATTCCAGACTACCTGACCTGTCTCTTGAGAAACCTGTATGTAGGTCAGGAAGCAAGAGTTAGAACTGGACATGGAACAACAGATTGGTTCCAAATAGGAAAAGGAGTACATCAAGGCTGTATATTGTCACCCTCCTTATTTAACTTATATGCAAAGTACACCATGAGAAACGCTGGGCTGGATGAAGCACAAGCTCGAATCAAGATTGCCAGGAGAAATATCAATAACCTCAAATATGCAGATGATACCACCCTTATGGCAGAAAGTGAAGAAGAACTAAAGAGTCTCTTGATGAAAGTGAAAGAGGAGAGTGAAAAAGTTGGCTTAAAACTCAACATTCGGAAAACTAAGATCATGGCATCTGGTCCCATCACTTCATGGGAAATAGATGGGGAGACAGTGAAAACAGTGTCAGACTTTATTTTGGGGGGCTCCAAAATCACTGCAGTTGGTGACTGCAGCCATGAAATTAAAACACACTTACTCCTTGGAAGGAACATTATAACAAAACTAGACAGCATATTAAAAAGCAGAGACATTACTTTGTCAATAATGGTCTGTCTATTCAAGGCTATGCTTTTTCCAGTAATCATGTATGGATGTTTGAATTGGACTATAAAGAAAGCTGAGCACAGAAGAATTGATGCTTTTGAACTGTGATATTGGAGAAGACTCTCAAGAGTCCCTTTAACTGCAAGGAGATTCATCCAGTCCATACTAAAAGAGATCAGTTCTGGGTGTTCATTTGAAGGACTGATGTTGAATCTGAAACTCCAATACTGTGGCCACCTGATGCGACGAGTTGACTCATTTGAAAAGACCCTGATGCTGGGAAAGATTGAAGGCAGGAGGAGAAGGTGATGACAGAGGATGAGATGGTTGGATGGCATCACCGACTTAATGGACATGAGTTTGGATGAACTCTAGGAGTTTGTGGCAGACAGGGACACCTAGCATGCTGCAGTTCATGGGATCGCAGAGTTGGACACGACTGAGCAACTGAAATGAACTGAACTAGAAAAAAAGATATCCCTAGGGTAAGACATATATAAAAAATATGTGGGTGAGGGTTTAGGGTACATCTAGAAGGTCATATAAAAGAATATTATGCAAAATCATTACACTACCCAAACAATCTAAAGATTCAATGTAATCCCTATAATATTATCTATGCCTGTGAAATTACCAATGCATTTTTTCACAGAACTAGAACAATTTTTTTTTTTTAATTTTGAAAGAATGAAAAAGATGCTGAATAGTCAAAGCATCCTGAGGGGGGAAGAAGACGGAGCTGGAGGAATGAGGTTCCCTGACTTCAGATGATGCTATTGGGTTGGCAAAAAAATCTTTTGTTGTTTGTTTTTCTGTAACATGGAAAAACTAAGTTATTTGCCAAACCAATACAAAACTACAGTCATCAAAACAGTATGGTTTTGGCACAAAAATGAAATATAGATCAATGGAACAGGACGAAAACACAGAAATAAACCCACACACCTATGGTTAATTAATCTATGTCAAAGATGGTAAAAATACACAATGGAGAAAAGAAAGTCATTTCAGTAAGTGGTACTCGGAAAATGGGCAGCTACTTGTAAAAGAATGATATTAGACCATTCTCTAACACAATACACAAAAATAAACTCAAAATGGATCAAAGACCTAGACGTAAGGCTGTACATTATAAAACTCTTACAGGAAAACACAGGCAGAACACTCTTTGATGTTGACTGTAGCAATATGTTTTTGTTTCCACCTCCTAGAGTAATGAAAATAAAAACAAAAACAAAGGGAAGCTATTAAACTAAAAAGCTTCTGCACAGGGAAGGAAACCATAAACAAAATGAAAAGACAATCCGCAGAATGGGAGAGAGTATTTGCAAATGAAGCAACTAACAAGGAATTAATCTGCAATATATACAAACAGCTCACGCAGCTTTATTTAAAAAAAAAATCATTAAAAATGGGCAGAAGATCTAAATAGACATTTCTCCAAAGAAAACATACAGATGAATAAAAAGCACATAAAAAAGATGCTCAACATCACTGATTATCAGAGAAATACAAATCAAAATTACAATGAAGTGTCACCTCACAACAGTTAGAATAGCCATCATCAAAATGTCTACAAATAATAAATGCTGCAGAAAGTGTCCAGAAAAGGGAGCCTTCCAACACTGTTGGTGGGAATGTAAATTGATAAAACCACTATTGAGAATGATATGGAGGTTCCTTAATAAACTAAAAATATAGCCACCATATGATCCAGCAATCCCACTCCTGGCCACAAATCTAGAGAAAACCATACTTCAAAAAGATACATGCACCCTAATGTTCATTGCAGTACTATTTACAGCAGCCAAGACAGGGAAGCAACCTCAGTGATCATCAATGGAGGAATGGATAAAGAACAGGTGGTCTATATACACAGTGAAACATTACTCAGCCATAAAGAAGAATGAAATAATGCCATTTGCAGCAACATGGATGGGTCTAGAGATGAGCGTAACTAAGCAAAATAAGCCAGACAGAAAGACAAATATGATATCACTCATATGTGGAATCTAATTTAAAAATAATACAAATTAACTTATTTATAAAAGAGAAACTGACTCATAGATTTCAAAAACAAACAAACTTATAGTGATAAAATGGGAAGTATAGTGAGGAGATAAATTAGTAGCTGGGATTAGCATACACATGCTGCTATGTATAAATCAGATAACAAGGTCCTTATGTATAGCACAGGGGACTCTAATCAACATTCTATAATACATATATGGGGAAACAATCTGGAAAAGAATGAATATATGTATAACTGAATCACTTTGTTGTGTACATATGAAAATAACACATTAAAAATCAACTATACCCCAATAAAACTTTTTAAAAAGTGAACTATAAAAAATAAAATGCATACTTTGGAAATTCTGAAAAAAGAACATTGTAAAAATATTATTGGTGCTTCTTTCATGAAATTGAGGATATTTTTACTTTCTCACATGTTTCTGTGTATTGCTTAATATTTTTATAATAACTGTATTATAAAAATAGGGAGAAAATTATTAAGCATGTGAAACGATGGAGGAAAGTATAGGATATTCTTTAGGAATTATATTGGGGTGGAAAATATGTTAGAGAGTTCTTTTTAATCTGAGACAGATTAGAAAATTCTACTGAAACTGACTTTTTAAAAATGTAACAACTTAAAAATGTATTCACTTGTGTAATTGAAGAGCCCCAAGGGTAGCCTGAGATTTTTGCACTGTTAACGCTGGTATCTAAGCAGTATCATCAGAAATGTGTTTCTCTTCATCTTACTGCATTGCTTTCCTCAGTGTTGGATTTATCTTCAGGCAAAGTTCACTGAAGATGGTCATGAAAAATCCTAGGCTTGTATTCACAAGTGCTCCTATGAATGAATAATGTCTTCTCTTGATGTGATTTAATAGCAAAAGTCCCAGGGTTGACCTTTCCTTGCCATTTCTTAGCCTTGGTCAGGTGCCTCAGCTCTGATCTTGGGATGTAGCTCACTCACTGTCTAAGTCAGCTACTTGTAAGAATCCTTGAAGTTTAAATGGAGTTGGTCTCACCTGATCGATTGAGTGCCAGGGTGACTTCCTTTAGGAAAAGAAGGATGCCAATATCAGATGCACAAAAATGGGTAATTGTCCAAAGGACAAAATAAGTTTCTTACATTATATTCTCCTTAAATGAGACAAAATTTAAAAGGTACAAAGAAAGATAAATAAGATCACCTAAGTTGATATATTTTGAAATTTCTATGTGAAATCATTATAAGCATAGTTAAAAGATAAGCAATGGTTGGAAATATATATATTGCAATAAAATGTTTAATATTTTTGTATGAAGAGTCTCTCATAAAACAAGAGAAGGAAGTGATAAAGAACAAAATCAGATATTCTCAGTAAAAAAAACTGTGAATAGCCAAAAGATTATAAAATATAATTGTTGTGAGTAATCAGTAATGCAAATAGATATGCTCATAAGATTTCAATTTTCATTAATTAGATTATGGAACAGGAAATGAGAATATAACAAATTACAGTAATGAAGCAGACTGCTAATGGTATCCTCATACACAGCTGATGGAAGTATAAATTGGTAGAAATTTTGTCTCTGGTACCAATTTTAAGGTTAACAAGTTGACAGTGATCTGTCAAAATTGAAAATATGCATATTTATACCAACCCTACAAAAATAATTACAAATACATATTTATAAGGATGGTATTACACCATTGTAGTAGTAAAAAATGAGAAACTAAATATCAGTAAGATAATTAACAAATGATAACATATATATATATGTATTGAATAATATGAAAGCTCATAAAAGTATGAAATAGCTCTATACAAACAAAAGTGTACAGCTCACTAGATGGTGTATATGTAATTTTATTAAAAGTAATTCTATGTTTTTGGACAAATACACATTATCCTTAATATCCCTTATCTGTTTCTATTTGTGTCTGTATGTGTGTGTGAATCCACAGAGGAAAGAGTGGAAAAATAGACATAAGCTACTGACTGAGGTTACTTCTGTAGGTGAACAAGAACATGGGGAGGGAAGAAATATATTTCTGTGTTGCTAGATATTTTGTGACTATTTTTTTAAATATATTTTCAATTTTTGGCCACTTTCAGGGGAAAGTGCTACAATTGTTAGAATAAAGAAATAATGTGTCGAGAGAGGAGCCAAGATGGCAGAGGAGTAGGACGGGGAGACCACATTCTCTCCTACAAATTCATCAAAAGAATAACTGAACGCAGAGCAAACTTCACAAAACAACTTCTGATCGCTAGCTGAGGTCACCAGGCGCCCAGAAAAGCAGCCCATTGTCTTTGAAAGGAGGTAGGACAAAATATAAAAGATAAAAAGTGAGACAAAAGAGCTAAGGACGGAGATCCGTCCCGGGAAGGGTCTTAATAGAGGACGTTTCCAGACACCGGGAAACCCTCGCACTGGCGGGCCTGGGCACAGTGTTTGAATCTCAGAGTTTGAATCTGGCTGGGAGGGATAGAATAAATAAAACCCACAGATTACGAGCCTAAAAGCAACTCCCAGCAGAAAAGTACCCCAGACGCCCGCATCTGCAACCAGCAAGTGGGGGCGGAACAGAGAGGAGCGGGCGGCATTGCTTGGGGCAGGGTCCGGGCCTGAGTGCCCTGAGGACAATCGGAGGGAGCTTTTGTGGGTTCCCAGCTTGAACTGTGGGAGAGCAAAGAGAGAGAAAATTAACCGGCCCGAACACACTGCCGGCCGTTCGCAGAACAAAGGGACCGAGAAAGTCCAGAGAAGAGCTCGCAGGCTGCGGACCGGCCCAGCCCCGCCAGAGGCAGGAGGCAGGGGGGAGGGGAAGGGGGCAGGCTCGGCCCCAAGGACCGCATCCCCTGCCGCACTGCAAACGGGCCTCCGCCTTCTAATCAAAGACCTCCGGGGATTCTGGATGGTCGACATCCGCCGGGAGGCTCGTGGCTAGACACAGTACACGCACCCGGCCAGTGTGGGCGGGACTGGGGCTGGGGACGCAGAGGGCAGAAGGCGCACGCACCCGACTGGCGCGGCGGAAACTGAGGCTGCGATAGCGCAGGGCAGAAGCCGCGCCGCACCCGGGGAGAGAGCGCCCGACAAGCGCCTGGCTGCCTGAGCCACTCGGGCGGCGTGGGGACAAACCGCAGGCGCAGCTTTGTGTTCCGCGCTTTTGTGAATCACCCGAGGGCTGGAACTGCCTGGAGCCTGAGCAGCCCAGACGGAGAAAATAGCGCCAGCCCCTCCCTGCAGCGCCAGCCCCACCCCGGAGCGCGACGGAACTAGCTACCTGAATAAGAACCCACCTCCGCCCCCTGGGTCAGGGCGGAAATTAGGCGCGGAAGAAACCGGCAACAGAAGCCAAATAAACAAAGGGAACCGCTTCAGAAGGGACAGGTGCAACAGATTAAAATCCCTGAAGAAAACACCGACTTCACCGGAAGGACCTATAGATATCGAGAAGTATAAGCTGGAACGAGGAGATATCTGAAACTGAGCCGAACCCACACTGACTGAAACAGCTCCAGAGAAATTCCTAGATATATTTTTTTCTTTTTTCTTTTCCTTTTTTTTTTTTTTTTTAAGTAAGAAAAAAAAATTTTTTTTTTCTTTTTTCTCTTTTATTTTCCTTTAAAATTCCCTATTACTCCCCCATTACTCCTTAACTTTCATTTTCATAAGATTTTTATGATTTTTTTTATTAGGTAAAACAATTTTTTTCTCTTTTTTTTTCTTCTTTTTTTTCCTTTTCTTTTTTCTTCTTCTCTTCTATTTTCTATTTTTCTTTTTCTCATTTCTTTTAAAGTCATCTAGTACTCCACTTACTACTCCTTAATTTTCATTTTCAATACACTATAACCTTACAGGGAAAAAAAAAAAAAAGAAGAAGAGAAGCCCTATTTTTAAACCAAACTTCATATATATTTCTAAAAAATTTTTTTTTAATGTTTTGGGTTTTGTTTTTAATATAGTATTTTTAAGAGTCTAACCTCTACTCTAGATTTTTAATTTTTGTTTTTCAGTATATGATATAAATTGTGAACATTTAAGAATCCAATATTCAGCTCCCATTTTTATTCAGGAGTGTGTTGATTATTCTCTCCCAATCTTGACTCTCTGTTTTCTACCTCAGAACACCTCTATTTCCTCCTTTCCCCTTCTCTTCCCAATCCAATTCTGTGAATCTTTGTGGGTGTCTGGGCTACAGAGAACACTCTGGGATCAGACAACTTCGTAGATCTGTCTCTATCCTCTTGAATCCCCCTTTTTCTCCTCCTGCTCATCTCTATCTCCCTCCTCCCTCTCCCCTTCCTCATGTAACTCTGTGAACCTCTCTGGGTGTCCCTAACGGAGGAGAAACTTTTCACCATTAACCTAGAAGTTTTATTATCAGTGCTGTATGGTTGGAGAAGTCCTGAGACTACAGGAAGAATAAAACTGAAATCCAGAGGCAGGAGACTTAAGCCCAAAACCTGAGAACACCAGAAAACTCCTGACTACATGGATCTTTAAGTAATAAGTGACCGTCCAAAAGCCTCCAAACCTACACTGAAACCAACCACCACCCAAGAGCCAATAAATTTTAGAGCAAGACATACCACGCAAATTCTCCAGCAATGCAGGAACATAGCCCTGAACGTCAACATACAAACTACCCAAGGTCACACCTAACACATAAAACCATCTCAAAACTCATTACTGGGCACTCCATTGCTATCCAAAGAGAAGAAATCAAGATTCACGCACCAGAATACTGACACAAGCTTCGCTAATCAGGAAACCTTGAGAAGCCAATCATCTAACCCCACCCAGTGGGTAAAACCTCATCAATAAAAAGGAACCACAGACCTCCAGAATACAGAAAGCCCACTCCAGACACAGCAATCTAAACAAGATGAAAAGGCAAAGAAATACCCAACAGGTAAAGGAACATGAAAAATGCCCACCAAGTCAAACAAAAGAGGAGGAGAAAGTGAATCTACCTGAAAAAGAATTTAGAATAATGATAATAAAAATGATCCAAAATATTGAAAGCAAAATGGAGTTACAGATAAATAGCCTGGAGACAAAGATTGAAAAGATGCAAGAAATGTTTAATAAAGACCTAGAAGAAATAAAAAAGAGTCAAGTAAAAATGAATAATGCAATGAATGAGATCAAAAACACTCTTGAGGGAATCAAGAGTAGAATAACGGAGACAGAAGATAGGATAAGTGAGGTAGAAGATAGAATGGTGGAAATAAATGAAGCAGAGAGGAAAAAAGAAAAAAGGATCAAAAGAAATGAGACAACCTTAGGGACCTCTGGGACAATGTGAAACGCCCCAATATTCGAATCATAGGAGTCCCAGAAGAAGAAGACAGAAAGAAAGGCCATGAGAAAATACTCGAGGAGATAATAGCTGAAAACTTCCCTAAAATGGGGAAGGAAATAGCCACCCAAGTCCAAGAAACCCAGAGAGTCCCAAACAGGATAAACCCAAGGCGAAACACCCCAAGACACATATTAATCAAATTAACAAAGATCAAACACAAAGAACAAATACTAAAAGCAGCAAGGGAGAAGCAACAAATAACACATAAAGGGATTCCCATAAGAATAACAGCTGATCTATCAATAGAAACCCTCCAGGCCAGAAGGGAATGGCAGGACATACTGAAAGTAATGAAAGAGAATAACCTACAACCTAGATTACTGTACCCAGCAAGGATCTCATTCAGATATGAAGGAGAATTCAAAAGCTTTACAGACAAGCAAAAGCTGAGAGAATTCAGCACCACCAAACCAGCTCTTCAACAAATGCTAAAGGATCTTCTCTAGACAGGAAATGCAGAAAGGTTGAATAAACGTGAACCCAAAACAACAAAGTAAATGGCAACGGGTCCACACTTATCAATAATTACCTTAAATGTAAATGGGTTGAATGCCCCAACCAAAAGACAAAGACTGGCTGAATGGATACAAAAACAAGACCCCTATATATGCTGTCTACAAGAGACACACCTCAAAACCAGAGACACATACAGACTAAAAGTGAAGGGCTGGAAAAAAATATTTGACGCAAACGGAGACCAAAAGAAAGCAGGAGTCGCAATACTCATATCAGATAAAATAGACTTTCAAATAAAGGATGTGAAAAGAGACAAAGAAGGACACTACATAATGATCAAAGGATCAATCCAAGAAGAAGATATAACAATTATAAATATATATGCACCCAACATAGGAGCACCGCAATATGTACGGCAAACGCTAACAAGTATGAAAGAGGAAATTAATAGTAACACAATAATAGTGGGAGACTTTAATACCCCACTCACAACTATGGATAGATCAACTAAACAGAAAATCAATAAGGAAACACAAACCTTAAATGATACAATGGACCAGCTAGACCTAGTTGATATCTATAGGACATTTCACCCCAAAACAATCAAATTCACCTTTTTCTCAAGCGCACATGGAACCTTCTCCAGAATAGATCACATCCTGGGCCATAAATCTGGTCTTGGAAAATTCAAAAAAATTGAAATCATTCCAGTCATCTTTTCTGACCACAGTGCAGTAAGGTCAGATCTCAATTACAGGAAAAAAAATTGTTAAAAATTCAAACATATGGAGGCTAAATAACACGCTTCTGAATAACCAACAAATCATAGAAGAAATTAAAAAGGAAATAAAAATATGTATAGAAACGAATGAAAATGAAAGCACAACAACCCAAAACCTATGGGACACTGTAAAAGCAGTGCTAAGGGGAAGGTTCATAGCATTACAGGCTTACATCAAGAAACAAGAAAAAAGCCAAATAAATAACCTAACTCTACACCTAAAGCAATTAGAGAAGGAAGAAATGAAGAACCCCAGGGTTAGCAGAAGGAAAGAAATCTTAAAAATTAGGGCAGAAATAAATGCAAAAGAAACTAAAGAGACCATAGCAAAAATCAACAAAGCTAAAAGTTGGTTTTTTGAAAAAATAAACAAAATTGACAAACCATTAGCAAGACTCATTAAGAAACAAAGAGAGAAGAACCAAATTAACAAAATAAGAAATGAAAAGGGTGAGATCACAACAGAAAACACTGAAATACAAAGGATCATAAGAGACTACTATCAGCAGCTCTATGCCAATAAAATGGACAACTTGGATGAAATGGACAAATTCTTAGAAAAGTATAACTTTCTAAAACTGAACCAGGAAGAAATAGAAGATCTTAACAGTACCATCACAAGCAAGGAAATTGAAACTGTAATAAAAAATCTTCCAGCAAACAAAAGCCCAGGACCAGATGGCTTCACAGCTGAATTCTACCAAAAATTTAGAGAACAGCTAACACCTATCTTACTCAAACTCTTTCAGAAAATTGCAGATGAAGGTAAACTTCCAAACTCATTCTATGAGGCCACCATCACCCTAATTCCAAAACCAGACAAAGATGCCACAAAAAAAAGAAAACTACAGGCCAATATCACTGATGAACATAGATGCAAAAATCCTTAACAAAATTCTAGCAAACAGAATCCAACAACATATTAAAAAAATCATACACCATGACCAAGTGGGCTTTATCCCAGGAATGCAAGGATTCTTTAATATCCACAAATCGATCAACGTAATACACCACATTAACAAATTGGAAGATAAAAACCATATGATTATCTCAATAGATGCAGAGAAAGCCTTTGACAAAATTCAACACTCATTTATGATTAAAACTCTCCAGAAAGCAGGCATAGAAGGAACATACCTCAACATAATAAAAGCTATATATGACAAACCCATAGCAAGCATCACCCTCAATGGTGAAAAATTGAAAGCATTTCCTCTGAAATCAGGAACAAGACAAGGATGCCCACTCTCACCACTACTATTCAACATAGTGTTGGAAGTTTTGGCCACAGCAATCAGAGCAGAAAAAGACGTAAAAGGAATCCAGATAGGAAAAGAAGAAGTGAAACTCTCGCTGTTTGCAAATGACGTGATCCTCTATATGGAAAACCCTAAAGACTCTTCCAGAAAATTACTAGAGCTAATCAATGAATATAGTAAAGTTGCAGGATATAAAATTAACACACAGAAATCCCTTGCATTCCTATATACTAACAATGAAAAAAACAGAAAGAGAAATTAAGGAAACAATACCATTCACCATTGCAACAAAAAGAATAAAATACTTAGGAGTATATCTACCTAAAGAAACAAAAGGCCTATACACAGAAAACTATAAAAGATTGATGAAAGAAATCAAAGAGGATACAAACAGATGGAGAAACATACCGTGTTCATGGATTGGAAGAATCAATATTGTCAAAATGGCTATTCTACCCAAAGCAATCTATAGATTCAATGCAATCCCTATCAAGCTACCAACGGTATTTTTCACAGAACTAGAACAAATAATTTCACAATTTGTATGGAAATACAAAAAACCTCGAATAGCCAAAGTAATCTTGAGAAAGAAGAATGGAACTGGAGGGATCAACCTGCCTGACTTCAGACTCTACTACAAAGCCACAGTCATCAAGACAGTATGGTACTGGCACAAAGACAGAAATATAGATCAATGAAACAGAATAGAAAGCCCAGAGATAAAACCACGAACCTATGGACAGCTTATCTTTGACAAAGGAGGCAAGGATATACAATGGAAAAAAGACAATCTCTTTAACAAGTGGTGCTGGGAAAACTGGTCAACCACTTGTAAAAGAATGAAACTAGAACACTTTCTAACACCATACACAAAAATAAACTCAAAATGGATTAAAGATCTAAATGTAAGACCAGAAACTATAAAACTCCTAGAGGAGAACATAGGCAAAACACTCTCTGACATAAATCACAGCAAGATCTTCTATGACCCACCTCCCAGAATATTGGAAATAAAAGCAAAAATAAACAAATGGGACCTAATGAAACTTAAAAGCTTTTGCACAACAAAGGAAACTATAAGTAAGGTGAAAAGACAGCCCTCAGATTGGGAAAAATAATAGCAAATGAGGAAACAGACAAAGGATTAATCTCAAAAATATACAAGCAACTCCTGAAGCTCAATTCCAGAAAAATAAATGACCCAATGAAAAAATGGGCCAAAGAACTAAACAGACATTTCTCCAAAGAAGACATACAGATGGCTAACAAACACATGAAAAGATGCTCCACATCGCTCATTATCAGAGAAATGCAAATCAAAACCACAATGAGGTACCATTACACACCAGTCAGGATGGCTGCTATCCAAAAGTCTACAAGCAATAAATGCTGGAGAGGGTGTGGAGAAAAGGGAACCCTCTTACACTGTTGGTGGGAATGCAAACTAGTACAGCCACTATGGAAAACAGTGTGGAGATTTCTTAAAAAACTGAAAATAGAACTACCATATGACCCAGCAATACCACTTCTGGGCATACACACTGAGGAATCCAGATCTGAAAGAGACACGTGCACCCCAATGTTCATCACAGCACTGTTTATAATAGCCAGGACATGGAAGCAGCCTAGATGCCCATCAGCAGATGAATGGATAAGGAGGCTGTGGTACATATACACCATGGAATATTACTCAGCCATTAAAAAGAATTCATTTGAATCAGTTCTAATGAGATGGATGAAACTGGAGCCCATTATACAGAGTGAGGTGAGCCAGAAAGATAAAGAACATTACAGTATACTAACACATATATACGGAATTTAGAAAGATGGTAACGATGGCCCTATATGCAGGGCAGAAGAAGAGACGCAGAAGTACAGAACAGACTTTTGAACCCTGTGGGAGAAGGGGAGGGTGGGATGTTTCGAAGGAACAGCATGTATATTATCTATGGTGAAACAGACCACCAGCCCAGGTGGGAGGCATGAGTCAAGTGCTCGGGACTGTTGGGCTGGGAAGATCCAGAGGAATAGGGTGGAGAGGGAGGTGGGATGGCAGACCGGGATGGGGAATTCGTGTAACTCTATGGCTGATTCACATCAATGTATGACAAAACCCACTGGAAAAAAAAAAAAAAGAAAAGAAAAGAAATAATGTGTCATATTTGCAGAAATTATAAAGATATTTTGAAGCTTTTTTTCAAAGAAATAGCTTGTTCATATGATTTACTACTAGTGTTGAATAGTGATTATATCACTTACTGTATAAGTTATATACATGTAATATATATACACATGTATTATGTAGAATGATAAATATCTTATATATCACGTTGCTCATGGCGTTCTCACAGCAAGAATCCTTGAGTGGTTTGCCATTCCCTCCTCCAGTGGGCCATGTTTTGTCAGAACTCTCCACTGTGACCCATCCATCTTGGGTGGCCCTACACGGCATGGCTCATAACTTCACTTCGCCATGATAAGGCTGTGGTCCACGAAGGTGGCAGAGGATGAGACGGTTAGATAGCATCACTGACTCAGTGAGAATGAATCTGAGCAAACTCTGGGAGATAGTGAAGGACATGCTGCAGTCCATGGGGTAGCAAAGAGTCAGACACAACTTAGCGACTGAATAACAGCAATACATATATAATCTGATGAAAAACAACTATTCACATCTGTGTGTTGTCCCTCTGGACTCATAGATGCCCGCATAAGCCAAACGATTGGGAGTCCCCATGGGTAGTTTTGAAGGTTGGATAAGAGATTGGAATGCAATGAAATATACAATATCTGTTAGCTCGGTTTGCTTTGTTTCAGCAACTGTATTAACTCACTATGGTAAGAGCTTCTCTCATGTCAATCAACACATCTGATTACTCTTTGTGTGTATGATTTAAAAATGAAAAAACTAGATATTACATATTAAAATAGTTTGCAATCTAAACTTTTCAAAATATCAGGTATATAGTTTAAATAAAATACTAAAATGTAGGTCTTCTTCCAGCTACAATCTCATTTTATGCCACCTTCTCTCACTGTCATAACCACACTGGACAAATTTAAATATCTCTGAAAATGTTAAACTTTCTCTCACCTCAGTGGCCCCATTGATACTATTCAATCACTATGAGATATCCTTCCAAGCACTTGTTAGAGAAAGAGGTCATGGATTTGAACTTACACTTTTTAATTAAAAAATTATCGATAAAGAGTATTTGAACATATTTGCCCTTTAAAAGAAGACAGCACAAGATCTTCCTACAGTCCCATCATTTGGCAGTTTAGTTATGACTTAGAGGGGGGCTTTACCTCTCATGGTGACTCAATTATATCCCCCAAAATTTATTTTGAAGCTCTGACCCCTAAAATGACTATTTGTGGGTATAAAACCTTAAAGGGGATAATTAAGGTTAACAAAATTCTTAAGAGTAGAGCCCTAATCTGATAGAATTAGTGTCCTTAAAAAGAGTCACCCGAGAGTTCCTTCTCCCCGCTCACCACCGCATGAACGTGGCCCATTGCAGGCCTGAAAGAGAATTCTCACCAGAATCTCACTGTGAGGGCAGACTGATCAGACTTCCAGCCCTCAGAACTGTGAGAAAATAAATTTGTTTTTGAAGCAACTCAGTCCGTGAGCAAACTCCAGGAAATGGTGGACAGAGAAGCCTGGCGCACTGCAGTCCATGGGGTCACAAAGAGTCAGACATGTCTGAGTGACTGAACAAGTCTGTGGTATTTTGGTAACTCAAGTTGACTTGGATACTGAAGCATTCTAACTACCTTTGCTTGAGACCACTATCTCTTTCTACTTCAGCTTCCTCTCCATCATACTTTCTGTTGTCTGAAGATGTTGAGGTGGTTATAGCCAAAGGAGTATTACTTAAGGTCAGTTGAGCAGGAGATGGATTCAGTTTGGTGCGACTTCAGTGCACTGTATTAGTTTGTTGTGAGTTTGCTCATTATTGTCATATTCTCTCTATAGAAAACAGTAATATAAAAATTGTCATAAGGAGACGCAATCAAAGTATAGGCAGCCAGATTTTTCAGGAAGTATTCTGAAAGCATGTCAGACTCTAAAATAAATATATTCTTTGATTTGGGGACATTTGTGTAATTTAACATTTATAAATTATAATTTGTGATTATTTCCTAATTTAAATAAATACTCACTTTCACAGATGTTTTTGTATTTATAACTTTGTATCATTTTCCTTAAAGAGTTCCCAATATTGCATAAGCATCAGACTCCACAAAACATCAAGCCATCTCTAAGTATAAGCCATTTTCAATTGTACACATGAACAGTTTAGAAAGTATGAAAGCATGAACCAGTGGATAAGAGATCCTAAACTCACATGGCCAGTTCTGGTAGGAACTATGAAGAACTATAAAAAATAGGCAAACACAATTCAAGCTAAAAGGGCTAGTGCCTACTAAACCCTAACAGAGAGCTGTCAATCAAACGAGGATACAGGTTCACTGAAACTGAATGTGGGAAAAATTATGTGAGATTTCTGAAGTTTTAAAGAAGGTATTATAATTCAATGCTTTAGTAAAATGTGGAATTAGACCATTTGTCATTTTATGATTTGTCTAGGTAAATTACCCTCTGGATAATTTATATACCAGAAGATTTCCTCCAATATTGCTTCCAAATGGTAGACTCAAGTCTTATATAAGAAAGAATAACCCAAAACACAGTTTCTTACTGGGACTCAGAAGGTCCTAGGTGGAGGTAAATGTATTCATATAACATTGTGGTGAAGTACAGCTAAAATGTTTCACTGCTTGAGTTTGAATCCCACCCAATTTCACTACCTATTTTTTTCATGATCTTGGGTAAATTTTTCCGTCTCACTGTGTTCAGTTTCCTCATTTGTTATGAGGAGAAACTGACAATACCCAACTTTATGCCTTGAAGATGAAGTAAATTAATAAACTGTAAGTGTTCAGACAAAAGTGTGGTCCGACATAAATACTATCAAAGGGTTAGCTTTTTTCCCTCCCTTTAGGCCACTTGGAAGTTAGCCATTTTAAAACAACAAATTAGATTATCCATGCTGACTATATCCCAGTACACAGTTTGAATTCAGTATGTATCAAACCTGTGGATAAGGAACAGTCTCTATCTTAAAAGACAGTGTCCATGCCAGGGATCTTCTTACCATGTGTTTCTGAAAGTCTGTAGGAGACCTGGAGTCAGCTTGCCTTCCTGGAGGTTCTTACTCACCATTCCCTAGTGTGTTGATTATGAGCAGACAAAAGGAAGGAGTTCTCTGATAGTCCATCTTATTTTCCAGACTCACAGAGTAATTAAAATGCTTTGTTATCTTTTTTCTTATACCACAAACATCGCTAGCACAGCAGAATGCCTTGAAACAATTCTCACAGCCGGAGCAAAAAGCTCACATATTCAAGAGACAGATCCAGAGACCTTCGATCTGTCTTTACAATGGAGTCTGTGACTTTATGTCCCACTGCATTCCCCCTACAGCAAGTTAATTAAACGTCTGTGAAAAAAATAAATTGTTGCCAGAAAAAACACTGCCTCCTGAGACTTTAGGCTTGGTCACAGGAGAAGAACTCCAATCAAAGAATTTTGAGCAAGTCTCAAAACTAAATCTCAGGAAAATTCTACCTCAATTCTTTCAGTGAATGTCAGGCAGGTGGCAAATGCTAAGTCTCTCCAGAAACTACAAGAAACCTCTCAGTCAAGACACCAGGCTTTCCCAGATGCCGAGAAGAGTCTGCGCTTTGGAATACAAGCCAGGTCTTTGCCCCTGAAAAGCAGGGGCCGTAACCTGATGGAAAACATCGTTCATTCCAGTGTACACAGCACTGCAAATTGAAGGGAATTAGAGATGGAATACACAGTCCTTCCCTTCAAGTTGCTCATAGTTCAGTATCACAATAAATGTATTTTAAATAATGGGCACATGAATGAATGAAAAAATAAGTTACACGTGATCAAATTACTACATCTAAGTGTCCAATTTTATTTTAAAATATGCTGATAGTACAATGTATGTTGGAGGACTTGAGGTAAAGCCATTAAGATAATGCATAGCAAGGGTTTTTGTGCAGTGCCCTGTATACGGTAACCACTAAGTAAATGTTTTCTATTTTTTATTATGGATGTAATGTTCTAATATTAGTATTGTGTATATTCCTCCTTTAGACAGAAGTGTTGAACTCTGTGCTATAGTATTTAAATGTGAATAATTAAAATGTTTTATTTTTTCTTTATACCAATAACATTTCTAGCACAGCAAAAATCTTTGTGCTAAAATTTTCACTGTAATTTTTGCTCAAGACTAAATAGGTTAGATGAATTTTGCTTGATTCAATTTTCTCTGTTATCTTTTCAGTAATGATATCTAAAATAAAGGTAGCTCTATTGTAATATAAAATTTTGCATGCAATAAAATAAACAATTAAAAGTAAGAAATATAAACACTAGGTAAAACGTTAACTGAAAAAAAAAGTAGAATTTAAAATGATTTTGATGTGTGTAAATTTGTAGTATTCTATTGCAAAAATTGGAAGGTCCAGCGTAAGAACAGTTTTCATTTGTGTTGCATAAATATGTAGAGAATACCTTTTCTCCGTCTCTGCAGAACCTCTCGTCTTCCATCTCTACTTTGAAGTGAAGTGAAGTCACTCAGACAGGTACGACTCTTTGTGGCCCCATGGACTGTAGCCTACCAGGCTCCTCCCTCCATGGGATTCTCCAGGCAAGAGTACTGCAGTGGGTTGCCATTTCCATCTCTACTTTACTGGACTCCATCTGCAGACTGTCTCCTGGCTTCAGTTTGTGTTCAGCCAATAAGAAGCTTGAACAGGCAGTCAGGATGGTTAATCAATCCCCTACTTTGTAAGGCTGCTTCAAGATGGTTGGATCTCTGGATTGAAGGCCATGTATCCTCTCAAGCTGACCCTGTTTCTATCAATATCTCCTACTGGGTTTAAGTATACACAGCTCCCTCTCCCTATCATTGCAAGTCAGAGAGGCAACAATAGCTGCTGTAGTTCACTCTGTGATGTTGTACTGTCTCCTTAGGTTTCCTTACATTCTGCCCACAATTTAGAAATAGTCCCCTTTTTAAGCTCTCTGTGAATTATCCCAATTTAAGTGTACCATATGTTTCATGCTAAAATCCTAATAAAAACAGGCAGTACAAAAATAAGAAAAATGATTGATTTTTTACATTCAAAAATTTGTCTTTGAAAAAGGAGAAAAGCTTTACTTTTAAATTTTAGGAGGAGACAGCATAGAGTTAAGAAGGATCATCTTTTATATTTATAGCCAAATTCTGATCAGGTCATCTATTAGTTTTTGTTTTTGTTTTTTAAACTTTATTTTCCTAAAACAGTGTTCTTACTTATAAAACGGAAATGGTCATTAATGGTGAATGGTCATTTGTATTTATCTCATATTACTGGGGTTAGGATTGTATGAAAACATATGTAAAGTGTTTAGCACAGAGCCTTGCACTTGGTAATCTTCCAATGGCAGTAGTGCCTACTTTTATTATCTGTTTCTAATAAAATTACAAACAAGTTAATATTTTACGGCTTAAATTACTTTCTTTTCTACTGCCATAAAAATTTAAACAGAAAAATCTGTGTGAATATTTTGAAATATTTTTACATTGTAACTCTATTATAAAATAAAGTGTACTTTGAGTCATTGTACTAGAAATATTTGGCTTTTGACTGTCTAAACGCAACCCATAATTTATAGCTTTCTACTATATTCAAACAATGTTATCAGGCAGAGTCAGAATAGTTCAAACTAGTAGAGCTAGATCATAAATAAATGAAACATTTACCAAACTTCTCTCTACAAAAATGCTATTCTAAACTAGCATTATCTCTTGTATACTCATGGATAGTAAATTTTCCTGGGCAGTTCCTCAGAAACTGCATAAAACAGGTAACAGGGAACACAGTGGGTAAGATTCAAGGTTCATAATACAAAAACATCAATTTTTAAATGTTAAAAAAATACTATACTAGCATAGGTGAATTGTTTTAAAAGGAAACTTTTATAATTGTTTAACCAAAACCAAAATAATAGCTATTATAGAAATAAAAATCTGTAAGTATTATTAAAATATATCTGCTCATCTCTCAGTTGCAAATTTTTTCAGCTCTATAATCTTTATAAAACATGTTAGGTAATGTCAGCCTCACAGGGGCATTAAATCCTCCCTTTGTTTCTTCCCGTCAATCTACAACCAGTAAAACACCTACTACTCAAAGAAGGATCCTCTATCCAACATACCAGGAAGCCAGAGAGTTCCATACATTTGTATGTCTAAACTGGAACACACTTAGATATACTGGAACACATAGGTGAGGTAAAGCCTGGAGATCAGCTGAGGCAACCCTGGTCCCCAAACCACAGAAGTAGCACTCACAGCCACAGAGAACCTAGGGCTTATGAATCCACCCCCAGATGTGACAGAGGCACTCACCATCCTGGTGCCCCAGAAGAGATGCCAACAACAGCAGTGATATTGGCAGCAGAAAGGCACCAGCAACCTCAAAGGCACAAGGAGCGATGAAAAAGACAATGGGCAATGCCTCTGGCAGAGGCCATGGAGGGTGGAAATTGACAGTTCTCAGATATAGCTGGAGGTAGGACAGATAAGAAAAACCAAAAAATAATGCTACCCATCACAAACTGAAAAACATAATAAAGGCCTCTAATTACTGATCTGTTGAATTTAAAAAAATAAAAAACTTCATCCAAATAAAGAAAGTGTTGTCTATTTTAAGTGCCCTGGCAGAGGAACAACTCACAAATCACCACAAAAACCATGGTGATATGGCATCACAAAAGGAAAATGGCAAACCTCCAGAAACCAAAATTAAAGTCATGGAATATTTCAATATAACTCAAACAGCTGCTATAAAGAAACCATCAAGTGTAAGAAAACTCTGAATGGAAGTTAAATGAGCTCAGCAATAAAATTAATGAAAAGAGAGAAATCTTCACCAAAGATTTACTGAAAATCTAAAAAAGAACCATGCAGAAATTCTGGAGATGAAAAACTCAATAAGTGAGATGAAGAATGCATTAGAAAGTATTAGAGTAGGTAATATGGAAGAATTAGTGAGATCAAAGATAAAAATCTAGAAATGAAAGAGGTAGAAGAAGAGAAAGGACTAAAATTTTAAAAACTGAAGGAATTATATAAGACCTGCTGATTTCATTAGGAAGGGCAACATAAAGATAATTGATATCCCAGAAGAAGAGAGGAAAAAGGGAACAGAGGGTTTATTTAAATAAATAGTAGCTGAGAGCATCCCAAACCTGGGGAAGGTAACTGGATACATAAGACCCTGAAGTTAAAAGGATAGTTAATTGCCTCAACACAAAAAGACCTTCTCCAGGCACATTGCATTAAAACTATCAAAAGTCAGTGGCAAAAGAAGAACTTTAAAGCATCAAAGGAAAATATGATGATAACCTAGAAAGGAACCCTCATTAAGCTGTCACCAGATTTATCATCAGAAATCCTACTGC
Organism: Muntiacus reevesi; assembly: GCF_963930625.1. Lineage (NCBI taxonomy): Eukaryota > Metazoa > Chordata > Mammalia > Artiodactyla > Cervidae > Muntiacus > Muntiacus reevesi. Next base: position 102,880,901 of record NC_089254.1, on the reverse strand, counting down.
TCAGGAGATAATAGAATGACATACTCAAAATATTGAAAAAAAAAAATTCCTCCAAGAATACTCTATCCAGAAAAGTTATATTTAAGATATGAAGAAGAAACAAAGGATTTCCCATACAAACAAAAGCTGATGGATGGAGTCCATCACCACTAGATTTGCCTTATAAGAAATGTTGAAAGGAGCTCTTCTACTTGAGATGAAAAGGTGAAAATACACAAATTATTAGTAAGATGTCAAATATACAGAATCAGAAAACCACAACTCTGTATCAGAATAGGTTAAATAAATATAGCATAAAGGAGAAAGACAGGAAATATAACTATAGCTTATATGAATTTGGTAGCCAAATTCACAACATAAAATGGGATAATTTGAGATGACAACAACATAAAAGGGGAAGAAGAAAAGGATGGAATCCATATGAGTAAATGAAGATAAGATGCTAGCATTAGAGAAAAGACCATGTTATTTATGAGACATTTTATACAAAACTCATAGTAACCACAAAACCTAATTCTAGAACAGATCCATAAAACATAAAAAAGAGAAAACTGAGAAAAACATCATAAAAACCTATCAAACTAGGACTTCCCTAGTGGCTCAATGGTAAGGAATTCGCCTGTCAATGCAGGCGATCCCCGATCCAGGAAAATTCCGCCTGCTGCGGAGCTACTAAGCCCATGCGCCGTAATTTCTGAGCCTGTGTCTAGAGCTTGGGAGCCACAATACTGAGCCCGGGTACCATAGGCTCCTGCTGCGAGAGAAGCCTCCGCAATGGGAAGCCTGTGCGCTGCAATGAAGAGTAGCCCCCACTCACTGCAGCTAGAGAAAGCCTGCACACAGCAGCGAAGATCCAGCGTAAATGCATAAATAAATAAAATTAACAACAACCACCAAACTAAAGTTGCAGATGGAAATGTGAATAAGAAACAAGGGGTACACGAAGAAACCAGAAGACAAAACACAAAATTGTAATATAAGTCCTCATCTATCAATAATTACCCTAACTGAATGAATTCATTCCACCAATTGCAAGATATTATATGGATGGATAGATTAGAAAACAAGGCCCAATTACGGGCTACATCCAGGAGACTTAGCCCTAGAAACACAGGCTGAACATGAAGAGAGAGAAGATGAGAGTCAAAGAAAATGACACCAAAAGAAAGTGCACATAGTTATAGCAGACAAAATATTGCTATACTTCAAACCAAAAAATGGTAACAAGAGAGACAAATATGGATATTCTATAAAGGGGACAGTTCATCAAGAATACAGAACACTTAACATATATGCACCTAATATAGGAAAACCAAAATATAAAAATATAAAATATGAACAGATTTTATAAGGAGAAATTGACACCATGCAAATAGTAAAAAGGGATTTTAATACCCCACTAACATCAATGGATACATCACCAGACAGAAATTTAACAGGGAAACAACAGCCATAGATAAAACAGACCAAGTGAACTTAATAGATTGTTATAGACCATTTTATTACCAAAACAACAGAGCCCACATACTGCTTAAGGGCACACGAGACATTCTCAAGGATAAAACATGTGCTGAGACGCAAAACAAGTCTCAGTAAATTTTAAAACATTAAAAGCACATCCAGCATTTTTCTGAGTACAAAGGTATGAAACCAGAAATCAACTATAAGATAAGAGCAGGAAAAATCGGAACTCTATGGAGACTAAACAACATGCTACTGAACAACTATCAGGTAAATGACAAAATTTTAAAAATACCTAAAGAGAGATGAAAATACGGCATACCATAATCAATGGGAAGCAGCAAAAGCAGTATCAAAAGTTTATCGCAACACAAGACCATCTCAAAAAATAAGGAAAACATGAAATAATCTAAACTTATACCTAAAAGAAGTAGAAAAAGAAGAAATGAAACCCACAGCAGAAGGAAGGACATGATAATGATCAGAGTGAAAATAAATAAAATAGAGAGTGAAAGACAATTTAAGAGATTGAATAAAACTAAGAGCTGATTGAAAAGATAAAATTAACAAACTTTAAGCTAGATTTACTAAGAAAAATGAAAGTTGAGAAAAATAAAAACAGAAACAAAAGAGGAGAGATTATAGTGGATACCACAGAATACAAAGAAATAGAATACTATGGACAGCTGTTCACAGCAAATTGGACAACCAAAACAATGAATTTACTTTTAGAGTCATACATCCTTTCAAGACTGAATCACAAAGAAATAGAAAATCTGAACAGAATGATTACTAGTAAGAAGATTAAGAAAAGTAATCTAGAACCACCTCAAAAGCAATAAGGTCCAGGATCCGATAACTTCACAAGTGAATTCTATCAAACATTCAGAGAATATTTGATACATATCTTTATTACACTTTTCTAAAAAGTGGAAGAGGACGAATGCTTCCTAACTCGTTTCTATGAGTCCAAAATTACCTTGATATCAAAACCAGAGATACATTGAAAATCACAGGTCAATATCTCTGATGAACATAGATGAAAAAAATCCTCAGAAAAAGTTACCAAAACAAATATAACCATACACTGAAATGATCACACGCTATGAACAAATGGGATTTATTCCAGGGATGCAACCATGGTTCAATATTGACAAACTGGTCAATATGATACATTAAATTAACACAATGAAGGATGAAAAACCATATGATCATCTCAATAGATGCAGAAAAAGAATTTAATAAGACTTAGTACCCACTTATGATCTCAAAATAATAGATATAGAAGGAATGTATTTCTACATCATAAAACCACATATAAGCCCCAAACTAACATCAAAATTAAGAGTGAAAAAAAAAAGGAAAGCTATTCCTCTAAGATCAGAAACAAGAGAGAGATGACCATTTTTGCAGTCTTATTCAACATAGTATTGGAAGTCCTATCTAGAGGAATTAACCAAGAAAAAGAAATAAAATACATTCAAACTGAAAAGGGTGAAGTAAAATTGTAACTGTTCACAGATGACATGATTTCATATATGAAAAAACTTAAATAAATTACCATAAAGCTATTAAAAATGAGAAACAATACAGTGAAGCTGCAGAATACAAAATCAATTTGCAATATAGTGTTTATGCACCCTAGTAATGAACTACTAGAGATATTAAGAAACAGTTCCATTCGCAGCTGCATCAAAACAAGGAAATATCTATAAATTAAATTAACTAAAGAACTTTCAGATGTACAAACTGGATTTAGAAAAGGCAGAGGAACCAGAGGTCAAATTGCCAACATATGCTGGATCATAGAAAAAGCAAGGAAATTAAAAAAACAACAACTCTATTTCTGCTTCATTGAATATGCTAAAGCCTTTGACTGTGTGGATCACAAAAAACTGTGGAATATTCTTAAAGAGATGGGAATACCAGTTCACATTACCTGCCTCCTGAGAAACCTGTATGCAGGTCAAGAAGCAACAGTTAGAACTGGACATGGAACAATTGACTGGTATCAAATAGGAAAAGGAGTACATCAAGGCTGTATATTGTCACCTTGTTTATTTAACTTATATGCAGAGTACATCATATGAAATCCTGGGCAGGAAGACTCACAAGCTGGAATCAAGATTGCCAGGAGAAATATCAACAACCTCAGATATGCAGATGATACCACTCTTGTGGCAGAAAGTGAAGAGGAACTAAAGAACCTCTTGTAGTTGAAAGAGTGGAGTAAAAAAGCTGGCTTAAAGCTCAACATTCAAAAGACAAAGATCAAGGCATCTGGTCCTATCACTTCATAGCAAGTAGATGAGGAAAAAGTGGAAACAGTGTCAGATTTAATTTTCTTGGGCTCCAAAATCAATGCAGATGGTGACTGCAGCCCCAAAATTAAAAGATGCTTGCTCTTTGGAAGAATGACAAACCTAGATAGTGTATTAAAAAGCAGAGACATCACCTTGACAACAAAGATCCATAAAGTCAAAGCTATGGTTTTTCCAGTGGTCATGTATGGATGTGAGAGATGGACCATAAAGAAGGCTGAATGCTGAAGAATTGATCCTTTCAAATTGTGGTGCAGAAGACTCTTGAGAGTCCCTTGGATTGCGAGGGGATCAAGCCAGTCAATCCTAAAGGAAATTAACCCTGAATATTCTTTGGAATGATTGGTGCTGAAGCTGAAGCTCTGATGCTTTGGCCACCTAATGCAAAGAGCTGACTCACTGGCAAAGACCCTGATGATAGGAAAGATTGAGGGCAAGTGAAGGGGGCAACCGAGGATGAGATGTTTGGATGGCATCACTGACTCAATGGACATGAGTTTGAGGAAACTCAGGGAGATAGTGAAGGACAGGGAAGCCTGGTGTGTTGCAGTTCATGGGGTCGCAAAGAGTTAGACATGACTTAGCGACAGAACAACAAGCAAAGGAAAAGAATAACTTGTGCACTGAAACCTGTAAGATACTGTTCAAGGAAATTAAAGGAGAAACAATAATATGCAAAGATATTCCAAGCTCATGGACTTGAAAAATTAACATTGTCAAAATGTCTATATTACCTAAAGCAATCTACAGATTCAGTGCAATCTCTGTCAAAATTCCAGTGAAAATTTTCACAGAAATAGAGCTAAATGGTTAAAATTCACATGGAGCCACAAAAGACTACAAATAGCCAAAGCAATGCAGAGAGAAAACAAACCAAAAAAACCTGGGGGTATCATACTTCATGATTTCAAGATACACTCCAAAGCTCTGGTGATCAAAACATCATGGTATGAGCAAAAAATAGACACACAAATGAACAGAATAGAATTGAGGGCCCAGAAATGAACTCACACATTTATGAACAATTAATTTAAAACATGGGCATGAAGAGCATACAATGAAGTAGTCTCTTCAATAAATGTTGCTGGAAAAACTGAACAGACATGCAAAGGAATGAAACGAGAACCCTCTTACAACCGCACACAAAAAATCTCCTCAAAATGGGTAAATGACTTGAATGTAACACCTGAATCCATAAAACTCCTCGAGGAAGACATAGGTCATATGCTCTTTGACATCAGTTTAACATCTTTGTGGATATGTATCCCCAGGCAAGGGAAACCAAAGAAAAGAAAATAAAAAGGGACTATATCAAACTGAAAAGCTTCTGCCCAGCAAAGGAGACCATTAACAAAAAGAAAAGACAACCTACTGAATGGGAGAGGATAATGCATATCATATAGCTGACAAGAGATTAATACCCAAAATACATACAAACTGTATACAACTCAGTAATACCCCAGTAACAACAGAAAGTAAATTTGATTAAAAAATGGGCAAAGGAGCTGAAAAGACATTTCCACCCCCCTCCCAAAAAATAAAGATGGCCAACAGGCCCATGACAAGTTATTTAATATCGCTAATTATTAGTGAAATGAAAAGGAAAATCATAATTATATATCACCTCAGTTCTGTTAGAATGGCTATTATTAAAAAGGCAAGAAATTACAATGGTTGGAGAACATGTGGAGAAAAGGGTATCCTTGTACACTGTTGGAAGGAAGTAAATTGGTGTAGCCTGTATGGAAAATAGTAAGGAAAGTCCTTTAAATATTAAAAAATAGAACTACTCTATGATTCAGATATTCTACTTTAGAGTATTTATTTGAAAAATATGAAAACACTAATTCGAAAAGATATGCACCCCTATGTTCATTGAAGCATTATTTACAATAGCCAAGATATGGAAACAATCTAAGTGCCCATCAACAGATGAATGAAGAAAATATCATATGTGTAATGAAATACTACCCGACCATGAAAAAGATGAAATTTTGTCACTTGCTACAACACGGACGAACATTGTGAGTATTACACGAAGTGAAATGAATCAGATGAAAAAAGTTAAGTACTGTATGGTTTCACTTATATGTGGAATACAAAAACAAACTAAATGAACAAACAGCATCTTCCAGCCCAGGTGGGATGCATGAGACAAGTGCTCGGGCCTGGTGCACTGGGAGGACCCAGAGGAGTCGGGTGGAGAGGGAGGTGGGAGGGGGGATCGGGATGGGGAACACATGTAACTCCATGGCTGATTCGTGTCAATGTATGACAAAACCCACTGAAATGTTGTGTAGTAATTCGCCTCCAACTACAAACAACAACAACAACAACAACAACAACAACAAAAACCTAAATGAACAAACAAACCAAATCAAAGACAAACGCGTAGGTACAGAGAATAGAATAGTGAATACCAGAGCGAGCGGGGTGTGGGAAAAGGATGCAATGGCAACTGGATGGTGACAGATGGAAACTAAACTTTTGGTGGTGAGCAAGCCGTAGGGTACACAGAGGTCAAAATATAATGCCATACACTCAAAGCAAAGAATGTTATAAACCAGTGTTATCTCGTTAGAAAAGAATATTTGGTGGTTTAGTTGCTAAGTCGTGTCCAACTCTTGCAACCCCATGGACTGTAACCTGCCAGGCTCTTCTGTCCATGGGATTCTCCAGGCAGAATACTGGAATGGGTTGCCATTTCCTTCTCCAGAGTATCTTCCTGACCCAGGAATCAAACCCAGAAACCGTCTGCATTGCAGACAGATTCTTCACCGACTGAGCTACTAGGGAGTATTAAACTGAAGTATATGGATTTCACCTTTTATACGTATCTTAAGTTATCTATATCAAAATCTTCCGAATCATTTAACATAATCCCTATCCCTTACTGTTTTCCACATTTCAAGAGCAACATATACTTACTGCAGAAAACTTAAAAATTAGCAAAGTATAAAGAATAATCCATAATCTCATGATAAAGAAGCAAACAATATATTGGCTTATTTACAGCTCATTATTTTTTGTAGGCAAGATAGATTTTAGATTTACAAAAATATTGCATTCTATTGTTGAAATTATTATAGGAATAATTAGAGAAACTCTTTAAAAATAAACATCATGCAGCAAATATTTTTCATGACATTAGAAATACCTTGAAAACACCAGTTTAGTAGTATAATAATCTTTTATAAATGTGCACAATTTATTTAACACTGCTATTTTGTACATTGAGGATTTTGTCAGTTTTTCTCTATTTCAACCATGTAATTCTTATAAAAAATTTTTATACTTATCAAGTTGCCTTTCACATATTTTAGAGAGAGAAAACTCACTTAAAGAGTGTGAAACCACTTAACCTTTTAAAATATACTACCTTATTATTTTTATAATGTCTACAGATTCTGACATGAAACAGGAGGAAGCATTCTTTCCTTTTTATTTTGCTAGTTCAATAGATGGATGATATCTTATTGATTGCAGTCTTTTTTATATTGAATTTTTTTAAATCATTTTCTCACTTCAGTGTGATATTCTCAAGGCTGTGCAGTTATTTCTTTGGAAGTTTTCTGTTTTTTAAAACTAATAACACCAAGAAAAAAGACAGAAAGTCACAAGTTATATTTTAAAGACATGAGAGATCTGTGGAAGCTAAGAAGACTAGATGAAATAAAATTCCACAGAGGGGACAATCATTAGAAGTGATTGATGGATAAGCAGCTGCTTCTTTAGAAAGAATGCATTTGATAATTTTGTGCATAAACTTAGAATCAAACAGTGGACTATTGCTATAGAAAGAAAAACCTGCAAAGTTTTTAACTCATGTGAGGATCCAGAATAACAAAACATGAGGACTATGATGACTGATGCATAATCCTGGTTTCCTTTGCACAGCCCTGACTGAACTGTTAGACTAAGTGCCAAGTATAAGGAGTTAGAAGGAAAGCTGTGAAAAGGAAAGCAAAATCTTCCTGAGATTTTCACTGCTTAGGAAGACCTACCCCTGTCAAAAGTAAATTGGATGTAAGCAGAAACAAAACAGGCCAGAGTGTAAGATACTGAAATAGTGGTAAATTCATGCTGCAATCTACAGCAAATAGCATGTAGGTGCTGTGATTCAGGGTGTAGATGGAAGTTCAAGTCCAGTGTCAGGTCACTCCTGTGGGATAGAGAAACCAACAGAGATTTTGACTTTGGTGTGTTCTAGTATGATAAGGTCAGAGGATGGAGGGAATTTCTCTCAAGACACTCACTAAGTTGTGAAATATTTTTTGGTAAATGCTAAATACAAAAACCCCAAAGACTTAAATCCTTTCAGTATTTCAGTATAGCAAAAAACCCATGAGATGCTCAGTTAAAAGCCTGCAAGGATTACAGGACTATGGTATAATAGTGCCTAAACACAAGCAGCTAAATCCTCTGAAGATTTTACCCTGATCTGTATGAGATTAGTCCCAGATTGGAGGGAGGTGACCATCCCCAAACCTACGTGAGAAAAAGAGAATCCTCTCTGGTTATGAAGATATTACCAACCGTGGCTTCTAGAATTCTTTTTTAAAGGGCTTGCAGCTATGAGCCACACCATGAAAGGCCACTCAGATGGGTCATGGTAGAGAGATGGTAGAGAGTTCTGACAAAATGTGATCCACGGGAGGAGGGAATGGCAAACCACTCCAGTATTCTGGCCAGAAGAATCCCATGAACAATGTGGAAAAGACACGACTTGGGAAGATGCGCCCCACAGGTTAGAAGGTGTCCAATATGCTACTGGGGAATAGCAGGGGACAATTACTAATAGCCCCAGAGGGAATGAAGTGGCTGGGCCAAAGTGGAAATGATGCTCAGTTGTGGATGTATCTGGTGGTGAAAATAAATTCTGATGCTATAAAGAACAATATTGCATAGGTACCTGAAATGTTAGGTCCATGTATCAAAGGCAAATTGAACATGGTCAAGCAGGAGATGGCAAGAGTTAAATCAACATCTTAGGAATCAGTGAATTCAAATGAAGAGGAATGGCAAATTTAATTCAAATGACAATTATATCTATTACTGTGGGAAAGAATCCTTTAGAAGAGATGGAATAGCCCTCATAGTCAAAAAAAAAGAGTTTGAAGTGCTGTACTGGGTGCAGTCTCAAAAATGACAGAAACATCTCAGCTCATTTTCAAAGCAAACCATTCAGCATCACAGTAATCCAAGTCTATGTCCCAACCACTGATGTCAAAGAAGTTGAAGTTGATAGGTTCTGTGAAGATCTACAAGACTTTCTAGAATTAACACAAAAAAAATTCCCAGGTGGTGCAGTGGTAAAGAATCCACCTGCAATGTGGGAGACCCAGGTTCAATCCCTGGGTGGGGAAGATCCCATGGAGATGGGAATGGCAACCCACTCCAGTATTCATGCCTGGAGAATTCCATGGACTGAGGAGCCTGGCAGGCTACAGTACACTGGGCTGCAAAGAGTCAGACAACACTACATAACTAACATACATGATTTCATCACATGGAATTGGAATCCAAAATAGGAAGTCAAGAGATATGGCTTTGAAGTACCAAATGAAGCAGGGCAAAAGCTAACAGAGTTTTGTCAAGAGAATGCATTGGTCATAGCAAACATTCTCTTCCAACAACATAAGAGACAACTCTACACATGGACATCACCAGATGGTCAGTACCAAAATCAGACTGATAATATTCTTTACAGCTGAGGATGGGACTCTGAAGTAAAGTGAAGTGTAGTAAAGTCGCTCAGTTGTGTCCGACTCTTTACGACCCCATGGACTGTAGCTTACAAGGCTCTCCTGTCCATGGAATTTTCCAGGCAAGAGTACTGGAGTGGGTTGCCATTTCCTTCTTCAGGGGATCTTCCTGGCCCAGGGATCGAACCCAGGTCTCCTGCATTGCTTTACCGTCTGAGCCACCAGGGAAACCCTGGGACTCTATACAGTCAGCTACAACAAGATCTGGATCTGACTGTGGCTCAGATCATGAGCTCCTTAATGCAAAATTCAGGCTTAAATTCAAGAAAGTATGGAAAACCACTAGGCCATTCAGAAATGACCTAAATCAAATCACTTATGATTATGCAGTAGAGGTGATGAGTAGATTCAAGGGATTAGAAATGACAGAGTGCCTGAAGAATTACGGACAGAGGTTCATAACATTGTACAGGAGGTGGTGACCAAAACCATCCTAAAGAAAAATAAATGCAAGAAGGCAAAGTGGTTGTCTGAGAAGGCTTTACATATAGCTGAGGAAAGAAGAGAAGCAAAAAGCAAAGGAGAAAGGGAAAGATATACCCAATTGAATAAAGAGTTCCAGAGAACAGCCAGGAGATATAAGAAATCCTGCAATGAACAATGAAGGCCTTCTTCTTTTTCTTCAATGAAAGAAATAAAGGAACGAACACAATAGAATGGGAAAGACTTGAGAACTCTTTAAGAAAATTGGAGATAACAAGGGATCACTTCATGCTTATGGGCATGATAAAGGACAGAAATGTTAAGGAACTAATAGCAGAAGATATTAGCAAGAGGTGGCAAGAATACACAGAAGAACTATACAAATGCCCTAGACAACCATGATGGTGTGGTCAATCATCTAGAGACAGACATCCTGGAATATGAAGTTAAGTGGGTCTTAGGAAGCAAAACTACAAGCAAAGTTAGTGGATTTGATGGAATTCCAGTTGAACTATTAAAACCCAAAGGGATGATGCTGTTAAAGTGCTCTGTTCAATATGTCAGCAAACTTGGAAAACTCAGCAGTGGCCACAGGATTTGAAAATAGAAGTTTTCATTCCTTTTCCAAAGAAGGGCAGTACCAAAGAATGTTTAAACTATGAGACAATTGCACTTATTTTGCATGCTAGTAAGTTTATACACAAAATCCTTCAACCCAGACTTCAGCAGAAGATGAACTGAGAACTTTCAGATGTACAAGCTGGGTTTAGAAAAGGCAGAGGAATCAGAGATCAAATTGCCAACATTCAAAAGATCATAGAGAAAGCAAAGGGATTCCAGGAAAACATCTGCTTCTTCTTCACTGACTATGTTAAAGACTTTGTGTGGATCACAACAAACTCTGAGAAATTTTTGAAGATATGGCAATACTAGACCACCTTATCTGTATCCCAAGAAACCTGTATGCAAGTCAAGAAGCAACAGTTAGAACCTTGTATGGAAAAACTGACTGATTCAAAATGGGGAAAGAAGTATGCAAGGCTGTATATCGTCACCCTATTTATTCAACTTATATACAGAGTAAATCATGCAAAAATGCTGGGCTGGATGAATCACAGGCTGAAATCAAAATTGCTGGGAGAAATATCAACAACCTGAGATACGCAGATGATACCACTCTAATGGCAGAAAGCGAGGAGTAAATAAAGAGACTCTGGATGAGGGTGAAAAAGGAAAATTAAAAAAACTAGCTTAAAACTCAAAATTCAGAACAACAATGATCATGGTACCTGGTCCCATTACTTCATGACAAATAGAATGGGAAAAAGTGGAAGCAGTGACTGATTTCATTTTATTTTCTTGGGCTCTACAATCACTGCAGACAGTGACTGAAGCCATGAAATTAAAAGACACTTGCTCCTTGTAAAGAAAGCTATGAAAAACATAGACAGTGTATTAAAAATCAGAGACATCATTTTGCTGACAAAGTCCATATAGTCAAAGCTATGGTTTTTCCAGTAGCCATGCATGGATGTGAGAGTTGGGCCATAAATAAGGCTGAGTGCTAAAGGACTGTTGCCTTTAAATTGTACTGGAGAAGACTCTTGAGAGTCCCTTGAACTGCAAGGAAATCAAACCAGTCCATCCTAAAGGAAACAACACTGAATATTCATTGGAAGGACTGATGCTAAAGCTGAGGCTCCAATTCTTTGGCCACCTGAAGTGGAGAGCAGACTCATTGGAAAAGACTCTGACGCTGGGTAAGATGGAAGACAGAAGGAGCAGAGGGCAGCAGAAAATGAGATGATAAGAGCATCACCGACTCAGTGGACATGAATTTGAGCAAACTCTGGGAGACAGTGAAAGAACAGGGACGCCTGGCATGCTGCACTCCATGAGATTACAGAGTTGGATGTGACTTAGCGACTGAACAACCAATATTTCTTTTTAATATGTGCATTCATGCTAATTCACTTCAGGGGTGTCTGACTGTGACCTTATGGATCATAGCCCACCAGGCTTCTCTGTCCATGGGATTCTCCAGACAATAATACTGGACTGTTTTGCCATGCCCTCCTTCAAGGGATCTTCCTGACCCAGGAATCACACCCATGTCTCCTATGGCTCCTTCATTTTCAGGTAGGTCCTTTACCACTAGAAGCCCTCTTTCCCAGAGAAGGCAATGGCACCCCACTCCAGTACTCTTGCCTGGAAAATCCCATGGAGGGAGGAGCCTGGTAGGCTGCAGTCCATGGGGTCGCGAAGAGCTGAACATGATTGAGCAACTTCACTTTCACTTTTCACTTCCATGCATTGGAGGAGGAAATGGCAACCCACTCCAGTGCTCTTGCCTGGAGAATCCCAGGGACGGGGGAGCCTGGTGGGCTGCCGTCTATGGGGTCACACAGAGTCGGACAGGACTAAGGGATTTAGCAGCAGCAGCAGCAGCCCTCTTTCTACACAGTGTCTATCAAAGTGAAAGTGAAAGGCGGTCAGTCGTGTCCAACTCTTTGCCACCCCATAGGACTATACAGTCCATGGTACTCTCCAGGCCAGAATATTGGAGTGGGTAGCCATTTCCTTCTCCAGGGGATCTTCCCTACCCAGGGATCAAACCTGGGTCTCCCATATTGTGGGCAGATTCTTTACCAACTGAGCCACCAGGGAAGCCCAGTGTCTACCAAATTATATATAAAAAAACTAAGAAAAGGGTGAATTTTATGGTCTGCAAATTCCGTATCAATAAAATTTAAATAAACACAAATGTACGAAGAATAATCACTATATGATCAATAATCTAGAGAATAAAATAGACAATTATAAGGTACTTATAAACAATTATGGTTAATACAGTAAATGAAATAACTGAAATTAGCAAATCAGTGGATGATTTTAAAAGCAGATTGTTTATAGCATGACATGGTACTGATGGAGTAGAAGACAAATCAATAAAAGATGTCCAAATGGAGGCATAGAATCCAAAAAGAAGAACAAGTTAGAAAAGACCATAAATGACTAAGACCACTGGCCATATGGTAATATATAGGTAATTATAGCTCCCTTAAAGACCCATCCCAGAGAACTGCTACTATTTTACCTGCCTGGCTGCTCCCTGGAAAAACCTCTTATCAGTTCAGTTCAGTTCAGTTCAATCACTCAGCCGTGTTGGACTCTTTGCAACCCCATGGGCTATAGCACACCAGGCCTCCCTGTCCATCATCAACTCGTGGAGTTTACTCAAACTCATGTCCATTGAGTCAGTGATGCCATCCAACCATCACATCCTCTGTCATCCCCTTCTCCCCCTGCTTTCAATCTTTCCCAGCATCAGGGTTATTTCAAATGAGTCAGTTCTTCACATCAGGTGGCCAAAGTATTGGAGCTTCAGCTTCAGCATCAGTCCTTCCAATGAACATTCAGGACTGATCTCCTTTAGGATGGACTGGTTGGATCTCCTTGCAGCCCAAGTGACTCTCAAGAGTCTTCTCCAACACCACAGTTCAAAAGCATCAATTCTTCAGTGCTCAGCTTTCTTTATAGTCCAACTCTCACATCCAGAGTTTGTGTTTATTTTACCTGACTCAGCTCACTCAGGGGAAACAGCAATACCCCCAGGATATATGACCAAAACAATCAGAAACAATTGTTCAACACTCCCAGGTGGCCCTAGCGGTAAAGAACCCACCTGTCAATGCACGAGACATAAGTGATGTTGGTTCGGTTCCTAGGTTAGAAAGATCCCTGGAGGAGGGCATGGCAACCCACTCCAGTATTCTTGCTTGAAGAGTAACTATCATATTAATATATCACATTATATAAGAAGACAAAAACAGCATGATAATCTCAATGGATCCATATTGAAGCATTTGACAAAACTCTACTATCTTTTCATGAAAAGAAAAATACAAGCTAGAAGTTCAAGAGAACTTCTTTAACTCAGTAAAGTCTCCTATGAAAAACCCCAGTTATAAAACTAAATATTTTCCTCCTTTTAACAGGAACAAGAGAAGGGTGAATATTCACATCACTCTCATTCATCTTAGTACTGGGGGTTCTAACCAAAACAGGTAGGGAATTAAGATAAAGAAAAGGCATTTATGAAATAAATATTAGAAAATAGAATCTAGTGAAAAATCACCACTGGAGTTCCTCAGAAACAGAAGGTAGATAGAATCAGGGTATTTCATCTGATTAACTGATTAAAAATGGAAAAAATCTTATGTTCCCTGAATGACGCAGAAAAATGTACCTGATAAAATGACCCATTTTTTATCTTTACTGTAGCAAAGTAAATGCAAAGGTATAATTTCAGTTCTCCAAAGCATACATTTCTTTGTATAAAATGCAGTGACATAAAATAACAAACACAGAAGTGCAAGCAAATTTCAAGTCTTTACTTGTGTCATGACTGTTAGTACTTTATTGACTGAAACTTTCTCTAGTATCTTGTCCAGAAAATATTTACTGTCCTTTTATAAAAGCTAAGTGTTCTTCAAAGTAGCTTTAAAACTGGTAGGGACAAAGACACAGAAGAAAAACAAATAAACAGAATAACACAAACAACCTGCAGGTCTCCTGGCCTTCTACTATTTCCTTTAACATATAAATCTTGACATTAAAGAATAGGCTTAAAAATAAGAATAATCAGAAAATATTGCTATTCTGTTATAGCATGATCTGTGGAATACTTCTTCCATTAAGCAGTTTCAGAGATGTCTCAGTATTCTAATATAACCACTATTTATTATAGCCTTATAATTCTTTCAATATGTGGTATATTAATTTCTGCCTTAAACTTTTAAAATATATGCTTGACTATTTTCACAAGAAAATTCAGAAACTCATGTCATTTTGAAATAAATTAAATCAATACTTTAAATGATTCAAGAATAATTAAAATCTTTGTAATTTTTAGTGTACCATCTAAGAACAGGATGTTGAATCTCTCATTAACTATATATTCATTTTTTGATTTCATAAAGCTATTCCTACATGTTTATATTTTGGCACTAACTTCTGTTAATATAGTATTTTTCTCATTTTTCTAAATTGCTGTTGATGGTATATAGCAAGTGTATTTATTCTCTATTTTTTTTAATACTGGCTAACCTATGAGACTCTCTTTTGGCTCTAGCTTTTCTCAGTTGATTAGACTATGGTTCATCTCATGAAATAGCCCTCAAATAATTATAACAAATATCATACCTGTGTTTTATGTTTTCATTAATTTACTATAGCATCAGAAAACAATGATTTTTCAAAAATTTGAAGAAATTTTATGCCATGGTTTACCCCTCAGGGATAATAGATAATTTGGGAAAAAATGTTTTAATATTCATTTTGTGTTTGATTGGGATTGTTTAGGGCTAGGAATAACAATTTTGGGGAGGACCCTGAGGAGTCGGGTGGGGAGGGAGGTGGGAGGGGGGATCGGGATGGGGAATACGTGTAACTATATGGCTGATTCATGTCAATGTATGACAAAACCCACTGAAATGTTGTAAAGTGATTGGCCTCCAACTAATAAAATATTATTAAAAAAATAAATAAATAAATAAAAATAAATGCCTGAAGGCAGAAATCTTACATTTACCTAACAGTTAAAGAATGCTTTAAAGTTACATATCCTTAGGTATATTCTAAATTTGTCCAAGAGAATTCCAAAATGTATAAATAACATTACAAATTTGTATCCTCATAAATATGTCCCTATTATAAGTAATATGTCTCTATTATAAATAAATAAAAATAGACAAAGAAAGCATAGAAATTAATAGACTAAAATGGTCCAACTTACTGAAAAGACTCCATTTTATAGTTACCTTCTGAGGTTAAGAAAATCACTGGATTTGCTCAAAAGATGGTTTGATTAGTTCAGACTCAGTACCTGATCCTCCCATTTATGGTCCAGTAGAATGACATTTAAGCCTATTTGCGATGAGTTAATAATGTATATAGCAACATCTATTTTGATTCAGATCATGTTCAAAATAGTAAAGCAGGTTGCCATTTCCTATTAGAGGGGATCTTCCAGACCCGGGGATTGAACCTGTGTCTCCTACATCCCCAGCAGTTGGCAGGCAGATTCTTTACCACTAGCACCACTGGGAAGCCCAAAGCATTTCTACATTGTCAGTAATTACAGTTTCAGTTTGTTTATTCTACTTCAATTCTATATCATTTTCTGTATAATAAAGTACTGCCTAAGAAAAGTTTATTTTTTAACTTTTTATTTTATATTGGAATATAGCTAATTATCAATGTAGTGATAGTTTCAGGTGAATAGCAGAGGAACTCAGCCATACATATCCGTGTATCAATTTTCCCCCAGCCTCCCTTCCCATCCAGGCTGCCACATAATATTGAGCAGAACTCCATGTGCCACACAGTAGGTCCTTTCCGGTTATCCATTTTAAGTATAGCAGTGTGTACGTGTTGACCCCAAACTATTTCTTATCTCATCTCTTCTGCTTTATCTATAATTTAGGTGATTATTCACTGAAAACACGTCTTGATCCTGAGTAACTGCTTTATGTTAAACCATACATGTTATCACTGTCCAGTAGAGTGGCTACTGTTTACAGCAACTACTGAACACTTATGATGTGGCCAATCCAGACTGAGAGAGGCTGTAAGTGGAATATGCGTATCTGATTATAAAAACTTGGTGTATGTAAGAATATAAACTATTTTATTAAAATTTTTTATATTATTCTCATGTTGAGATTGGGCATATTGAATTACAAAAAGTGTTACATTGATTTTGCTCTTAAATATTTTTCAATGTGCTGATAAAATTTTTAAATTATACATTTGAGCTACATTATATTAATATTAGACCAAATTGGTACACATAAAACAGATATCAAAATGCATATAATTTGCTCTCAAACAAGGAAAATTTTTTTTATTATTCCTGGTGCTTTCAGTATATTGAAAACTCACAAATGCCTAGTCAGGTAACACTTTGTATTTATATAATGTCTACGGATGTGGTTAAGTAGTTTTTTCAGTGTCTTACATTGGGTAAATATAGAACCCAAACCTATTTAGGATTCAAAGACATAGTTTCTTCCCCTTTACATCTCTAGATGGAGCATAGGTCCAATAAAGAATAATCAAAATATAAAATGATAGAGTTTTGGCACATGAACAAGTTCAAAGCTTCCTGGTGAATATTTTAGCTCTCTCTATATCCTCTCTCTATATCCACTTCATGCAGAGTTGAAAGACTAGCTATCTGGACAATGATATGAAACTTTTGCTTCAGACTTTTCAACTAAAAGTTAACTTTTCACTTCCATATCATGTCTTAATAAAAAGCCTCATGTTCTTCCCGGTCAAACATTATTGTTGAGTCCACTCCTCTCCAAGGTCACTGAGTTAATTGATGGAAGCATGAGATATGCTAAGCTTGCATCCTTTTAATATTTGAAACCAAACCTATTATAGCTAATAAGAGTTCCAAATAAACAACAAGGTCCTATTGTATAGCACAGGAGCTATATTTAATATCCTATAATAAAGCATATGGAAAAGAATAAAAAAAGTGTATATATATATATATATATATATATATATATATATGATTCAGATGAATCTGAATCATTTTACACACATTTACACACATCTGAATCATTTTACTGTATAGCAGAAATTAACACAACATTGTAACTCAACCATTCTTCAATTAAATAAAAAAAGAGAACCACAATCCTGTATATTTTCATGATGTTTTGGGTTGGTCAAAAGGTTCATTCAGGTTCTTCCATAATATTACAGAAAAACTTGAAAAAATCTTCTGGCCAACCCAATACTACTGCCTTCCCTTGGAAAAGCTTTTGACATTGAGAAACATGCCCACATATTTTATTTTTTTAATCATAAACAAATATAATATCCTCCCCCAAAGAGGAAAAAATGAAAAGGAAAGGGATGAGGCACTCACAGTTCTGTTAGCACCATGATTCAGAATTGCTCACGTGGCTCTGACCACATATCATTTCCCTGGACTTGGTCTTAAAGTGTCTGGTATTAGAAGGAGGCTGAGAAACACGGTCCCTGACCTTCTAAGGGCTCAGGTGCATACAGCTAAAAGGAAGGAGAGAGCTGACAGAGGTTCACAGTTAGAAATGTCTGCAGCAGCATTTTGTCTAATACCTTTCCCCGAAACGTCCATGTTAGGTTGAAAACGTACAGTCTCTATCCTCAGATCCATCACTTACGCTTTTGAAACTATAGTCAATTTGGTGTATTCTCTAAACAGCCAGTTCTTCCTAATGTGTGAAATGAAGATATTTAGCCCAGTGATGTTAATATTCCAGAGTCACTGTGATGTGTAAAGACACAGTGTGAATTGCAAAGTGTTAAATTAAATTAAAGTAAAAATTAGTTGTGAAGGAAGACTTGCTCTTTTAAGTATCATCATTCAAAAGATATCAAAATTGGCTCTTAGGACAACTAAAAATGAAAGAAATGTTATATTCAAATTACAAAAAAAAAATTCAGAAAAAAATTGTTAAAAATTGAAAAAGTATTTAAGCTGAAATATTTTTAAGTCCTCACAATTTAGCAGACAATATGATTTGTGTACATAAATACAACTACACATACAATTAAACACAAGATCCACAGATATAAGTTCATTTAAAATTGGTGAAATTCTTTGAGGCAAGCTTTTTATTTTCCAAATGAAGAAAACTGAGGTTCAAAGTGACTATGTAGCTAAACTAGTAAGGAATAGAATTGATCCATAATCCATACCTGATACTAATGCCAGAGCTAAAGCTTAAACATTTATTCACACTTTATAATGACTGAGGTAAACATTATTTTATTAACGAATCTTAGGCTTAAAAATATCAATGATATTATCAAAAGTAATCTTACTATACTGACTTTAATTCTAAACATTATCTTTGCCTTTGAAAAAAGATATCAGCAGTTTCAATTATATTACTAGTTCAAACAGGAAAAAATACACACATACATATTTTACAATTACATGCTTAATTCATAATGATAATATTTTCTAAATAAAAAGTATGTATCATGGAGTATTCATAGCTTCATGGTGGAGAATGTAGAATTTTATTGATTTTGTTAATTTTGCTAAATATGAGATGTCAAAAATTGGAACCATATCTTCATATGTTGTCATTGAGTGAACTGAAATATTTGATCCCTGAGGATATATTCATATTTTATTCAATTCAATGCGAATCAATAATGATTCATCATCTTTAGTCCACTGGAGACAACATCCAAGTGTCAAATTACAAGCTCATCAGCTTCATCGACATTTAAATTTCCTTTAAGACAGAGATGTGGGGAATTGAATTTTGCTTATTGTAAATGGAAATAAGATTGGATTGCAGCCGGGTTCCCAGGATGATTGAATCTTTTCTGGGTGAAGCAGTATTAAATAAGATGATTAACAAGAGATTGTATTTTTTTTTTCTTTTACAATGAAAATAGATCAGTTTTCAGAGTGAATGACAGAGTACTCATACAGCTACTCAATCAGTTTTAAAAAATGAGTAATGAAAACCTTATGGAAAATTAACAGTTTTTAAAAATGTCCAGATTAGCACAGACTGAGCATGCTCCAACTTTCGGTTACATGAAAGCAGACACACACCAAAAGCAATTCTTCAACCGTCAAGTTGCAAAGTTGGTGGGGGAGGGGGAAATATGCCTTAGAGACTTCTGAATGTTACTTGCACTTCCCTGCAAATCCATCAAGGCAATGAGGGATTCATACCTGTATAACGCATTACTGCCTCAGTGAACACTTCAAGATATGAACTTTCTTTGAATATGGGGAAATAAAAACGTCAAGCTCATCCTATTAGTAACCACTGAGTTCTTAAGTTTTCTTGACAAGTGTAAATAGATGAGTAAAAGAGAAAAGATAGGATGACAAAGAAGCACTGAATCATTTTTATGAAGAGTCTTTGTATATCATATAGGAAAACAAGTTTGAATCGCTTCTCTGGAGACCATCTCAAAATGCACAGAACCATTGCTTCTTGGGTTTCAGCTGTACAGTTTTGTGAAATAAACATTTTTCATCTGCCATGATTACCTTTCACTATTTCATCTTGAGCCCAATAAATTAATATTCTTTCCCCACATCCACTTTTAGAAAATGTTCTCAGCTACTTTGATCTCATTAGCATTTATAATTACCAGCAGCCTTAAAATACATGGTAAGATTTATTTACACCATGACACTCAATGCCCCATAATTAATCCAATGTTAGAATGCCCAGTGTTGTCAATAATTTCTCACTCTACTATATGGATTCCCAAATCTTCTCTTAAAGTGAAAGATTCAGACACTGACGTCATTTATTATATAATATTCAAATATTTAACAATACAATTTCTCACCATTTTTTCAAAAATGTTTCAATATCATGTCATGGATTTTTATTTTATACTTGTAGTATAATCCAATAGTACACTTAAGTTCAGTTCAGTCTCTCAGTCATGTCTGACTCTTATGACCACATAAACCACAGCACACCAAGCCTCCCTGTCCATCACCAACTCCCGGAGTCCACCCAAACCCATGGCCATTGAGTCAATGGTTCAATCCAACCATCATATTCTCTGTCGTAGCCTTCTCCTCTTGCACTCAACCTTTCCCAGCATCAGGAACTTTTCCAATGAGTCAGCTCTTCACATCAGGTGGCCAAAGTATTGGAGTTTCTGCTTCATCATCAATCCTTCCAATGAAGAACCAGGATTGATCTCCTTTAGGATGGACTGGTTTGATCTCCTTGCAGTCCAAGGGACTCTCAAGAGTCTTCTCCAACACCAGAGTTCAAAAGCACCAAGTCTTAAAGCGCTCAGCTTTCTTTATAGCCCAACTCTCACATCCATACATGACCACTGGAAAAACCATATCCTTGACTAGACAGACCTTTGTTGACAAAGTAAGGTCTCTGCTTTTTAATATGCTGTCTAGGTTGGTCATAACTTTCCTTCCCAGGAGTAAGCGTGCTTTAATTTCATGGCTGCAATCACCATCTGCAGTGATTTTGGAGCCCAGAAAAATAAAGTCAGCCACTGTTTCCCCATCTATCTGCCATGCAATGATGGGACCAGAGGCCATGATCTTAGTTTTCTGAATATAGAACTTTAAGCCAAGTTCTTCACTCTCCTCTTTCACTTTCATCAAGAGGCTCTTTAGTTCCTCTTCGCTTTCTACCATAAGGGTGGTGTCATCTGCATATCTGAGGTTATTGGTAGTTCTCCTGGCAATCTTGATTTCAGCTTGTGCTTCCTCCAGCCCAGCGATTCTCATGATGTACTCTGCATAGAAGTTAAATAAGCAGGGTGACAATATACAACCTTGACATACTTCTTTTCCTTTTTGGAACCAGTCTGTTGTTCCATGTCCAGTTCTAACTGTTGCTTCCTGACCTGCATACAGTTTTCTTAAGATGCAGGTCAGGTGGTCTGGTATTCCCATCTCTTTCAGAATTTTTCAGTTTATTGGGATCCACACAGTCGAAGGCTTTGGCATAGTCAATAAAGCAGAAATAGGTGTTTTTCTAGAACTCTCTTGCTTTTTCAATGATCCAGGGGATGTTGGCAATTTGATCTCTGGTTCCTCTGCCTTTTCTAAAACCAGCTTGAACATCTGGAAGTTCACGATTCACATATTGCTGAAGCCTGTCTTGGAGAATTTTGAGCGTTACTTTACTAGCATGTGAGATGAGTACAATTGTGTAGGAGTTTGAGCATTCTTTGGGATTGCCTTTGTTAGGGATTGAAATGAAAACTGACCTTTTCCAATCCTTTGGCCACTGCTGAGTTTTCCAAATTTGCTGGCATATTGAGTGCATCACTTTCACAGTGTCATCTTTCAGGATTTGAAATAGCTCAACTGGAATTCCATCACCTCCACTAGCTTTGTTTCTAGTGATGCTTCCTAAGGCCCACTTGACTTAACACTTGAGGATGTCTGGCTCTAGGTGAGTTATCACATCATTGTGATTATCTGGGTCGTGAAGATCTTTTTTGTACAGTTCTTCTGTGTATTCTTGCCACCTCTTCTTAATATCTTCTGCTTCTGTTAGGTCCATACCATTTCTGTCCTTTATTGAGTCCATTTTTGCATGAAATGTTCCCTTGGTATGTCTAATTTTCTTGATGCGTTCTCTAGTCTTTCCCATTCTATTGTTTTCCTCTATTTCTTTGCATTAATCACTGAAGAAGGCTTTCTTACCTCTCCTTTCTATTCTTTGGAACTCTGCATTCAAATAGGTATATCTTCCCTTTTCTCCTTTGCTTTTCACTCCCCGTCTTTTCACAGCTATTTGTAAGGCCCCCTCAGACAACCATTTTGCCTTTTTGCGTTTCTTTTTCTTGGAGATGGTCTTGATCCCTCTCTCCTGTACAATGTCATGAACCTCCATCCATAGATCATCAGGCACAATGTCTATCAGATCTAGTCCCTTAAATCTATTTCTTACTTCCACTGTATAGTCATAAGGGATTTGATTTAGGTCATACCTGAGTGGTCTAGTGGTTTTCTCCACTTTCTTCAATTTCAGTCTGAATTTGGCAATAAGGAGTTCATGATCCAAGCCACAGTCAGCTCCTGGTCTTGTTTCTACCGACTGTATAGAGCTTCTCCATCTTTGGCTGCAAAGAATATAATCAGTCTGATTTTGGTGTTGACCATCTGGTGATGTCCATGTGTAGAGTCTTCTCTTGTGTTGTTGGAAGAGGGTGTTTGCTATGACCAGTGTGTTCTCTTGGCAGAACTCTATTAGCCTTTGCCCTGCTTCATTCTGTACTCCAAGGCCAAATTTGCCTGTTACTCCAGGTGTTTCTTGACTTCCTACTTTTGCATTCCAGTCCACTCTAATGAAATGGACATCTATTTTGGGTGTTAGCTCTAGAAGGTCTTATAGGTCTTCATAGAACTGTTAAACTTCAGCTTCTTCAGTGTTACTGGTCAGGGCATAGCCTTGAATTACCGTGACTCAAGTACACTTGAATACACCAGTGTTCAATAGTACACTGTCATAGTTAATTTATTTCAATTATAATACCAAGATGAAGAATTTAATTTGGTTCTCTTTTATGGTTTGCAGTATTTCTTTTCAAATTTTTTTCAATATTCTCTTCAAATCTTTTCAAAATCTATTATCTTATTAAGACTGATTTTCTTTTTAATATATTTTACAATTATCTGAATATTTAAAATAGACATAGTCTGATAAATCAAAATTTTTGCCATTATTGGTTGGCTTCTTTTGATCACTTTTTAAGGATGGAACACATTTAATTTTTCTTTGAAAGGTAACTTTACAAAAATTTATACTGGAAACTGGCTTATACATTGTGGAGGTTCTAGGTTCTGTTACTGTCTTCTAAAGCATTGATTTTTATTTTAGTGGCCAGTGCAATTACTGACTGATCATCTTGAACTTGGATAGGTTTGATTTTATGTCTTTTTTACCTGGGGAAAGCCCCGTACATTTTCCAAACTTCTCTAAATTAGCAAGGAACAATCTCTGAAATCAATCTCATACGCAGATATTACTAAGACCTAGTTTCTAATTGTGTTAGTGTAGGCCTATAGAAATCCTCTCAAATGAGGCTATAGCTCCTAAAGCATGGACTCAGTGGAAGGTCTGATTAGATGCTCAGTGTTCTAGGGTTGGGTTGCAACACCAGTGTCCCTAGAACACCTCAACCTCTAGTATCCATGCATCACTGTCAGCCTCAGCTGCTGGGCTCTGGTAGCACTGCACAGCCTCATTCTGTGCGCAGACAGGTCAGTCTTAGCCGAGAACTTTGGGGGATGTCTTCTTTACATCTCTGGACTCCTTTCTTCTATATTGTGCTTGTTTATACATTACAGCTGCTTTATCTGACCCAAACTCTGACTTTGCCTTCTTCACTCAGCAAGACTACATGGCTTATTTGGACTCCACTTCATTGCACTGTGATCAGAAATTTGTCCCCAGGAAGAAGACAGCATCGACAGAGGGACTGCCCTTGGACAGGTTCATTTTCTCAAGAATAATGTTCTTATATTAGTTGTTGTCTAATTCTGTGAGACATTTGATATATGTATGTATGAGTATACACAGATATATGTATATATGTTGGTTTAATTCTCATCATTTATGGTGGGAAGGTTAGTCTGGTAGTAGAAGGGGAAAAATGTTTCCTTAGAAAGTGAGTTGAATTTTTTTTTTTTCATATTTATAAAATGCTTTCACAAATAATTTCGACCTTTACCACTGCCCTTAGGAACTTCGTTGTAAATAAAATCTTATTTTTCCATTGTTCTTCCATGTAAAATGAGAGTTTTGTTAGAAAGTGCTGGGGATTATTTATCAATGTATTTTCCCCATTTCAAGACTCCTAAGGTTTTTGAGTACTTCTGATTTGAATTCCAGCCAAATGTTCATAAAAGTAACACAAAGTTGTTGCTTCCAGTGGATTTGCATGTAACTGTGTAACATCATCTCTGAACCACAGTCAGAATTATTAGAGCATAGTTCAGTCCAGTTCAGTCACTCAGTTGTGCCCAACTCTTTGCGACCCCATGGACCACAGCGCGCCAGGCCTCCCTGTCCATCATCAACTGCTGGAGTTTGCTCTTACTCATGTCCATTGAGTCTGTATGCCAACCAACCATCTCATCATCTGTCACCCCCTTCTCCTTCCACCTTCAATCTTTCCCAGCATCAGGGTTTTTTCTAATGAGTCAGTTTTTTGCATCAGGTGGCCAAAGTATTGGAGTTTCAGCTTCAACATCAGTCCTTCCAATGAATATTCAGGGCTGATTTCCTTTAAGATGGACTGGTTGGATTTCCTTGCAATCCAAGGGACTCTCAAGAGTCTTCTCCAACACCACAGTTCAAAAGCATCAATTCTTCAGCACTCAGCTTTCTTTATAGTCCAAATCTCACATCCATACATGATTACTGGAAAAACCATAGTTTTGACTAGATGGACGTTTGTTGGCAAAATAGTGTCTCTGCTTTTTAATATGTTGTCTAGGTTGGTCATAGCTTTTCTTCCAAGGAGCAAACACCTTTTCATTTCATGGCTGCAGTCACCATCTGCAGATTTTGCAGCCCCTAAAAATAAAGTCTGTCACTGTTTCCATTGTTTCCCTATCTATTTGACATGAAGTGATGGGACCGGATGCCATGATCTTAGTTTTCTGAATGTTGAGCTTTAAGCCAATTTTTTCACTCTCCTCTTTCACTTTCATCAAAAGCCTATTTAGTTCTTTTTTGCTTTCTGCATAAGGGTGGTGTAATCTGCATATCTGGAGTTATTGATATTTCTCCCGGCAATCTTGATTTCAGTTTGTGCTCCATGCAGCCTGGCATTTTGCATGATGTACTCTGCATATGAGTTAAATAAGCAGGGTGACAATATACAGCCTTGATGTACTCTGTACTAAAGCATAAGCATCAGTTAAAGAAAAATTAACTTGGAAGAAACAAACGAAACAAAACTCTTCTCTCATTTCTGAAGACTACTGAAACATTTCAAAATGAATAGGTCCAGAATCCAAATTACACTGACCTCTTTCTATTGCTATCTTTGTTAACTTCATCTTTAAATATTTTTTTGTCTGTCCATGGAATTTGCACCTACTAAGCTTATCCACCAAGTGATTTTTAAAACCTAAGAATCACAATTTTAGGTCACTATGAAAAGTAATCATCATTAAATTGATATTTTAAATACTGTGTCTTTAAGTGATTACAATCCACTGGCAGCACACAGCCTTTACTCCTTAGTCCTCTACGAGTCTCTTTCATTAGTAAATTTCTCTAACTTGTGAAATTCCTACAAAGATGTATATATCAATTCTTAAAGTGTTAATCAAATTATTAACTAAACATCTAGGTACTGATTTTACTTCTCATTTCATCTTTTAAAGATCACAACTAGTAAGAAATATTCCCAGAGTTACTGCATTGCCATCTAATGGAATAGGCTTCATTGCATATGGTTTAGAATCTCTATGGTCAGATATAAACTGCTCGCATTGGCTCTTGATACTCAGTGTGAAGGAAATAATTGTTTTTCTCCTTTAATTCTACCTAATTTCCTATAAATTCTTCATCATATGAAACATCACTTTTCTTCCAGCTGAGGACTTAAGTAAAGTTTGAGAACTGCCCAGACATGTCAGAAATAAAGAATACATGTAAGAGAATCATGTGAAATGAAGATTAAAATGTAAATAGGCATACCATAAAGGAAATAATAAGAAATGTTTATAAAATGAACCTAGAGAAGAAAATTTCACTAAAGAGTTTAATTTTATCTGTTACTCATTTGACATTTTCCAAGAGACTTTGAAAGATTTTATGCAAGCATGTAATGAGGTCAAAACTTCACTTTTGTGTGCCAAAGACATATCGACCACCAAACACTAGGAGTGACTTTCCCAAGGTGAGATGAACTCTAGCTGGCTGTGGTGATTGTGACCTTTATTCTTTCCCATATTCCTCTCTACTGCTCTTTATTGCCAGGCACATTCATCCCTAGGGCCATACAGTCTGAGTTCTCTTTCTCTCATTGAAGGAGAAGAGTGTCTAGAGGATTGATTTTAGGTTCATATGAGGATAAGCGATTTGATTAACTTAGCACTCATGAGAAGATGGATTTCAAACTCTCTTCTGTGTTAACAATGACATGTCATTTGTTACTTGAATCATTTTAGATAAATGCCTTAATATCTGCTAGTGGGAACTTTTGGTAATGTCTAATGATATGAAAAGGACAAGGAAAATTTCGCTGGGACTATGAAAATCTCTTGATACCTAGACTGATTCTAGGCAAACAGAAGAATTTGGAGGATCACATATAAGTTTAGTATAATGAAGAAATTTTAATAATGGAAAACTTTTATAAACTCAAGCTGTACTTGCTATCTATAGTTAAGTTTTTGGTAGTCCTGGTTTTAATTTTAGTTGCTTACATATTTGGTGAGCACTTGGAATCTTGACATTTTGCCACAAAATAATAGAATTTTATATTTGAAAGACTGTTCATCCCAACATTTACCCCCTTTATTCTTCTCATTGAAATATCCTCAATTCTCTCTTCTTTCATAAATGTCAAGGTTTTCTAATTATTTTCCAGTGTTTACCACTCTTCCTTAGATAAACTACTTTTAATCCCTTGCCCTTTTCAAATCTTTAACTAGGAAATAGAACCATTTACAAAAAGAGACCAAGATACAAAGGGCAAGGTCAGTAACTGAAGAAATTATTATAAAATAATTTATCCTCTAAATGTTCTAACCCAGTCATATCAGAGGTAAGGATTCTAATACAAAAGAAGTTTACAAGTAGACCAACTGTAAGTTCTCAAGTACCCTGGAGAGAATTTAATCCTGTTTTCCTCACATCACATTATCCTTCAAGTCCTCTATTACCAAAAATTGCTGCAAGTTAGTGGACAAATTTTTACAATGATCTTAGCTTTAAGCAGCAAGATATATTCTAGGTAGGAATTTTAGCCAAATCTTTTCTTTTATGAACCACCGCTACTCATACTACATGTCATTATTTATTTTGCTTATGTTATACCCCTAATATAGAAAATATTTAGGTGATGGAGGCTGGGGAGGGAAGGAAAGCTGTCTAACCCTACCTAGTTTTACCATTTTCTATCACTACTAAAAAATATGTATATTCCTCTCAATTCCTTAGCATCATTAGATTTTGGAACTTCAAAGACAAGAAGAGAGTTTTATTTCTCTGCTATCATGTAATCAGCTCTCCCATCTGAGACAATGAAATGCAATGACTGAGTAACTTAGGATAACGTGGGCCAAAGGAGAGAGGGATGGGAGGTTTAAAAAAAAAAGAGAGAGAGATTCAAGTTCATTATCCTTTTAAGTATATCTTTGGTTTTCTGGTAGCGCCTTTCATGTAAAAGTCCTCAGTAAACATTTCATGAGTCAATGAATGACCTGGGATGAACTATGTCTGTATAAAAAGCCTGAGGTGACCAGGACATCTTCCAATTTCAGAAAGTAATATTAGACAGCTGTGACCCTTGAGATACCATTGCTTCAGCTGGAGCTTATGCAAATTCAGCACATTAAAGAATGCTAATCTTTGGTTGTTGAATATTCAAAATATGGCAATTGGTTAGAAATTGCTGGAAATTTATTTCAGTTTAGAAGTGTTCTCAACTTTAAAATGAGCTGCTCCCAAAATCAGTGAAATGATTTTCGTGAGGTGATTTTCACATGGGCTTAGAGAGAGCTGAGATGTGTATGAAAAAATGTCAAAGGAAGTGTGTATGGATGGGCAAGTTGTAAGAGTGTCATGGGACCTGGCATCACAAATTGTGTCTGGCAGTGTTGGAGAGATGGGTGAGGGCTTGAAGGAGAACAAAGTCTTGAGGAGTCTCTTGGCAAATCATGGGGCAAAAATAGGGTTCCTCTGATGGTCATAGAAAAATGTCTGGATCTTAACTGAAAGAAAAATTACTCCATATACTTGCAAGGGATAGCCTTATTTTGGTGTTTTGGTGCACCGGATTCTCTGGGGAATCGGTGTCACCCCGACGTCTTCTAAGTTTTGTCTTAGATGCCAGTAGAGAAGCACCAGCAGAAGTGGCGGTGACGAGGAAATTGAAGGGGTTGAAACGTGGGTGGTAACCACTAGTGATTTGAAGAGCAGGTGAGGAGGAGCCTCAGGAAGAGAAAACTCAAAGTCCCAACCAGTCAGAATGTGGTGTGCGTGAATGCAGAAGGTGCTAACAAAGCTGAGTGTTTCTTCATAAACCTGGATGTTTGTCGTCAGCATCTAAGGAGGTAAGCCATAGACACAAGGATGATCATTATTAATGCGGTCCCATATGTACCCACTACTGTCTGACATGATTCACTTGTATATATTTGTCTTTGTCAGTGATGTTTGCATTCACCGTCTTAGAAAAGTCAATTTGACAACCCATTTTCTGTTAGGAGGGGCTCTTGGAATGTCTCTAGGTTTGGATTACCAGATTATCAACCAAAACACCATTGTTGATAATGTATAATCAACAATGTATAATATAGTAGTATAGTGTACTACTATAATGTAACTTTAAATAAACAACAAATAATATCTGAAGATAAGAATGCCCAAATGTCACCTGGGACATATTTAGACAGTGGTGTTCAGTTGCTAAGTCGTGTCTGACTCTGCAGCATGCCAGGCTTCCCTGCCTTTCACTGTCTCTGGGAGTTTGCTCAAAGTCACGCCAACTGAGTTGTAGATGCCATCCCACCAACTCATCCTCTGCCACATTCCTCTCCATTTGCCTTCAGTCTTTCCCAGCATCAGGGTCTTTTCCGATGAGTTGGCTCTTTGCATCAGGTGGCCAAAGTATTGGAGCTTCAACTTCAGCTTCAGTCCTCCCAATGAATATTCAGGGTTATACCCTCATTGCTTGTGAGAGTGCTAAGTCACTTCAGTCATGTCTGTCTCTGCAATTCTATGGACTGTAGCCTGCCAGGCTCCTCTGTCCATGGGATTCTCCAGGCAAGAATACTGGAGTGGGTTGCCATGCCCTCCTCCAGGGGATCTTCCCGACCCGGGGATCATGTCTCTTATGTCTCCTGCATTGGCAGGTGTATTCTTTACCACTACTGCACCTGGGAAACCCCATTATATCCCCACTCCCTCACTAAAAGTTGTTTACCTAAAATTCATATTTAATAACATATACTTTCTACCTGGCAATTCTATCCTAAATTTCTAGGCCCACTGCATCAGTAATCTCCATCTGTCAGATGGCCATCTTATCTCATTTATTTGCAAAGTTGGAGAGGTAGGGATTTCCATCCTGCCTCTAGTTTTGTGGTCAATAGGCTCCCTTCCTCACTCGTATCCCCTGCCTCTAGGAGGAGCTCTTCACTGTCTAGGCTTTCAGACTGCATGGGAGTAAGATCTACTTCAGTTAGACTTCTGTAGTCAGTAATTCTTCATGGTCAATTTGCTTCCTGTTATTCTGTCCCACTTTCTGTCTAATTGAAGAGAAATTTATTTCTCCTGCTTACCTCTTTTAGAGCGTGTCTAACTTAGAAAAAGGAGATTTGTTTCTCCCTCTCTCCTTTTTTAACCATACAGCTCTGTGATTTGCAGAAGTGTGTGTGTGGTTGACAGTTGTGATATGTACAAGGTATATTGAGGGAAAATTGGTACAATACTCAGAAGCATAGCTCTCTCCACTGTTTACTCCCAAGCTCTTTTCTTTGGGATTTCTGACCCCTAAATACATAAGGAACTATGGTGAAACAGATATTTGCCTGTTGCTAAGTGAAAATTAAGGTCTTTTTTTCCCCCTTTTGTTTTCTTCCTTATTGTTGTTAATTTTTGGTGTGTTTATCCATTGTTGCTTTATTTTGTTTTGCAATAAATATACAAGGGAACTCATCCTTATGTCACCTATCTCTTTTCATGGTGTATTTTGAGTATCAGCTCTGACCCAGATAAACTGTTTCCTATACTTGTTAGTCAAATACTTTCTATCTAAAGTGGATTTGTATTTGCACATATATTTTTAGACTGTATAGAATACATATATATATTTATAAAATGAGTTTACCATGAGCCCACTGTGGCTCAGATGGTAAAAATTTAGCCTGCAATGCAGGAGACTCATGTTCAGCCCCTAGGTTGGGAAGGTCCCCTGGAGAAGGAATTGGCAGCCCACTCCAGTATTCTTACCTGGAGAATTCCATGGACAAAGGAGACTGACAGGCTACAGTCCATGGGGTCACAAAGAACTGAACCCAACTGAACGACTAACACAATCCAAAGAGTTTACACACTTTTTCAAAGAAGAAAGAAAAATTTCAGTGTAGCAATAAGTAAGATATTAGAGAAAGTAGGACGAAAGAAATAAATTTTACTCTTGGATCTACTATTCACTAAATGCCGCCCATCCCTAATCTTGGATTTTCTTGTCTGTGGAGAATGATACACTATGGTACTGTAGGAACAAATTTGATTTTGGGGGGAGTTATTTGTTTTTAATGTAGGGTAATAATATATTCTGGAATTAATTGGATACGTAATCTTGATATGTGTGTGTGTGTGTGTGTGTGTGTGTGTGTATTCCAGTTATTATCAACACTTAGCTTCAAAAAGTGAACTCTAGTTGGGACTATAGGATTTTGATCCCACACTGTGATAAGAAGATTTTGCCCATTTCTTTCATATATTAATAAAATGCTTAAAGAAGTTAATATACATCTCACCTTTAAATAACTCTTTGATGCCTGATTTCCAGCAATCCTATGAAGTTTTCTGTGTTCAAAAATATTGCTTCCAGGGGACAGATTATCATGGTTTCTTCCAGCCACATTTATGTTTAAAGGAACTTGGTTGTCAATCAGACAGGATTTATTCATCCAAGAAAATAACCACAGGAGAAGTGTAGAAACAAAAGTTCCAGGATGCTGAAAGGCTAGTGGAGCTCTTAAGCTCAATTTCCACAATGAAAACTTCATGATACTCACTCAGAAATCTCCTTAACCTTCCAAGGTCTCAATTTCTTTAAATATGAAATCATGGCAATAGAATAGATCTGTGATTCCCAAATATAGCTGATGAACAGAATCACCTTGAGATTTACTTTCTTTCAATTTTAGATTCCTGGTTTCCATCTGACACATAAAGAATCTGATGACCACATCTGGGGAATCTCACTATGACAATAATTACCTTACAAAATAGGGGCAGTCAAGGAACAATTGGTTTGCTGCTACAAAAAGTATGAGTTAATAATATTTATCTAATATCAGAAATGCAGAGTTAAGTGAAAAAAAATAATGTCTATAAATAGTACTGCACATTGAAACTAAAATTAGATTAGGGAAATTGCAACATTAATCTAGATAGGAATAATGAGTTGTTTTTTTTTTTTTTTTTTTTTTTTTTTAATATACATAATGACCAGCAGATCTTGGAAATCTTTACTTTTGATCTGTTCCCAAATGATTCTGAAAATTAGTGATTTGAAAGAATGACTGGATTCTTCTAGGTATCACATTTCATTTCATGTAAAGTTCTGACTACTACAACTGTTCTGTTGTTTCTTTCTACGGACATAACTATTCAATAATTGAAAACAATCAAAATGAAAATGTCTTTCAATAGAAAGTCATATGGCAGTCATGCTGGATTTTTTAAAACTATTATGATGAATAGACAAGAAGGAGCAACATTTCAAGCCATCTGTTTTCTATTGTCCTTCACTAGAAGGGACCCTTTCCTTCAAAGCAGTTTTCTTTGTACTATAAGTAGCTTATATGAACAATATGTTCCAAGTCAAGCCTCCATGTTTCAAGCCCTCAGACAAATGAGCTTTGCATTTAGTTCCTAAATCAAAGCTTGATAACGTTTTCTTTCACATCATTTTCTTGAATTTGCTGAGTGTTCATGAAGCAACTCTTATGTGTTTAGAACTATATACAAAGGATAAAATCACTATATCCCTTTTCTCATGAAGGTGAAAGAAGATAGTTGACAAATGAAGCATATACAGCTGCATGCCATTATTTGAAAATAAGTAAAATAGGTTTTGAGAGTTTATGAAAGAAGAAGAATTAATGGTGGTGAGAGTAATCCAGAAAGTTTGCATGATGACAAGAGTGTGATATGAGGGAGTAGAACCTGGTTATACTGAAAGTGGGAAGGGAGAAATAGATGTCAAGATTTCACAACTAAAACCAAATCCTTTTGTCATTCACTTCCAAGTCTTCTAAGAAAATCTCGTGATGAAAGTGAAAGAGGAGAGTGAAAAAGTTGGCTTGAAGCTCAACATTCAGAAAACTAAGATCATGGCATCTGGTCCCATCACTTTATGGCAAATAGATGGGTAAACAGTGGACCCAGTGTCAGACTTTATTATTTTGGATTCCAAAGTCACTGCACATGATGATTGAAGCCATGAAATTAGAAGACGCTTGCTCCTTGGAAGGAAAGTTATGACCAACCTAAATAGCATATTAAAAAGCAGAGACATTACTTTGCCAACAAAGGTCCATCTAGTCAAGGCTATGGTTTTTCCAGTGGTCATGTATGGATGTGAGAGTTGGATTGTGAAGGAAGCTGAGTGCCGAAGAATTGATGCTTTTGAACTGTGGTGTTGGAGAAGACTCTTGAGAGTCCCTTGGACTGCAAAGAGATCCAACCAGTCCATCCTAAAGGAAATCAGTCCACGGTGTTCATTGAAAGGAACGAATGTTGAAGCTGAAACTCCAGTCCTTTGGCCACCTCATGCAAAGAGTTGACTCATTTGAAAAGACCCTGATGCTGGGAGGGATTGGGGGCAGGAGGAGAAGGGGATGACAGAGGATGAGATGGCTGGATGGCATCACCGACTCTATGGACATCAATTTGAGTAAACTCCGGGAGTTGTGATGGACAGGGAGGCCTGGCATGCTGTGATTCATGGGGTTGCAAAGAGTAGGACACGACTGAGTGACTGAACTGAACTGAACTGAAGAAAACCTCATATATCAAATGCACATCCTACTACCAACCATTCTTTATAGCTTGCCAGTTTTATTGTATGGGTTTTCATCTGTTCCTAAATATTCTACATAAGTTATACAAAATTGAAGTGATCTCTTTTTAAATATATTTAAGTCTTTTTTTTTCTTTCTGCATTGCTCTTTGATCAAGTACTATTCAATGCTTTTGTTGCATATATGGCCACTTTTTAACTTTTGATATAAACTCGAGCTTCTTAGAAATTTTAGTGTACCCTTAGTCCTTAAAGAAGTTTCAAGTACTTATTTCCCTTACACTTACATTTAATCACTATTTTCTTTCCAAAATATGGAAAAGTGAACAACAAATTATTTTACTTCCTTTCATGGGCAGCCCTGTTGTTTAGTCAGATTGGCATCATTATGCTGTAAAAATACATTCAAATTCATTTTTGTTCTTATAATGTCTTCAAAACACTGAAATACAATTTATTGTTATCATATTGAAACTACAAATTCTAGGTAATTACATCTTCTCCCTTAAAACTGTACAATTTCCACTTATCCTCTTAAAGTTGCTGGTCAAATATGTGTTTTTAAGAAAGTCCTACCTAATTGAATGCTGCAACTTCCCTAATGCAAGTTTAGTCTCAATATGCAGTATTTATTATTTGTATACATTATTTTTTTTACTTAAGTCTGGTCTGTACTTCTGACATTAAATATATAAATTCATATTTTTCTGTAGCACCAGAACAATTGTTCTTTGCATGCTTCTATAATATGCAGTAGTATTGGTACAGGAAGATTCTGCAGACAGAACTGCCAGATAACATACTGAATAACTAGTTAAATTTGCATTTCAAATAACTAACAAATAGCTCAGTGTAATTATGCATATGTGGGTCTTACCTGTATCAAAACTACATTAATTATTTATTTTGGATTCAAATTAAGTGTATTTGTTAACTTTGGCAACATTAGCAGGAAATTATTACCAAGATTCTATCGGGCTTCCCCAAAAAGACCTGCTTCATGTTCTTTTTTCCCTTTTTTCCCCCTCAATTCCTTTCTCTTTTTATTTTATCTTGTCCCTTCAACTGTTGCTCTCCCTCCTGGACCATTTTTAATACTTACACTCCTTTCTGCTTTCTCACAAGTCATTCTTATCTAATATATGTGTGCCTGCCGTCTGAAACCTTTCCGCCATGTCCTTAGTAACTGCTCTAAAATCTTCCAATGCTCTCTGGTACACTCATGATGAAGGCCAGACAGATTCTTAGTTTAATTTTCAGGCTCCTTCTTAAATAAATGCACCTTTCTATTCAACTGCTGTCCCACTCATTTTGCAAACTAGTGCCTCATCCCAAATGCCTTCCAATTAAATGTGTTTATTGTATTCCTCCATCCACCTAGCCAGGCTACTTGTCTTCTTAGATATGCATGTCTTCTCATCTGATTAACTTATCAAACTCTCATACAAATGCTTTCTGGGATGCTTTCTTAAACCTTTTATTCCTCCATCATTCATTTTCTATTGAAATTACATGTAATAATTATGTTAACACATGATCCCACACTGCATTTCATGTTTTGCCTATTTACTTTTCTCTCCCTCAACAAAATACGAGTAATTTTTAGGCCAGTGAGTGTGTCCTTTCTACTAATCAAATACCAGGAGTTCAAAAACTACTTTCTGCATTGAGTAGAAGAGGATAATAACCGCCAAATTAAAGGTGAAGCAATTACCACTGAGGAGGAACAGTTGCCAAGTTATGGACATCACCATCTCTTCTGCCTAAGAATTGATGATTTTTAATCATGGTGTTGGAGAAGACTCTTGAGAGTCCCTTGGACTGCAAGGAGATCCAACCAGTCCATCCTAAAGGAAATCAGTCCTGAGTGTTCATTGGAAGGACTGATGCTGAAGCTGAAACTCTGATACTTTGGCCACCTGATGTGAAGAGCTGACTCATTGGAAAAGACCCTGATGCTGGGAAAGATTGAAGGCATGAGGAGAAGGGGACAACAGAGGACGAGATGGTTGGATGGCATCACTGACTCAATGGGCATGAGTTTGAGTAAATTCCGGGAGTTGGAGATGGACAGGGAGGCCTGGTGTGCTGCAGTCCATGGGGTTGCAAAAAGTCGGACACGACTGAGTGACTGAATTTAACTGATCTCTTGTGCTTGGTGTATCTGCTGAGCTGGATGTATCTGCTGTTAGTAACAGTCAAAGGGGACTTGAAAAGTAAAACCAAACCATCAGGCTTTAGTCATGCATCTCAGAATGAAAGATGCTCTAAAATAGGGTATTTTTCCAGAGTTCATTTTGGGACTTGAGAAATCTGATTGCTCATTTTGGAAGCTCCAGTCTGACATTTCACTTCAAGTTCAGATTCCTAGAGCTGCTTGTTCCTGACTTGCAAGATGTTACTGCTTTATATTTGAGGCCAGATCAGTGGAGGTTCAAGTGCAGGATGCTTGATTGAAGAGATGGTGTTAGGAAAATAGGCATTTCAGAATCATTCTGAACTTGCTATGGAGACAAATAAGGCAGAGACACCTCTGATCTACCGACTGAGGCCCAGACATGGCCTGGTATTTTTTGCTAGTACCATATCTCTAGAGTTCATATAAATCAATTTACAGGAACATTATTTATTCCTCTCTCTAAGACGATTTGCCAGAATGAGGTCAGAAAGAAAGATTAATATGACACCTAATACTGCAGCAAGAAGAAAACTGTTTTACAATTAGGGTCAGACCTTAAGGAGGCAGGTGTGCTTGCTCTGCAGGAAAATATTAAATTCAGTCTCCCATTAAGAAGCCTGATAGATCCTATTTTGGTGTGTCCAATGGCAGTGCAGCCATCACATAAGGATAGGCCATGGGTGTCTGAAATCCTAGCTTAACAATCCCCTTAACTTCTCTGAGTCTCAGTTTCATCATCTGAAAATAAGAAAATGTCATGGTGTCTTGTAAGAATTAAAGCTGAAAATAGGTGGGAGATGGAAGCTCTGTGCTAATAGTAGGCTCTTGCTAAATAGATGCACTTGACTCTACCTCTTATAATCCATCTTTTCATGCCAGTAGAACCAAGGTTTGGGTCTAGGTAAAAATATGTACAGTACTTTTACATTGCAAAGCTCTTTCAAGTGTATAGTCTAATGTATTTTAAAAATACTGTATTGAGCACCATGGCTTCTGTCACACTCCTTACATTTTTCTGAGAAAGAAGCTGAAATACAGAAAAAAACTGTTATAGTGCAAAGATTCCTAAGCAAGAATCTAGAAAGTTGGTTAAATTTCCAACTGAACCACTAAGTACTTGATGCCCCTGAGCACATTAGCCCTCTTGTGTGTAAAGTAGAAATTTTGACCTAGATGTTCACCATGGTCTGGCATAACTCTGAAAGTCTATAATGCAGCCTAGACAGGGGCAAAATTATAAACAAAATTTGGACTTTTCTGCTTATGAAGTGGTATGACTTTTCTCTCTTGGTCACATTGCTTCCTTTGCAGTTATTTGCAGCATTGATTCCCTACATTTACATGAAGAAATATAAATTTCTTTGCCCTTTAAAATCCAGCTGCTAAATGTGCATGTCTTACAGTAAATGTTGCTCAACCACCAATGATTTGTTGTAACTGCATGGGGGATACACATAAATCAAAAATGCATTTAGAGCTCTGTCCAAATTATAAATTCAATAACTCAGTCCAAATTATAAATCAAATATCTGACTACTGTGCAAGTGCCAATCAACTGAAATAGATTAATAACCTCAACTGAAGTGACTTGATGAACGGTAGAAGTTATGGGAACTATAAGATTTCAGCTGTAATTTGAAGAGCCCTTCTGCCAGTGTTGGCAGAATCCTTCTGCTCACTGGGTAATAGGAATAGGGAAATTCAGAGAACGCAGGCCATGGGCTTTTCTTAGACAGTCTTTTTGTTCTCATGCCTTCCCTATGCAGAAAGTACTTATCGTACTTAATGTTTCACAGATGAAGGGGTGAAAATCAGGGAGGTGAAGTGGCTTGCCCCATGTCACATGCTCCTAAAATGTAAAGCAGAACTTAAACTTTCAGAGAATCTTTCTGTAGACTCTTAGCAGTTCAATGATACTGTTTCCCATACCATTCTAAGTTGAGGATAACTGGTGGGTGGAATTTCACAGTCAAATTGTCTTGAGTTGAAAATGATCTCTGTGGCGCTAGAGAATATAAACGTTCCAAGAAATCTAAGGTATGTTGGATTTATCTCCTTTAAAGATGAAAAGATTTCTTTAATTTTCCCTGCTCAAATGCATTATTTCCGCTTATCAGGATGTGCATTGCACCTGTGTAGTCCTCTTCATTTTAAGAACTCCACAATCACTAAAGTTTGCATAATTAGATTGTTCTGATTTTTCTTATTTTTATAATAACTTTCCTGAGCCATTTATCCACTACCTGCAGCTTCCTCCCTTCTCCAGAAATAGAAGTGTCTGGCCATGTCATGGGGTTTTGTGAGGATTAAAAAGGGAAAAGAAAGATTTTATATCAATAGCTCAAAATTCTATTTCTCATATATCATATATCAGGTTGAGATAAATGGGTTTCATTTACAGTTTAATGTGAAGTGAGTACCTACTGCAAGATGGCTCTGTTAGCTATCTTCCTACGTGCTATCTAATTATCAAAACAACACCAAGTGGCCGTTCTTAATATCCTCAAGGTTTCTTTAGTACTCATGAGCCTTGTGGAGTTACTTGGGAACTCTAATGGCTTGTCTTAAAGAAACTTAGGTTACTTTATTGACCTAGTAGAAAATGTAAGATCTCAAACACTTCCCATAGGAAAGAAATACCCACAAACATTTATGGAGGTAAATCTCCATGTTGCTTCACCTTGCAAACTTCCCCACAATTAACCAGCCTCTCTGTCACTTGGGCCCATCTCTCCCCTTTCATTTATTAAAAGCATCACTGATTTCACATTGTTTGTAGTACTGGTAGTAGTGTCCCCTTCCAATAAACCTTAAACCCTTCAGTCTGGATCAAGGTAACCAGTAGCCTTGAACTCAGAATGATTAAGAGCCATCACCACGCCACAGGCACTAGGACCATTCAACTACTGCTTAAAAGAAGATGGAGCATGTCCTTTTCAGTACAGGAAAACACAAAAACATGTTTAGGAAAAGAAGATGTTGGAGGTTACAAGAATATAAAATATTAGTAAACATAATATTCCAAGGGAACATAGGGAAGGAAAAGCATGCAACACAGATATTTGAGCTAGTCACTGCACTTCCTTACAGTGGTATAAACCTTATCAGTTCTCTGATGGGGCTAAAGGGTAGGCATTATTTTGCACATTTCACATTTGACAAAACGGAGGTATGGAGAAGTTGTGTAATTTTACCAGACAGCATGGCTAGCAAACAAGGTAAACTGATGCAGGTACATTCGACATCAAAGCTCCTTTCAGTATGGTACAGCTCTATCACAGAAGCTTTACACAACAAAGGAAACCATAAGCAAAATGACAAGACAACCCAAAGAATGGGAGAAAGCTTTTGCAAACAAAGCGAACTACAAGGGACTAATCTCCATAGTATACAAAGAGCTCATGCAGCCCTGTGTGAAAAAGAAAACCTCATTCAGAAGATCTAAACAAATATTTCTCCAAAGAAAGCATATAGATGGCTAAGAGGCACATGAAAAGATGCCTGACATCCCTAATTATTATCGAAATGCAAGTCAAATCTACAATGAGGTATCTCCTCACATTGAATGGCTATCATCAAAATTCTGCAAAGCAATTATCCTTCAATAAAAAAGTAATTAATTTTTTAAAAAGCCAAAAAGAAAAAGAGCCTACAAACAATAAATACTGAAGTCGGTATGGAGAAAAAGGGAATTTTCCTATACTGTTGGTGAAAATGTAAACTGGTACAACCACTATGGAGAATAGGATTGATATTCCTTAAAAACTAAAAATAGAGCTACCATACGATCCAGTAATCCCACTCCTGGGCATATATCTGGAGAAAAACATGGTTTGAAAGGTACATGCATCCCAATGTTTATTGCAGTGCTGTCTACAGTAACCAAGACATGAAAGCAACCTAAATGTCCATCACAAGAGGAATGAATAAAGAAGATTGACACATATACACAATGGAACGCTATTCAGTCATAAAAAGAATGAAATAATGCCATTTTCAGCAACATGGATGGACCTAGAAATTATCATACTAAGTGAAGTCAGTCAGTCAAAGACAAATATCACATGATATCACATGTATGTGGAACCTAAAAAAAAAAATTATAGAAATGAACATATTTATTAAACAGAAACAGACATTAAAAAAAAAAAAAAAAACCTTGTGGTTACCAAAAGGGAAAAGTAGGGGGAGAGAGAAACTAGGAGGTGAAGATGAACATTCATATATAATGAATATATAACAAGATTATATATATTAGATACACACTGTGAAAGTGAAAGTTGCTCAGCTGTGTCCAACTCTTTGGGACCCCATGGACTATACAGTCTGTGGACTTCTCCAGGCCAGAATACTGGAGTGAGTAGCCTTTCCCTTCTCCAGGGGGTCTTCTCAACCCAGGGGTTGAACCCAGATCTTCCACACTGCAGGCAGATTCTTTACCAGCTGAGCCACAAGAGAAACCCAAGAATACTGGAGTGGGTAGCCTATCCCTTCTCCAGGGTATCTTCCCAAACCAGGAATTGAACCAGGGTCTCCTGCATTGCACGCAGATTCTTTACCAACTGAGCTATCAGGGAAGCCCAGAAACACACTAATATATATTAAATGGATAATCAACAAGGATCTACTCTTTAGCCCAAGGAACTCTGCCCAATAATCTGCAATAACCTATATAGGAAAAGAATCTGAAAAAAGATATTTCCTTTGGGATAATGGTGTTCCAGGAGCAAAGATAATGTTCTATTCCTTAAACAACTATGACTATTTTATTAACTTAGCTATACAAATACATCATGTGAAATATTACATATTACATTTTTTAAGAATAGTGGGAGTTAGAAGTTGCTAATCAGAAACTATGCTTGCTTCCCTTTAGTTTGATTGATCTTATTTTTAACTACTTTTTTTGAGTTTTTTTTTCCTTTTCTTTTTTATGTTTGAGTACATTTGTTAGTTTCAGGCAAATAATGTGTCAGAATATCCTACCTTTATAAGCCTGAAATGATACTCCATTGTGTATATAGACTACATTTTGTTTATCCATCCATCCAGTGGATATTTTGACAGTTTCTACTTTTTGGCTACAATGACTAATGCTGCTATGAATGCTATCAAAGAAATTAGGAAATAATAATTTCCTTGATTTTAGTTTTAATTTTATTGTGAATGAAGATATCTTTAAATGATATATTATTTACCTTAATGTTGTTACATGCATGCTTGCAACTAAGGTTCATTTTCCTAGTTAAATTGAATTCTACTGTGTAATACTACCATTTCTTCTGTGATGGACATTTGACTTGTTTCCTTTTTTTTTTTCCTTGCTAAAAGGAGCAACCTAATGTGAACATCCTTGTACACCTTTCCTGATATGTCTTCTATAAACTTGCTAGCCAACTGTAACTAGTGTACTAAAAAGTATTAGCATTACTTAAAGTTTATTAGAAATTCAGAACACTTGTCCAGACCCCCAAACCAGAATCTTCCATTTATCACGGTTTCCATGGCATTTGTAAGCACCTTAAAATCTGAGGCAAGCTTATCTAGAGCAGTGCTATATGATGTGATAGGCACTAACCACGTGTGGCTTTTGAGCGCTTGAAATGTGGCTAGTCTGTGTTAAGATGTGGATTTCAAACGCAGGGCAAAAATGTGAACCATCTTGTTAATAATTTTATATTGATTGCATCATGAAGTGATAATCTTTTGTAAATACTGAGTCAAAATATTTGTCAAGTTATCTTCATCTTTCTACTTGTATAAGACTATTACTGGAAAATTTGAAATTACATATGTGGTTTGTGTTTTGATTCTTTTGGACGGGTCTGCTCACACAGAGCATTGGTATTGTTGGGCCATTATGCTCCTTTAGGTAATGCTGAAATGGTGGCCAGAATGGTTAGATTAGTTTATTCTCTTACAGTGAGGGAATGAGACATCCTGTTTCACACCTTCACAATATTTACTTTTATAGGAATTTTATATTTTTTGTAAACTGTTTGTAAAATAGTATTTCACAGCTATTGAATTTTGAAATTCTCATTAGTTTTTTCCTTCTAGAAAATGTCTATTCTGTCCATGTTCCAATTTTACTATGTAAGAGCTTGTCTTTTCTTTTTAGTGGATTCATAGAATCTAACTTCTCTGGATAATAAATTCATAAAATTACTGCACATATACTCCTCTTGGTTATAGACCTTTTTATTGAAGATATGTTATTATTTTTATCTCAGTGTAGTTAAATTTACCAATTTTTTCTGCATGTTTTGAATATAGTTAGGAAATTCTATATTGAACAAATTATCAAAGCGATGCATTTTGGCCAAGATAGCTAACAAAATTGACTCTACATACAAACAGCACATGTTCAAATTCTGGTTTCAGGACTTAACTGCTACATGACTTGAAGCAAGATATTTCATTACTCTCGATTTCAAGTTGCTCATCTATAAATTGTGAATAACAAAAGCTATAAATAATACTATGGTTATTGAGGATTGTGTGAGCTAATATACCTATTTTTATAATAGTAATTTAGGTTTATCTTTCATATTTTACTATGTAATCTGCCCAACGTTAGATTTTTGTGAATGGTGCAAGGTTCTCTTATATGTATTAGCTATATATGTTGAACTTTGTGTGTGTGTGTGTGTGTGTGTGTGTGTGTGTGTGTGTACAATTATCTTTTGATCTAGAGCAATCTATTGAAAAGCCAATTACTTCCGCACTGATTGGCTCTGCCATTTAGTTCTGTCGTACTAGATTATTTCTGGAGTCTCATTGTGTGCTCCATTTCACTGCTCTCAAATCTGTTTAAACAGTCTATTCATCATTATATCACTGCCTTATTTACTAATATCCTTTAAAAATATGTAAGCCTTTAAGAGAAATTCCCCAAAGTTTGCTTTTATCCTACAAGAGTTTCTTGGATTCTTGACTCTTGAGTTTTCTACATGTGTCTTAGAATCAACATGTCAATTTCAAGCCCTCCTTCTCTCCCTCAAATACACAAAACCATTAGGACATTAAATAAAATTCATTTAGTGCAGATGAGTTGGGAAAGAATTAATATCCTTATGATATGAAATATTCCAATCCATGGGATTCCATGTCTCTTAATTATTAAGCTCTTTTTATTGTCATAAAGTAGAATCTTATATTCTCCATAAAAATATAAACATTTTTATTAGATTTTTTTCAGGTACTGTACATAATCTGTCATTTAAAATCATATCTTTTTAATTACAGTCTCCAGCTGAGTTTGTTTTTCTTTTACATAAAAATGTAAATTTTGGCATATTGATTTTGTTTCTAGCAATCTTAATAAAGTTGAATTCTATAAAATATTTTGATATCACTTTATATTTTTCCATAAACAATTTTAACATCTGTGTATTAGTTAGATTCTTTTCTCTCAAGCCATATTTTATTGTATCATATGGTACTATATTTTTGTGATTATTGTAGTCTTCTTTTGTAAATCTTTAACATGTTAAATAGAAATTGGATTAGTGTGCATATTTATCTTCTTCCTGATCCAAGGAAAACTATCAATATTTCCCTATTAGATATCACATTTGTTGTAACTTTTTATAGATACCCTTTATAAAGCTAAAAAAAATCCAATGAATTTGTAAATTTCTGTTTTTTATTTTTAAATTCATTTTGAATTTATTGAACACTTCTCCATTTTATTTTTTAAAACATTTCTCCATTTTTTTTTAATTTTTATTTATTTTGTATTGGACTACACTCAATTAACTAGTTGTGATCCATTCAGGCGAACAGCCAAGGGACTCAGCCTTACAGATCCTTGCATCCATTCTCCCCTAAACTACCCTGCCACTCAGTCTGCACATCACATTGAGCAGAGTTCCATATGCTATACAGTAGCTCCTTGTTGGTTATCCATTTTAAACATAGCAGTGGAACACTTCCCTGTTTTAGGAAATTTAGCCTTTTCTTCTAAACATTTTATGTGGCACATGCATGTTCAGTCATGTCTGACTCTTTGCAACCCTGTGGACTGAAACCCACTAAGCTCCTCTGTCCATGGGATTCTCCAGGCAGGAGTGGATTGAGTTGCCATTTCCTCCTCCAGGGGTTTGATATAGATTACATTTCTTTTTATTATTATCTAGTATTAAACTAAAGTTATTCAAAGTATTCATGATGTATTTATTTTTTGTATGTTACTCAATTCAGTTATTTATATTTGGTTTAGGCTATTATACTCTTACCCTGACTTAGTTTAATCTATTTTGTTCCTTTCTTGTATTGTCTCTATTAGGATTTGTATCAAAGTTATCTTAGCCTTTTTAAATGAATTAGACAATGTTCCCCATTTTTCTACCATATGGAAAAATTTACTTAGGATTTGAAGTCTAACTATCACAACTGATTGACCTAAATAATGTTTATTAGTCTTATGATTTTCTGGAGGTAACACATCTAAATAATGAACTAATTTCATCGATGGCTATAAATTGTGGGTTTTCTATTTCATCTACAGTCAGCTTTGGTAAGTTTCATTTTACTAAGGTTTAAAAAACTTTTCTGCACAGAGTTCATACATCTACTGACATAAATTATAACTTTTTTTAACATTTAATAAATTGTTATTATATTATTTCAGTTTCATTTATTAATATTTTCATTTCTTTAATCTGTTCAAAGCACTAGCATAATATTTGGTTGGTCTTTTCTATATTATGATTGTTTTCTATTTTATTCCTTCTGCTATTACTATTCTTTCTTCTATGTCATTCAGATTTCTTCTGTTTCTATAATATTGTTATTGTTTAGTCACCAAGTCCTGTCTGACTCATTGCGACCCCACGGAGTGCAGCATGTCAGGCTTGACTGTCCCTCATCATCTCTTAGAGTTTGCCCAAATTCATGTCCATTGAATCTGTGATGCCATCCAGCCATCTCCTCCTCTGCCATTTTC
This sequence comes from Muntiacus reevesi, assembly GCF_963930625.1. Lineage (NCBI taxonomy): Eukaryota > Metazoa > Chordata > Mammalia > Artiodactyla > Cervidae > Muntiacus > Muntiacus reevesi. The sequence continues at coordinate 102,836,261 of NC_089254.1, read as the reverse complement.
TCCTTCTGCCTTCAATCTTTCCCAGCATCAGGGCCTTTTCCAGTGCTATTTGCCTCAGGGGCCAAAGTGTTGGAGTTTCAGCTTCAGCATCAGTCCTTCCAATGAGTATTCAGGGTTGCTTTCCTTTAAGACTGACTGGTTTCCATAATATATATTAAAATAAAACTTAGTTCATTAATTTTGGGCCATTTTAAGGTTAAGTTTTCACTTTCACGTTCAAGTATTTTAAGGGCAAATGCCTCCCATATGGAATATTTAGCATCATTTTTAGCATTTGATCAATAGCTTATTTACATTTACTTCTAAATATTTTTATAGACAATTTACTTCACTCTTGACTCTAGTTGTTTAGAAGATGATATGTGTTTTATCGGACTTCCTTGATGGCTCATAAGGCAAAGAATCTGCTGGCAATGCAGGAGTGAAGTGAAAGTGAAAGCTGTTCAGTCCTGTCTGACTCTGCGACCCCATGGACTATACAGTCCATGGAATTCTCCGGGCCAGAATACTTGTGTGGGTAGCCACTCCCTTCTTCCGGGGATCTTCCCAACCTAGGAATCAACCCGGGGTCTCATGCATTGCAGGTGGATTCTTTACCAACAGAGCTGCCGGAGACCAGGGTTCAGTTCCTGGGTTGGGAAGATCCCCTGCAGAACGGAGTGGCTGCCCACTCTAGCATTCTTGCCTGAAGAATCCCATTTAAGAGGAGGCTGCTGAGTTACAGTCCATGAGCTCACAAAAAGTCTGAGTGAATAAGCATATGTGTTTTATTAAACTAACTTAAATAGATTTGTCTTTAATGGAAGACTTTTATCTATTTACTGTTACTGTGATTGGTAATAGATATAGAAATATTGCACCTATGTTAAATGTTTATATTTTCTCTTTTTATTTCACTGTAATTTTACCTTTTTACACAATAAAATTACTGTTTTTAGTAATATTGCATCTTACTCCCCCACTGAAATTCACTCTATCAAGTTATTTTAGTCAAGTTTAATATGCACAATATATATAATGAAGTCTATACAATTAGTCAATGTTTTACTTCTCTGAAAAATACAAAAAATTTAGAATACTAACCTTTTATCACAATCCTCCCTACTGTACCATCTGAGGTTCCCTGGTGGCTCAGATGGTAAAGAGCCTGTCTGCAATGTAGGAGACCTGGGTTCTATCCCTGGGTTGGGAAGATACCGGGGAGAAGGCAATGGCAACCCACTCCAGTATTCTTGCCTGGAAAATCCCATGGATGGAGGAGCCTGGTAGGCTACAGTCCAAGGGGTCGCAAAGAGTTGTACACGACTGAGCAATTCCACTTTCACTTTTCACTTTCCTTACTATTATTTTAATGTCTTCTTTTATCCATACTATGACAAAATTATTTTATGTAGTTAAAAATCATCAGTACTTGTTTAAATTTTCCACATCAATTTTTTTCTCATCATTTTTCATATATCTCCAATTTTCTAATTTTATCACACTTCTTACACAGTATAGTGGTTTAATCACTTCAGTCCTGTCCAACTCTTGCAACCCCATGGACTGTAGCCCTCCAGGCTCCTCTGTCCATGGGATTCTCCAGGCTGGAATGGATTGCCATTTCCTTCTCCATCTTACACAATATACTCTTCGTAACTTACACTCTTTGTAACTTACACTCTTTGTAACTTACACAGTATAAAGCGAAAGAAAGTGAAGTTGCTCAGTTGTGGCCGACTCTTTGTGATCCCGTGGACTGTAGCCTACCAGCCTCCTTTGTCCATGGGATTTTCCAGGTAAGAGTACTGGAGTGGGTTGCCATTTCCTTCTCCAGGGGCTCTTGCTGACCCAGGGATGGAACACAGGTCTCCTTCATTGTGGGCAGACGCTTTATTGTCTGAGCCACTAGGGAATCCTATCTTACACAGTATACTCTTTGCAATTTTTTTTAACTGACATTTAATAGTAAACTTTGTTGTTTTTTGAAACTGTGTTGTTTTCCTTATTCTTGGTAAGTGTATTCCATCTAAAATGCTAGGTTGACTTTCACTACTTTTCTAATGATTGAAGATATTAGTCCTTTACGTACTGACTTCCACTGTTGCTAATGAGATCTCTGTTTTTAGCCTCAACTCAAGTATTAGTACGAGAATTCAGCCTTTATTTGATTTTTTTCAACATGCACATTTGTTTCCCTAAACTGCATACAAAGAAATTCTAGTTCTATTTTCTCCGAATCTTTCCTCATATTTAGACTTAGGATCTATTCTGTGCTTCCTTGAATTGCTCTCTACCCTTTCCAATGTAAACCATGACTCTCTCCAGCATTTTCTCATCCTGTACCTCGCCGCTTACCTTGGGCAGCATACCAAAAATGTGAACTATGCCCAGAGCATTTCCCAGTCTCCAGGTTCTAGGCCTCAGGCTTTGCTCATTTTACAAAAATCACAGTTCCATTTCCTTCTCCTTCTTCAAAAATTTAAGTACTTTACACATAAGGCATATAAGCAGATGATAGATAGAAAAATAATGTATATGGCATATATACAGTGATATACCTGTATCTATCTGTTTATGCCATTTGTGTTTTACATAAAATATATATATATATATATGTGTATGATACACATATTATATATACTCTATGAAAGCGAAAGTGCATTGACAAAAATGCGAAATGATGTAACCACTTGTTAATCACTGTAATTTTGCATACCAAAAGCCCAGCTGCAACACAGACCAAATTCCAAATATATCAGTTTTAATTAGAATGTAGGATCCAACTCTGAGCAAGAAACTACAAAGCACCACGGGGTATTAACAATGTGAGGACTGAACAGGCTCTCTTCCCACTGAACTTACCCTCCAAGACAGGAAGTTAGTATTTATCTAAGTTAGCTCTGACAAATGTCAAAGAAAGCAAGAATTAAAAAAGCATTCTAAGAGTGTAAGCTGTATTGCTAAACAAACTCAAAAGTAGATGCTTAGTTCCAATCATAAGAATCAGGGGGGAAAAAAGTGGATATTGAGTAGAGTATTATGTTATTTTAGAGAAGCAGAGAGTTTCAATTTGGAGAAGAAAATCGTAGAGGATTTTTTAAGTTGAAGGAAGAGCATCAGAAAAGACAATGTCATTGTGTAGAAAAATCAATGGATTGGTTCATTTAAAATTGAAAAATCTATTCCATTTGGCTGAAATAGTATGTTATGGAAGAACAGGGCAGTTTCTGGCAAAGAGATGGAATATTCATTGAATAAATTGTAGGAAAAGGGGAGGAGAAGGATGAATGAATACATTAGCGATTCTATTAATAAGTGAAAAAAATAATAGAAGGTGGTCGGATCTGTTTCCATGTCTTTTGCCTGTCTTGTGAGTGAAGCATTGACATCCTTTTTTCCCCAGACTGTCTTCTCAAAGATGTTTGTAGAGTCAACAGCCTTGGAAAATGGAGATCTCTAAGAAACAAATGAGAAATTTACTTATAATCCACTGTAACAAAGATAATACCTCTCTCTGGGGAAATGATCAGGTTTACTTGCAGCCTAACAGAAAAAGGTTGAATTCGCTAAACTCAGGGATCCTCAGCTGGGATGAGTGCAATGTATCTGACACTTTCACGTACAATTTATGGGACCTGAGGAACAAGACTGATATAAACAGTATCTAGATAAGTGTATCACTTTCAAGATAAGCTTTTGAGATCTAATGTACAGCAACGTGCATATACTTAATAACACTGCATCATATACTCAAAATTTGCTAAGAGGATAGATATTAAGTGCTCTTACCATACACCAAGAAAAGAAACCAGGAAACAACACACACACACAAGGAAAATGATAACTATGCAAGACGATTGATATGTTAATTTTGGTGATTATTTCAAAGTATATACATATATCAAAATATCAAGTTGTATATCTTAAATATATACAATTTTGTCAGATATATCTCAGTAGATATGGGGCAAAAATAAAATAGGCTTTATAAAAAACAAATATGAATAACAACATAGACGAATCTTGAGGACAATATGCTGCACGGAAAAAGCCATTCACTAAAGGACAAATATTGTATGATTCCAATTATATGAACTAGCTAGAGTAGCCAAATTCGTGGAGATAGAAACAACTATCGTTTTCAGGGCTGGGAGGAGGTAGATGTGGGAAGTTGGTGATTTGAGTACAAAGTTACAGTTGAGGAGGACGAAAAACTTCTAGAGATTTTAGTGATGGTTGCAGAACAATGAGGATATACTTAATACTTCAAAAGTGTATACATAAAAAAGAATAAAATGGGAAAATTTTTGTTACATGTATTTACTGCAGCAACATCATCAACAGAAAAACAAAGAAAACAAAAGCTATGTCAGGAGCTTATTTTTGGTGAGCTTTGAAAGGGCACTAAATTTAGCATTTAATTTACCTTCCAAAAGGAGAATTGTATAATAATACAATTATAAATAAAAATAAATGTACTTCAAAATTCCCACTGAGCTTCAACTAATCAATTTAAATATCAAAAGAAAAGGACACTGTATATTTCAGAATGAGGAAATCTGGATTGTGGATTTCTAGGCCCTTGTGTAAATCTGTGACATGTTACTGCACCTCCCTGGGCTACAAAATCAACAGATATGAGTCACAAGATGGTTTCTAAGGCTCTGTTTAGCCTGAATATTCATCTTTTTTCAGGCTCCAACTCCGATATTCAGAAATCTCCTGTGTTATATGCTAAAGGCAATCATTATTATTTTTAGTTTTGGCATTTGTCTAAATTTTTTAACAAATGTCATATTGCAGACTTTTAAATTAGCAACTTTCTCCTAACATAGAGGGTTCTCATTTTTATTTATTCTTATCCAGATTATTGCTCATTTTTTATAATATGGAGAAGACCCAAATTCAGTGAGATCTTCTAATAATCTTTTCTAAGTAAGAATAACAGAGAGATGTAGTTTGATCCTATATTTTATATAATTGTCTATTTGTCATCCTTATGATTAGGAATGGTTTATATAACATTCTTTTTAACAGAGGCTTATCAGATAAGTAGAGCTTTGGCCAAAAGAAATACATAAATAGGGAATTATTGATACATTACCATAAATTCATTTTTATTTTGAGATTGGTCATAGATAGTATTCATCTATTAACAGAAGGAGTAGACACAAAACAACCTGTTGGGAGTCTCTCTCTCTCTGTTTTTCTCTGTCTCTCTCTTCTCCCTCATCTTCCTCTGAATTTTTAAGTGAACAGGGAAATGTGCAATCATAAAAAATATTAACAATATTTTCTCAGAAAGGAATCATAAATCACATATCCAAATGTATCCCTCAGAAGTATGGCCTGCTGTCACCCTTCTGGGACAACAACTATTTTAGTTATTTATTTGTAGTTATTAGCATTCTTCAACATTTCCCCATGAATGCTAACAATACCAATCAAAAACTGTACAGAGAACTCTTTATGCTTTGTCTAAATATATTTGTCACTTGTATAGAAGCTGTAATCTCAGAAAAGGACACAGCAAGGTTCCTTAAATGTTAGTCCTTCATAGATGATCGCTCATAAATGAAAGCTATTTTAAAATGCTTTGTGCACCAGCATAACTACAGACTACTTGACTTCTCTCACCACAAAAAGAGAAATGGTTGCAAAGACAAGGAAAGAAAGAACATTTCCATATCATGGTCAAAGCCAAGAAATGGGATGATATACTTTAGGTAATTATGAATTAAACATTATTCTCATAAGTTAGATAAAATTTCAATAGCCATTTCTTGGCAAATATCCATTTCTTGGCTATTCCATATCAATTTTCCTTTTTTTTCTGTTTCAATTCCTATCAGAATAAATCAAGGATACTAAGTGCCATTCAAGATTGTATGTGTATATGTGTGTGCTTACACAAGTGTTATAGGGAGAAAGGAAAAGAGAAAGAAGAGGAAAGAAAAAGAGAATGCATTAAATTACAGTTTTCAGATTCTGTGTCTAACTGATATTACATGTCATGGGTAAATTTTAGAAAACATGTATTGTTATATCCTTGACTGAAAAAATCCACAGACTCTGAGAAAATCATAAATGCTAAAGTATATGTTAATTAGCAGCATACATAGTAGAAATAAGCAGAATATTAGTAGTACAGATATATTCTTAATAGTACAGTAATAATAAGCATAGTATAAATGAGAATATTAATAAATCTTTGAAGATTTTATTCTTAAGTCCATCATAACAACTACTATGTACGTGGAAAAAGTTCAAATAAGATAGAGATTCACTGTAGCAGGAATGTTAGCAGAGTTTAATAGAAAAGCTGAAGCACAGTTGACATTGAAAGCAGATAGGATTCAGAGAATCAAAAAGAAGAAGATGATGAGGTGATCATTAAGTATTTGCTAAGTAAACGGATATATGTTGAATGAATGAATGAAACTATAGCTTAAGTATAAATGAATAATCAAGAATGAATCATTTAAATAATATTTTAAAGCATTATGTACATTTATCAATAAACAATATGTTTATCTTCTCTATCCTTATGGCGCCTACATTATAGTGGGAAGTATACATACCAGCACAAACAGTTGACTAAGTATGTTAACTACATGTAAGGATGCATTGAGAAGTAAAAACAAACACAAAAGACATTATGTTAAAGTTAAAAGGAACTTCAGAAGTCATCCAGATCATTCAGCTTTCTTTATATATAAAAATTCAAGTGGAAAAATGCCAAGGACTTAACCAAAGCAACAAAAGTTTTACTGTTAGAGCAAGAAAAAGAAACAGAGTGACGTCACCAAGATGGCGACATAGATGGCTCCTGACTTCACTTCCTTTCAACATAACAGTAATTAACAACTATTCACAGACAAGACTCCACTGAAAAAAATTCTAGAATATGGAGGTGAGGCTAAAGCACACCACTGTCCCACAGAGACCGAAACAGATGACATTAGAAGGATAAGAGGAGCAACTATAAGCTGGCCGTGTTGCCCCTGTACCAGTTCCAGTGTAGCATCATGCTGGATGGTCTCCACTGAACCTAAAGGTTCTCCTGTGGGATAAGAGAGCCCAGGGCGGGATATCCAGCTCACCCACAGTTGTGGGTCAATTGTTGGGAGTCCCCACTGTGATCTCACCCCCACATGGATTACACGGGAATCTACAGGGTTTGCGCATGGGAAATCTGATATAGTGGAGAAGAAAGGAGGGCTTGCAACATTAGCACTTGGATTGTGGCAGAACAAATTCATACCTGTAGTGCCCAAGTGCCCAGCCAGCAGCTTTGCTCATCTGAAGAGCCAATACGATCCACCATCTAACCAGGGAAGCTGGTGGGATGCAAGTCGGCCTGACTTGGGTCCCCAACAAAAAGCCTTTCCAGCACTAGATCTTCATCGATTTCCATTCAGTTAGGGGAGCAGAGTCACAGCTCAGTTGACGGCTGAGTATAGCTCCCAGCCCTACCTGAACAGAAAGGCTGACCAGAATGTCTAGAAGTTGTGTACTCCTGAAATGCTTCAACAGAGAGTAGAGCAGGCAGAGACGAGCATCCTCATAATAAAGTCAGGGGCCCTGATTGTCCAGAAAACTTGGGACATGGATCAGCTCAGACACAAGACCACAAACAAACAGTCTTTCAGACTTTGGAGCCAATTCGCTTGTTCTGCCTCAGTTCAGTTCAGTTCAGTTGCTCAGTCATGACCAACTCTCTGCGACCCTATGAATCACAGCATGCCAGGCCTCCCTGTCCATCACAAATTCCCAGAGATTACTCAAACTCATGCCCATAGAATCAGTGATCCAATCCAGCCATCTCATCCTCTGTCGACCCCTTCTCCTCCTGCCGCCAATCCCTCCCAGCATCAGGGTCTTTCCCAACAAGTCAACACTTCGTATGATGTAGCCAAAGTATTGGAGTTTCAGCTTCAGCATCAGTCCTTCCAATGAACACCCAGGACTGATCTCCTTCAGGATGAACTGGTTGGATCTCCTTTCAGTCCAAGGGACTCTGAAGAGTCTTCTTCAACACCACAGTTCAAAAGCATCAATTCTTTGGCACTCAGCTTCCTTCACAGTCCAAATCTCACATCCATACATGACCACTGGAAAAACCATAGTCTTGACCAGACAGACGTTTGTTGGCTGAGTAATGTCTCTGTTTTTTAATATGCTATCTAGGTTTGGTAATAACTTTCCTTCCAAGGAGTAAGCGTCTTTTAATTTCATGACTGCAGTCACCATCTGCAGTGATTTTGGAGACCAAAAAAATAAAGTCCAACACTGTTTCCACTGTCTCACCATCTATTTCCCATGAGGTGATGGGACCAGATGCCTTGATCTTAGTTTTCTGAATGTTGAGCTTTAAGTCAAATTTTTCACTCTCTTCTTTCAGTTTCATCAAGAGGCTTTTTAGTTCCTCTTCACTCTCTGCCATAAGGGTGGTGTCATCTGCATATCTGATGTTATTGATATTTCTCCTGGCAATCTTGATTCCAGCTTGTGCTTCCTCCAGCCCAGTGTTTCTCATGACGTACTCTGCATATAAGTTAAATAAGCAGGGTGACAATATACAACCTTGACGTACTTCTTTTCCTATTTGGAACCAGTCTGTTGTTCCATGTCCAGTTCTAACTGTTGCTTACTGACCTGCATATAGGTTTCTCAAGAGGCAGGTCAGGTGGTCTGGTATTCCCATCTCCTTCAGAATTTTCCACAGTTTATTGTGATCCACACAGTCGAAGGCTTTGGTATAGTCAATGAAGCAGAAATAGATGTTTTTCTGGAACTCTTGCTTTTTCGATGATCCAGCAGATATTGGCAATTTGATCTCTGGTTCCTCTGCCTTTTCTAAAACCAGGTTGAACATCTGGAAGTTCTCAGTTCACGTATTGCTGAAGCCTGGCTTGAAGAATCTTGAGCATTACCTTACTAGCATGTGAGATGAGAGCAATTGTGTGGGAGTTGGAGCATCCTATGGGATTGCCTTTCTTAGGGATTGGAATGAAAACTGACCTTTTCCAGTCCTGTGGCCACTGCTGAGTTTTCCAAATTTGCTGGCATATTAAGGGCAGCATTTTCACAGCATCATCTTTCAGGATTTGAAACAGCTCAACTGGAATTCCATCACATCCACTAGCTTTGTTCCTCATGTTGCTTTCTAAGGCCCACTTGACTTCACATTCTAGGATATCTGGCTCTAGGTGAGTGATCACACCATTGTGATTATCTGGGTCGTGAAGATCTTTTTTGTACAGTTCTTCTATGTATTCTTGCCACCTCTTCTTCATATCTTCTGCTTCTGTTAGATCCATACCATTTCTGTCCTTTATTGAGCCCATTTTTGCATGAAATCTTCCCTTGGTATGTCTAATTTTCTTGAAGAGATCTCTAGACTTTCTCATTCTGTTGTTTTCCTCTATTTCTTTGCATTGATCACTGAGGAAGGCTTTCTTATCTCTCCTTGCTATTCTTTGGAACTCTGCATTCAAATGGGAATATCGTTCCTTTTTTCCTTTGCTTTTCGCTTCTCTTCATTTGACAGCTATTTGTAAGGCCTCCTCAGACAACCATTTTGCCTTTTTGCATTTCTTTTCCATGGGGATTGTCTTGATCCCTGTCTCCTGTACAATATCATGAACCTCTGTCCATAGTTCATCAGACTCTCTGTCTATCAGATCTAGTCCCTTAAATCTATTTCTCACTTCCACTGTATAGTCATAAGGGATTTGATTTAGGTCATACCTGAATGGTCTATGGTTATCCCTAGTTTCTTCAGCTTAAGTCTGAATTTGGCAATAAGGAGTTCATGATCTGAGCCACAGTCAGCTCCCGATCTTGTTTTTGCTGACTGTATAGAGCTTCTCCATCTTTGGCTGCAACAAATATAATCAATCTGATTTTGGTGTTGACCATCTGGTGATGTCCATGTGTAGAGTCTTCTCCTATGTTGTTGGAAGAGGGTGTTTGCTATGACCAGTGCATTCTCTTGGCAAAACTCTATTAGCCTTTGCCCTGCTTCATTCCGTACTCCAAGGCCAAATTTGCTTGTTACTCCAGGTGTTTCTTGACTCCCTACTTTTGCATTCCAGTCCCCTATAATGAAAAAGACATCCTTTTTGGGTGTTAGTTCTATAAGGCCTTGTAGGTCTTCATAGAACCGTTCAGCTTCAGCTTCTTCTGCATTACTGGTTGGGGCATAGGCTTGGATTACCATGATATTGAATGGGTTGATTTGGAAATGAACAGAGATCACTCCATCGTTTTTGAGATTGCATCCAAGTACTGCATTGTGGATTCTTTTTTGACCATGATGGCTACTCCATTTCTTCTAAGGGATTCTTGCCCACAGTAGTAGATATAATGGTCATCTGAGTTAAATGCACCCATTCCAGTCCATTTTAATTCGCTGATTACTAGAATGTCAACATTCACACTTGCCATCTCCTGTTTGACCACTTCCAATTTGCCTTGATTCATGGACCTAACATTCCAGGTTCCTATGCAATATTGCTCTTTACAGCATTGGACCTTGCTTCTATCACCAGTCACATCCACAACTGGGTGTTGTTTTTGCTTTGACTCCATCCCTTTATTCTCTCTGGAGTTATTTTTCCACTGATCTCCAGTAGCATACTGGGCATCCAATGACCTGGGGAGTAGGTGCTTCCCCACATCGGGGGTAAGGGGCGGCAGCCTAGAGGAGCTACCCCACGCCTGAGGTCGGGGTGGTGGCTGAGAGGAACTACCCCACCCCGGGGGTCGGGGCCCCTGGGGGTTGGGGCCCCATGGGGGCCCCACCCCACCTGAGAGGCGCTACCCCATGCCCAAGGTCAGGGGTCAAGGCCAGAGGAGCAACTCCACCTCTAAGGAGCTGCTGCTGCGCTGGCCAGAAGGGCCAAGAGGCACTACTCCACGTTCAAGGTCAAGAGGGGCGGCCGTGAGAAGATATCCCTCGTCCAAGGTAAGGAGCAGTGGCTGCGCTTTGCTGGAGCAACCGTGAAGAGATACCCCACGTCCAAAGTAAGAGAAACCCATGTAAGATGGTAGGTGTTGCAAGAGGGCGTCAGAGACCAGACACACTAAAACCATAATCACAGAAACTAGCCAATCTGATCACAGGGCCACAGCCTTGTCTAACTCAATGAAACTAAGCCATGCTGTGTGGAGCTACCCAAGATGGTCAGGTCATGGTGGAGAGGTCTGACAGAATGTGGTTCACTGCAGAAGGGAATGGCAAACCACTTCAATATTCTTATTCTACCTAGGCAGGGACAAATTTATAGCCCCACCTATTCCTGAATACAATCTTCATCCCTCTCAACCATGGAAAATAACAGAGCACACAGGAAGCCTCCTAATCCACCCAATAGCCCTGCTTACTGTGGGTCTTGAATAGAGAACATAGCCTTGGATTTTTCCATTTACAGAGCAAAACCTGTCTGGCCAGGGAATTCAGTGCATAGTCTTGCCTGATTTAAGTCTGCAAACAATGAACTGTGCAGATCTTGGAACCTGTTCTATTGCCCTACCAGCACAGAGTAATTAATTTATAACTCTACGTACTACTGAATATCGTACCCAGTCCCAGCCACCTAGTTAGGCTGGCCAAAGAATGCAGGCAATGTTCAAGCTCTTCCTGCAGACTCACTCACTTGCAGAGGATCAAGTAAGCCATCCTATCCAACAGTTATCATTCACAGGTATCCTCCCCTCCAGATCTCAGAGCTTGAGCAATGACATTATTCAAAAATAGTCCCTATCTGCCCAAGAACATTACCAATGGATGTGTCCAGAAATCCAAACTAAGATGACTAATGAAAACTGTCTCTGCCACAGTGAACTTGTAAAATCTGGAAGAGTAGACTGTTTGCTCAAATACACAGATACTAACATAATGAATCAAGGATCATAAAAAAAATCAGTTAAACATGACATCACCAAGGAAACTAATAAAGCTCCAATAATAACTGACCCTAAAAAATGGAAGTCTATGAACTGTCAGACAAGGAATTCAAAACAATCCTCTTTAAAAAGTTTAGTGGACTACAAGAACACACAGACAAACAACTAAACAAACTTAGAAGGATAATGCATGAACAAAACAAGAAGTTCAGCAAAGAAAAAGAAACCATAAAAAAAAAACTCCAACAACCTCCAAAACAAATCCAGAAATTCCAGAGCTGAAAAATAAAATAATTGAATTGAAGGGCTCAATAGAGAGCTTCAAAGCAGACTTGATCAAGCAGAATAAGTACCAGTGATGAAGTAGATAGGATCCAAATCAGTAAAAGCTGAAAAAGGAAACATTACACTGATACCGCAGAAATACAAAGAATTATAAGGGGATATTATGAACAACTATATGGCAACAAAGTGGAAAGCCTAGAAGAAATGGGGAAATTCTTTGAAAAAATACAACCTATCATAACTGAATGAGAAACAAATAGAAAATCTGAACAGACCAATTATTAAGAAAAGGGAATCAGTAATCAAAATTCTTGCTCAAAGGAAAGCTCAGAAGCAGATGGCTTCCCTGGTGAATTTTTACCAAATATTTAATACTAATATTTCTCAAACTCTTCCAAAAAACAAAAAAGAAGGAAATACTGCTACATTCATTTTACAAGGCGCCCATTACTTCAATATCAAAGCCAGAAGAGGACACTACAAGAAAAGAAAACTATAGGCTAATATCCCTGATAAATATAGATGCAAAAATTTCCAATGAAATATTAAAAACTAAATTCAGCAGCACATTAGAAGCATCAATCATAATTACCAAGTGGGAGTTATCCCTGGGAAGCAAGCATGTTCCAACATACACAAATCAAAAAAAAAAAAGTGTGGTATCACGTTAAAGGAAAAAAAAAAATCAACCTTCTCAGTGGACATAGTAAAAGCATTTGACAAAATGCAATGTCCATTTATGATAAAGACTATTAAATTAAGTACAGAAGAAATGCACCTCAATATAATAAAGCCTATATAGGATAAATCCACAACTAACACCACACTCAATGGTGAAAGACTGGAAGATTTTCTTCTATGATCAGGACCAAGACAAAGGTACTTACTTTCACCACTCTCATTCATCATAGTACTAGAAGTTCTAGACAAAGCAGTTAGGCAAGAAAAGAAATAAAAGGAAAAAGAATTGGAAAGAAAGAAGTATTAATAAAATTGGCTCTATTTGCAAATAACATTTATATATACAGAAATTCCTAAAGAGTCCACAAAAAAAAAACTCCCAGATTCCTTGAGCAAATTCAATAAGTTTCAAGATGCAAAACAAGCATACAAAATCAGTAGTGCTTCTATAAAATAGTAAGTAATTATCTGAACAGAAAATAAAGAAAATGATCTGTTTACAATAACATAAAAACCAATAAAACACTTAGAAATCAATTTAACCATGGAGGAAAGAGATCTTTACACTAAAAACAAGACAGTGGCATTGTTAAAAGAAACAGAAGAAAATACAAGTGAATAGAAAACTGTATTATACTTATGGACTGAAATAATTAATATTGTTAAAATACTCAAAACCATCTATATATTCAATGCAATCCTAACAAGAGTTCAATGATATTTTTTATAGAAGTAGAAAAAAATGAAAACAAAGTGGGAGGCATCACATCGCCTGATTTCAAAATATATTGTAAAGCTATACAAATCAAAACAGTATGGTACAGACACAAAAACAGACACATAGACTAGTGACACGGAATTGAGAGCCTTTAAATAAACCCATGCATATATAGACAAGAAATATTTGACAAAAGAGCCAAGAATACTCAATAAAACAGTGTCTTCAATAAGTGATACTGGGAAAACTGGATATTCACATGTAAAATAATAAAATTAGACTCCTATCTTACACTACTTATAAAAATTAACTTGAAATATATTAGACTTAATTGTGACACTGGAAACCATATAACTTCTAGAAGAAATTATAGAAAAAATGGTCTTTGACATGAGTCTGGACAGTGGCTCTTTTGGATATGACACCTAATGCACAAGTAGTAAAATATTAAAAAAAAGTAAGAATATATTGAACTAAAAAGCTTTTATATACAAAAGAAACAGTCAACAAAACAAAAAGACAACTTGTGGAATAGGAAAAATACTTGAAAACCATGTATCTAACAAGGGGTTAACATCCACAAAAGCATGTAGAAACAAATAATTCAATTAAAACATGGGCAAAGGACCTGAGTAGACATTTTTTTTCCAAAGTATATACAAATTGCCAAAAGGTACATGAAATGTGCACAACATCTTTACTCATCAGGGAAATGGAAATCAAAGTCACAGATATATTACACCTGTTAGAAAGACTCTTATCAAAAAGAAAAGAGTCAAATATTGGTGAGGCTGTAATAAAAGGGAATCTTTGTGTATTGTTGGGTGGATTTAAATTGGTATAGGCAATTACAGAGTTTCCTCAAAATTTTTATATAGAACTGCTATATGATCCCGCAATTGCACTTCTGAGATTCTGAAGGAATCAAAACCTGAAAACACTATGTCAAAGAGATAATTTCACTCCTTTGTTCATAGCAAACATTATTTACAATAACCAAGACATGGAAGCATCCTAAGTATCAATTGACATGGATATGGCATGGATATGGATAAAGAACTTTTAAGATAGACAGACATAGAGGATAGAGATATAGATACCGATGATATAGATATATATTACTCCATTGGGAAAATCGAGAAATCTTGTCATTTGCTGCAATATGGATAGAGTTTGAGGATATCATTCTAAGTAAAATATGTCAGACAAGGAAAGATAAATACCATATGATCTCACTGTATTTGGAAACTTATAAAATAACAAAAGCAAAATGCACTTATAGAAACAAAAAAAGATTGATGATTGCCCGAGGCAGAGGGTTGATGATAAGTAAAATGAGTTAAAGAGATCAAAAGGTATAAACTTCCAATTATAAAATAAATAATTCCTAGGAACATGATGTATAATATGGTGACTATAGCTAATAATACTGTATTATGCATTTAGAAGTTACTAAGAGAGTATATCTTTAAAATTCTCATGAGAAGAAAAAATTGTAATTATGTGTGGTGTTGAATGTTAACTATGCTTACTGTGGTTATCATTATGTTTTACATCTGAAAATAATATAATGCAATATGTCAATTATATTTCAGTTTTTAAAAACTTACTGAACAAAAACCAAAGCATAAAAGTAAAAAGGTGTCTTCAGCTTTGAGTGGGTCTAAAAGAATGTAATTTACATGTGATTTCCCTATGTCTTGTTTCTCAGATGTGGTTTCTGCAAAGCTAATAAGCAAGAACCACCTCACAGTTGTTTTAATGGTTCTATAAACTTACTCTGTATTTACACATAAAATACATATTTTAGCAAGAATAATATCACTAATAATGGCTCCCTGGCCCATGGGTTATTTGGTAGAAAGTTCCAAGTGAAAGTCTCTGAAATTCTCTCTCCCTAGCAAAATAGTAAAGCAAAAGCATTGCCACATTCTTTTGAGAATTACAAACCAACATGCCACCATAAAAATTTTGACATTGGGACCAGTGTCTAGTCCATATAGCAAGGGCATGTAGGTGTGGTAGAAGACGCTAGATTATAGCTTTGACAGTAATTTCAGTGGCAGCCTCCCACATCCATTTTTGCTTGAAATAAAGAGGTTTCTAATTCCTACCTCTAGACTGTGGTTGATATAACCACTTAACCAAGATGATCCTGACACCAAGCAAGTGGTCAAGGATGGGTTGGTCAAGGATGGATTGGTCAAGGATGGGTTAATCAAGAAAGTATTTAGATGAAATGATCAATAATGGAAATTTTGCAGATCTCAACTCCAAATGGAATTGGAATATGCCAACATACTCAGCCAAGTAGTTCGACTATAGCAGGGTGTATTATTATCATGAGTAGGGAAATGTTGCTGAAGTTCAGAAAGTCTGTCAAAGATCTTATTTTCAAAATGGAATAAGAGGAAGCAAAGGAGGCTACTTTAGTGGTATAAAGAATAACCAAAATTGTTCCTAAGAGAATTGGGTACTCGCATGGAGACTTATTGCAAAGCGGTATCTTTAGGTAATAGGGTTTGTCTTAAAGGAGGCAGGCCTATCCAGCTTCATGATGATAAATCACATCTTTATGTTGGACTTTTCTAGTCCATGAAGGAGGGAATGCTTGTCATGCGCAGTAGATGCTGATGCAAGTGAGACAAAAGTGTAATTGTTTTCTAAAATTTTTGATTTGTGGTATTAGAATTCACAAAAGTTATTTATTTAATCAGCACCTTGGTCATTGTTCGTAGGCAAAAGAGGCAAATCATTTAGAAACTCAGAGAAAGAAAATATTTTGTAAGGAGTCATCAGAAAATATTTCATGGAGAAAATGTATTTGGCCTGAGGTTTGAACCACCTAGAGCAATTTGTGTGACAATGATGGGAGAATAGCAGACACAAAAAAGGGAAAGAGGAGATTCAGATGAATTTTACAAAAGAATTTTACAAGAAAGAACAAGATCAAAGGGTCAAAGGCAGTGCCTTATGATCTTCTTCCATTTTAGGAAAACAAATTAATTTGATTTAATATCGAACTCTGAAATAATCTCAAACTTTTCTGTGTGATTTACTTGATATATCACACAGCCTAGTCATTTGTAAAAATCACCCCTAACACAAACAGCCTCTTCAAACAACACAAAAGAAGATTCTATACACGGACATCACCAGATTGTCAATACCAAAATCAGATTGATTATATTCTTTGTAGCCAAAGATGGAGAAGCTCTATACAGTCAGCAAATAAATAAATAAATAAATAAAGACCAGGAGCTGACTGTGGCTCAGATTATAAACTCTTTATTGCCAAATTCAGACTTAAACTGAAGAAAGTAGGGAAAACCACTAGACCATTAAGGTATGACATAAATCAAATTTCTTATGACTATACAGTGGAAGTGAGAAATAGATTCAAGGGATTAGAACTGATAGACAGATTGCCTGAAGAACTATTGACGGAGATTCATGAAAGTGAAAGACAAAGAAGAAAAGGAAAGATATATCCATTTGAATGCAGAGTTCCAAAGAATAGCAAGGAGAGATAAGAAAGCCTTTCTCAGTGATCAATGCAAAGAAATAGAGGAAAACAATAGAATGGGAAAGACTAGAGATCTCCTCAAGAAAACTAGACATACCAAAGGAACATTTCATGCAAAGATGGACTCAATAAAGGACAGAAATGGTATGGACCTAACAGAAGCAGAAGATATGAAGAAGAGGTGGCAAGAATACACAGAAGAACTGTACAAAAAAGATCTTCATGACCCAGATAATCATGATGGTGTAATTATCACCATCATGATAGAGCCAGACATCCTGGAATGTGAAGTCAAGTGGGCCTTAGAAAGCATCACTACAAACAAAGCTAGTGGATGTGATGGAATTCCAGTTGAGCTATTTCAAATCCTGAAAGATAATGCTGTGAAAGTGCTGCACTTAATATGCCAGCAAATTTGGAAAGCTCAGCAGTGGCCACAGGACTGGAAAAGGTCAGTTTTCATTCCAATCTCTAAGAAAGGCAATCCCAAAGAATACTCAGACTCCTGCACAATTATACTCATCTCACATGCTAGTAAAGTAACACTCAAAATTCTCTAAGCCAGGCTTCAGCAATACATGAACCAAGAACTTCCAGATGTTAAAGCTGGTTTTAGAAAAGGCAGAGGAGCCAGAGGTCAAATTGCCAACATCCCATTGGATTATCAAGAAAGCAAGAGAGTTCCAGAAAAACATCTATTTCTGCTTCATTGACTATGGCAAAGCCTTCGACTGTGTGGATCACAATAAACTGTGGGAAACTCTTAAAGAGATGGGAATACCAGACCACCTGACCTGTCTGCTGTGAAATCTGTATGCAGGACAAGAAGCAACAGTTAGAACTGGACATGAAACAACAGACTGGTTCCAAATAGGAAAAGAAGTACGTCAAGGCTGTACATTGTCACCCTGCTTATTTAACTTATGTGCAGAGTACATCATGAGAAATGCTGGGCTGGAGCAAGCAAAAACTGGAATCAAGATTGCCGGGAGAAACATCAATAACCTCAGATATGCAGATGACACCACTCCTGTGTCAGAAAGCAAAGAAGAACTAAATAGCCTCTTGATGAAAGTGAAAGAGGAGAGTGAAGAAGTTGGCTTGAAACTCAACATTCAGAAAACTAAGACCATGGCAACTGGCCCCATCACTTCATGGCAAATAGATGGGAAGCAATGGAAACAGTGACAGACTTTATTTTGGGGGGCTCCAAAATCGCTGCAGATGGTGACTGCAGTCATGAAATTAAAAGGTGCTTGTTCCTTGGAAGGAAAGTTATGACCAACCTAGATAGCATATTAAAAAGCAGAGACATTACTTTGCCAACAAAGGTCCATCCACTCAAAGCTATGGTTTTTCCAGTAGTCATGTATGGATGTGAGTTGGACTATAAACAAAGCTGAGTGCCAAAGAATTGATGCTTTTGAACTGTGGTGTTGGAGAAGACTCTTGAGAATACCACAGGCTGCAAGAAGATTGAACCAGTCCATCCTAAAGGAGATCAGTCCTAAGTATTCATTGGAAGGAATAACGCTGAAGCTGAAACTCCAATAGTTTGGCCACTTGATGCGAAGAACTGACTCATTTGAAAAGACCCTGATGCTGGGAAAGATTGAAGGCGGGAGGAGAAGAGCACAACAGAGGATGAGATGCTTGGATGGCATCATCGACTCAATGGACATGAGTTTGAATAAACTCCGGATATTGGTGATGGACAGAGAGGCCTGGTGTGCTACAGTCCATGGGGTGGCAAAGAGTTGGACACAACCGAGCGACTGAACTGAACTGATCCCTAAGAATATTGTAGAAAGGTTTAAAGTAAATAGCATAATTTAAATATGTGTATGTGTGCTCGGTCATGTCTGAATCTTTGTGGCCCCACGAACTGCACCCCACCAGTTTCCTCTGTCCATGGACCTATCCAGAAAAAAATATTGGAGCAGGTTGCCATTTCCTACTCCAAGGAATAATACTATAGAAAGGTTTAAAGTAAATAATTTTTAGCCTTTAATAAGTTTTTTTTTAATGCTTTCTATAGTGCTTGAAACCATTTTTCTTTTATAGGACTTTTCGTTTTCTAAGAAAAGCATTGTAAAAACAGAAAGCACTTGAGACAGATTAATAAAAGCTCTCAGCTAAAATTTAGGTTGAAATAGACAACAATGATTTCCTACAAAATATGGCAGAGGTGAGTTTCCCAAGGGAATAAGTGTCAACATTAGGAAATTCACATTTTTTCTTGCACTCCCCTCTCCATCAGGATGGTTCTTCCTAGTAAATTCCTAAGCACCTTTCAGGTTGTTGCCCATACATTTTTAATATCAAATTTCCTGACATTTCCAGGCCGGTAAGTGCTTCATGCTAGTAATAGCTGTATAGCTTATTTGTGCTCCTACCGGGACACTTATGTTGACATGTCTGTTTCAGCTCTACCCTGAGAGGTCACCAAATGAAAGAATCATGTTTTAATATTGTTTGTATCCTCAGCAACTATAAAGTATCTGGAACATAAAAACAGTGTAATAAATCCTGCTGGAAAGTAAACCAGAAGGAAAATAATAGCTGCTGATAGGGAATCTGAAAGCCAAGTGTTGACAACAAATTTTGCTTAGGAAATTTTGTTTAAAGCTAACTTTTATTTAATGGTGTTTGTTGCTTGATATATCACACAAAGAAAGAAGGAAAGGAGGGAAAGAAGGGGCAAGAGGGGGGCAAAAATAATTATTCTAAAACTAAGCAAACCAAAAAAAAAAAATATGAGCTATTATAATGAGCAGGAAACAAAAATATATTATCATGCATTCTTAGTTGTCAAAGATTATTGAAGCTTCATGTAACTAGGTTAACGGATATCTTACTATGAGCCATCTGCTATGTTTCTGATATTACCTTTTTCACAAGTCATCATCCTATCTTTAACATGAAGACCCTCATAATAAGGTATTATTTATTCAAAAATGTTTCATGAAATTTTGGTTATCCTGGTTTGAATGTATACAGAGTGGAGGACTGGGTAAAGTTCTATGACTTTCAAATGGAAATATTTATAATTAAAGTCAACATATGGGGGTGGCAGGTGGTCATCTCCCTCAATAATGGCTATGATATGAGTTAATTTAGAAAGCTAAATTGAAGAGCAATGAGTTCCAAAATGCATAATCTATGCAGAGAAAATAGCACTTTAAGGCCTATGCCCATCAGTTATTAACTAATGTGAAAGAATGAACCTTTTAACATCCAAAGCTTTGTTAGGCAAATTTCATGGTACATTCCAGGATCCAAAGCACAATGATTCTGTTATCTATGAATTCCACAGTAAGCAACTAGAAGGGAAAGTAAGTTATGTTTGTGAAATGCTTGAGAAGATACCATGAAGTTCACTAGAACTATTTTTTTTAAACTCCTTTGAATGAGTAGTTTATCTCTGATGACAGGACACCCCTCCTCTCAACCTATTAACCATGAGTAACTTTATTTTTTTAATTTTTTTTAATAAAAGCTATATATTTTGTTCATTATCTCTACATGTATGCACACAAAAATATCACAAGCCAGTGTTATATCACAAACCTCAGGAACCTGAGGGTTATACTGGAAGAAAACAAGACAACTGTTTACTAAAAGCTTTTCCTGGGAGTCAGTGCTTTTTTTAAGACTTGATTAACTTTTAAAATTGGATTTCACTGTTTCAAACAAGACTAAGAAATTGTCTTGGCCATATACTATTCACCATGCAAAGCAAATAAGGGGATGACCTGCCAAATTCTGATTCAAATAAGAAAGCATCCACAAAGTTGTAAGAAAATCTTGAAATTAACCTTCCTCCTATCTTTACAACCAAAGGATAATAAAGTCATGTATCTAATGCTTATTATGTCCAGAAGACTCAAGTTTTGGCTTTCCATATTAACACAACCAAACAATCCATAGTCAATACACAAGGGAACAAAAATAAGCATTTGAAAACATATCAACATTTATGGTAATTTCATAGTGAAGAGATAGCAACCTTGCTGGAAGAGAATGGTGAGAAGAAAGAACTAATAGCTCTTTTTTCTGCCTCACTCTAACTCTGCATTAATACTAAAATATTTAATGACAAGCATGAATTCCTCTATTATTTACTACTGGTCAATATTCAGAGACTCAGTATGAAATTATAATCATATAAGCACCTCATTTTCCATTAAAAGTTAAAGACAACAAAAGAAAAATAACCTGCTTCCATAAAGATTTTTAACTGCAGATATTAGATACTCTAAGATGGGTGCTAGAGGGGAGAGTGACAGTCACCAAGTAGCAACAAGTGGATCAATGCAATCATTGTGTGTTTCTGCTGCCCAGAGTATCTGTACCTAAATAACAATGTTGTAGTTTTATAGACTTGTAGTACATAATTGCACTGCCAAGTAAAAGACTAATACCTCCAATGAATTAGACTAAAGTTTTAATTCTTATTTTGTCAAAAACAAATTTCATGCATAGAAACTCAAATTGCATCTCTAAGCTTTAGTGTTTTTGTCTCAATTCTATTTGGCCTAATGTTCTGTGACTATAAACTTCTATGGTTGTGCATCCATCATAACATGGTTCTTACAACCAAGAAAATTGCCTTAATTGTCATATGTGATCAGGGTATTCAGTTCAGTTCAGTTCAGTTTCTCAGTTGTGTCTGACTCCTTGTGACCCCATGAACTGCAGCACGCCAAGCCTCCCTGTCCACCACCAACCCCCAGAGTCCACCCAAACCCATGTCCATTGTGTTGGTGATGCCATCCAACCATCTCATCCTCTGTTGTCGCCTTCTCCTGCCCTCGATCTTTCCCAGCATCAGGGTCTTTTCCAATGAGTCAGCTCTCCACATCAGGTGGCTGTTCAGGGTATTATGTTTATACAAACACATATGTGTAGTTTAGAAATTTATGTTAGGACCAAATTGTGAAGGGTATTAAATTCTGGAATATACTGATGTTCTATATCTAATGAGGACTCATTCAAAAGGGCAGGGTGGTTATATTTATGTTTTTAAAAGATGACTACAACAGAGATGGTAGATTAAAAGGATAAATGACTAAAGGCAAAGATATCTGATAGGAAGCTATTTTACAGTAGAGAAAATGAGGGTATGGAATAGGAATGTAGAGAAAAACGCAGGTAAAATATTTTGGAAGCAAAATCAACAAGACTTTTTTTTTTTTTTTTTAACAAGACTTATTGATCAGTTATCTGTGGACTGAAGCATAAGAAAGGCTAATCTCATGTGAGGTCAATCTAAAGAAACAGGTGTCCAGAACAACCTTTTAGATTTTCATAGGAGAATGCCATAGTATTAAATATGACCACTGAATTTGAATATAAATGGAGATTGAGGGGAAATTTAATAAAAAGAAATTTTGAATATCACAACATCTAAGAGTATACAGAGGGTAAATGACCTACAAAAATTCTGTGAAGAAAGCATCAGAAAAATAGAAAGGGACCCAGGTGTAACCCATAGATAGAGGCCAAAGGAATAAGTAGTAATTAAGGAAGAATCCCATGGTTAATATTGTCAAACAGTGCAGATATGAAAAGACAATGATCCCTGGAAAGAATCCACTGGAGTTAATAAGATCATCAGTTGCAATGATCAATGTGATCCCTCTGGATTGGTAGTAACTTAAGCCTAAAAGCAGTTGATAAGATTAGAGAGCAGGAGGTGCGGGAACTTAGGGGTCAATGATTTGCTTTCTTGTACATCTTCCTGATGTGAAAATTAGGAAGGATTTAGTGGAGTATGAGAGATGAAAAATAAGAATGTAGCCAATGGGAAAAAAAGATAACAAAGCTGTTTTTGATGTGCAGGAAGATGTTGGGATCCTTAAAATCTTTATTAAGAAACCACTAGAGAGAAAAAAAATGAATACACAAGAGAGAGCACATCTATTGATAATATCCCTGTGGAAATGGAAGGGCATGGGCTCATGAGGACAGATAGAAGGATTCTTTTTTTAATAGAAGAGAATAGCACTGCCTCCTGAGAGTCCATGTTAGAAAGATCACAGGTATCACTTTAACCAGTATTCTCCTTGTGTGTGTGTGTGCTCGGTTATGCCTGACTCTGAAACTTCATGAACTGTAGTCCACCAGGCTCCTCAACCCAGGGAATTTTCCAGATAAGAATACTGGCCCGGGTTGCCATTTCCTACTCACCAACTCAATGGACATGAGTTTGAGCAAACTCTAGGACATGGTGAAGGAGAGGGAAGCCTGGTAGGCTGCAGTCCATGGGGCCACAAAGAGTCGGACATAACTCAGTGACTGAACAACAGCAACTCTAGGAGATCTTCCCTACCCAGGGATCAAATCCACATCTCTTGTACCTCCTGCGTTGGTAGGCAGATGATTTACCACTGCACCACCTGGGAAGTACTCTTCTGAAATAACCAAATCCCCAGGGATTCCAGAATTAGGGTTTCAAAATTCAAATGAAAACTTTGAAGGAAAAAAGTTAGGTCAAATGCAAATGAAAAGTTTTCTGATATTCCACTTCAGACCATGCAAAAATTTGGTGTCTGCCTTTTGTCAGGACACCACATTCAAATCAGAATAAGCACTCATACATTAAGCAGTTCTGAACTAAAGCCAAGCACAGTAGTGAAGAATTGAATTGCTCTGGCCTTTCTCATGTTTCTATGTAGTGTTCCCCTCTGCTATATATAGACTATCTCCTTATATTCTACAGTCAAAACCAATCAAAACTAATGCACCAACTCACCCCTTCACTGAACTTCACCCATTGAAATCGTTCTGTCAATGGTCTGTATTGAACTGGATGCAAGAGTTCTTAATTTTGCAAGTACTTTCTATCTCCCCAGATACTTTAAATGACATTAAGCTCTTATTTTCTGCAAGCATTCCTATTACTTCTGCTGCATTGATATACACACGTTCTATGGGATCTGAAACTGATGCACTTTTTAGGGATATTTATAAATAAAAAATAGGAATATCTAAATTCTAAGTGCAATGCAGGGTTCATTAATGGAAGGTTAAGTGAGAGACACTGAGAATTAGCCTTCATTAGCTTCATCAAAACCTGGCTAAACCAAGGACATTTTAAGCTATATTCCAGAAGACGAGGTATAACTGTTTTGATTTTTCATGAAGTTCACAAGTCATACAGCACATAGACCCAGATAGAATATTTGCTATCCCACATTGCCATGTATGCCTAAAATAAGTTTCCACTACCAAGGTTATTTTGTAAAATTTTTGAGGAAGATCTAAATAGACATTTCTCCGAAGAAGACAATACAGATGACTAAAAATCACATGAAAGGATGCTAAACAACACTAATTATAAAAGATGTGCAAATCAGAACTATAATGAGGTATCACCTCACACCAGTCAGAATGGCCATCATCAAAAACTCTGCAAATAATAAGTGCTGGAGAGAATATGGAGAAAAGAGAACTCTTCTACACCATTAGTGGGAATATAAATTTGGTACAGCCGCTGTGGGAAAACAGTATGGATGTCCCTAAAAAGCTAAAAATAGAGCTACTATTTGATCCAACAATCCCTCTCCTGAGCATATATCCAGAGAAAAACATCATTGGAAAGGATCCATACACCCCAATGTTCATTCATCACTACTTACAATAGCCAAGACATGGAAGCAACCTAAATGCCCATTGACAGAGAGAAAGATAAAGAAGACGTGGTACATATATATATATATGAAATATTACTCAGACACTGAAAAAGAATGAAATACTGCCATTTGTGGCAACATGGATGGACCTAGAGATCGTCATACTGAGTGAAGTAAGTTAAACACAGAAAGAAAAAATCATATGATACTGCTGATCACCTATGTGTGGACTCTAAAAAAAATGGGGTACATATGAAATTATCTACAAAACAGAAATAGTTACAGATATAGAAAACACACTTATGGTTACCAGCAGGGAAGAGGGGGAAGGATAATTTGGGAGTTTGGGATTGACATATACACATTACTACACATAAAATGGACTTCCTTGGTGGCTCAGATGGCAAGGAATCCACCTGTAATGCAGGAAATCTGGATTCCATCTCTGGGTTGGGAAGATCCCATGAAGTGGGCATGGTAACACATTCCAGTATTCTTGACTGGAGAATCCCCATAGACACAGGAGCCTCATAGGCTACAGTCCATGGGATCAAAAAGAGTCAGACACAACTGAGCGACTAAGCACAGAACACATATCTAAAAGAGAAAACTAAGAAGGACCTACTATATAGCACTTGGAACTCTA